>NC_140074.1:62765506-63212678 GCF_964194135.1 Talpa europaea | reverse complement strand
CATTGAGGTGGCAATTAAAGCACGAATCGCGGTGGGCACCGGCCCCGGGTCCAGGCTGGGGGCGGGACTTCCGCTCTTCGGCTGTACATCAATCAGGAGGCGGAAGCGCGGCGGGGGCGGGAAGGTTGTAGAGCTGCACGTTGGGTTGAGTTTGCTGTTCTCTAAGTGGTCGCGCCCCCTTTGAGAGCGCGATCGGACGGCGAGGCGGTCCCGGGCGCTCTCGCGTCCCTGGTAAGTAGGACAGGCCGGTGCACCGGGGTGACGGCCCCTGGCCGGGCGCTGCCCTGCTGCCGCCGTCTTTGTTGCCACCGGCGCCGGCCTCCTCGCCTCCCCTGCCTCCCGGTGTTTCTCATCCCCTCCGCGCCTTCGCCTTGGCCGCAACCCCCGCCCGGCCGGCCCTCCTCGCCGGCCCGCTGGGACGCTTCTGGGGCCCCGGTCCGGTGCTGTCACATTCCTGCATAGCCTGCCCCTTCTGCAGACGCCCCTCTGCCCTCCCGCTCCAGCCGGGCTGGCTCCCCCTGTGCTTCAGCTGCAGGGGACACCTCAAGACGTTTTGTCCAAAACCAATCTGGGCTTGTTAGCCTCTCCTTCCCGGGGCTCCCCCGAGGGCACCCCTCCTCGCGCTGGTAGGCTCATTTCCTCTCTGCTTCCGGAGCACTGTGGACGCCTTTTAAAGAGCGCGGTTTTTGAACCTTTTTTTTTTTTTTTTTTTTTTTTTAAGGCTAGTTACTTGAAAGAGACTCTGTTTTCCCACCAGATTCTCTGTTCCTTGAGGGCAGGAGTCAGATCTTACTCATTTGGGATGGCCGCTTGCAGGCCTAGTCAAAAGCACGAAGTTTGGAAACAGCCCAAACTATTGTTACTAGCTTTGAGACCTTGGCCACGAGCTTCTCATCTGTAACATTGAGATTAATTAACTAAGTTCAAACACCTTCCTGCAGTCTATGGTGCAGCGTGGGTGCACGATAAAGATCAGACTCGTTTTCCTGTTTAGCTTTCAGTGTATCCAGTAGTTGCTGAGTATGTTTTTTCAGTGAATTGAGAGGCACCACAGATGAGTGGGTTTTCTTCCTAGCCGTGTGCTTGTATTGATGTTATCGGTTGGTGGATACATTTCATAGTATCTGGTAAATACAACCTAATGATGTTTGTTAAAGACTGTAATGCTAAATGCGATATTAACAGCTGCAAGTATAAACAGCCTTCATGCTCTAATTAAAAACTTGGGGCACCCGCAGAGTTTAAATTTGTTATTTAAGTCGGGGCTTTTCAGAGATATGCTTCTGAAGAGATAAACTGCAAACGTTTCCTTGTAGGGAAGCTAGATTTTAATTTGTTATTAAAGAATGGTGCGTTTTATATGTGCATACACCTTTTTTACAGGCGATTGCAAAGCGCTGACCAGTTACCACTGAACACAGTTGAAACAGAAAATAGGAAAATGGCAGCAAACTCTTCAGGACAAGGTAATACATGCTGGAGGTTCTTATATTGCTAGTAACTTTTGTCCCATATAGTAAACATATTTTTCCCTTGTCCTCTAGTAAAAGCATTTTTAAAGAGAAAATTTAGCATAGGCCAGTTACTGTAGCCAGTATGAAAAAGAAATAGCAAAATAAAACCCTATATTTGAAGCACATCCAGCATTGTGTTAACGATGTCTTGTCCTTAATAGGTACTAATCCTGTGTTTTAACCTGTGTTAAGGTTATTCACATTCTAAACATTATATTTTTCTCCAATGTCTGTGTTCTCTTGCTCTTTTACTTGAGGTCAGAACCACTTTTTAAAGAATTAATAGTTTCATCAGGCAATTCTCGGGCCTTTTCAATGTTCCTAAAAACCTTTATACAGATTTCACCTTTGTTAAGAACTCTCTACAGCAAATCAACTAGATATATCTTAAGAGTTTTTACTTAAAAGTGAGTTTTGTGGGCCTCCCTGGTGGCGCAGCAGTTGAGTGCTAGGCTGCGAAGCTGCCCGCAGCCTTTGCAGTGCCCGTTCGATCCCTGGCCGCTGCTGGAGGGTCCCACATGGCCCGCAGACCTCTCCTGCCGCCCGCTGCTCCCCTCAGCAGTGTCCTTCGGTCCTTCTGCCTGCTCTGCTCCCCGCTCTGGCTCTGATGAATTCTCTCACCCTCCCGCGCTTCTGACTGTACCCAGTGCATGTATAAATAAATAAATCAATCTTTTGTGTGTGTGTGTGGGGTGGGTGGGTACCCTCTCCTGCGGAACAAACCGGCACTGCAGAAGCTGCGGGCAGCCTCGCAGCCCAGCGCTCAATCGCAGCCCAGCGCTCAACCGCTGCGCCACCAGGGGAGGCCCAATAAATAAATCTTTTTTTTTTTAAAAAAGTGAGTTTTGTGAAAGTAAAATTTCATCTCCGTAAAGATTCAAATTCCAAAGTCTTTGTCTCCTTTCCATAAAAAGTCTGAACTCGTTTGACCCATCACATTTTTGTATCACTCATCTCCCTTCTGATTAGTCCTGACTTTTCTTTTAAACCTTAGTTTTGTCTTCTCTTAAATTTCATTTAAGTGGAGTCATGAAACTTGGGGTGTCTTCTTTCACTCACTGTACTGAGACCATGTGATGCTGTGTTTCAGTAGTCTATTCCTTTTTATTGCAGAATAGTGTTCATGTGAATTTTCCACAATTTGTTCATTCATACTTCTGTTTGGGGACTCTGGGATTAGCCTCATTTGGGGCTGTTTTGAATAAAGCTGGTGTGAGCATTTGTTTATAATTAAATGTTTTGGCAGATGAATGCTTATCTTTCTGTTGGATAAATGTAAAGGGACGGAGCAGCTGAGTGTATGAAAAAAAGGCCCAACCTTTTTCCAAAGTGGTTGCACCATTTCATGTTCTCTCTAGAAATGAATGAACATTTGGGTTGCTCCACATAGAGCCTTGTCAGTCTTTTTAATTTTAGCCATTTTGGAGGGTATGAAATGACATCTCATTGTATTGTTGCATTTCTCTGAGGAAGAATGCTGAGCACTTTTAAAATTTATTTTTTGAGCATTTTCTAAAAATGTATTTAGTGGCAATTATAAATCTTCCATGGTGGAATACTTACTCAAATCTTTTGCTCATTTTTTAAAAATTGGGTTAATTTTATTATTAATTTGGGCTTTTTTTTTTAGAGTCTGGATGTCTCTTGTCACATAAATATTTTGCAAATATTTACTCCTCTTTCTTTTTTCACTTTCTCATTGCTATTGCTTGTTTCTGATGTGCAATATGTTGTTTTTCCCAGAATACTTTTCAAGTTTTCTCTGTCTTTTTATTTTAGTAGTTTGGCTGTGATATATCTGGGGTGGTTTTCAGGTTTGTTGAGCTTTTTGTGTCTGTAAATTGGTATCTTTTACCAAGTTTGGGACATTTTCATCAGTTACTCATATTTTTTTTGATCTGGACTTTCCTTTTCTTCAGAGATTGCAAGTACATATATTAGATACTTGATATGAGATTCTTGATATTGTCACACAGATATCCAAGTTCTGCTTATTTTTCTTCAGTATTTTTACTATGATCTTCAGACTGAATAATTTCTAATGCTATAACTTTGTTTCATAATTGCTCTGCATATCCAATCTACTAATATTTCAGTCCAGCAAGCATTTTATTTCCATTGACAGCTGTAGAATTTCCATTTGAAATTAGTTGTTTTTCTCCTAAGATTCTCCTAAGATGCTCCTTTTACTTATTATGTATCTGTTTTTCCTTAAGTCCTTGAACATCTTATAATAGCAGATTTTTAAGTCCTTGACTGCTAATTGGATCATCTGGATCATCTTGAAGTTAGTTTCCTATTGACTGAATTTTTTTTTTAGTATGGGTCACATTTTCCTTTTTCTTACTATAATTAGTGGTTTGTTACTGGATACTAAAAATCATGACTAATACATTATGAAGAATTTGGATTCTATTGTTTTTCTCTGAAATGTTATTTTTTCCCCCTAGCAGACAGCTTGGTTTACCTTAGACTTCAAACTCTTGTCTTCTTTGTGATGGGTATCACCTGCTTAGTCTTCTCAGTTTCTGACTACTACTTTATTACTGGGCTCCCCCCAGGCTGTGTGTGGACCAGGGAGTGCTTCAGGCAGAGGCCAGAAATTCCCAAATCTCATCAGTTGCAGTTTCTGCCTGATTTTGTCAGTGTAATGTCTTCAAATAATGAATTTTTAATACTTTGTCAGAATTTATAATTATATTCCCAGCAGGATTAGTTTAACCAAAAGTTGGAAGCCCACTGAACCTGCTTAGTATTAGTTGCACTTAGGACAAACTAAAGATTACATGAGTTTTACAGAAATGTAGAATTGTAAAATGCTAGCTATGGCGACAACTTTGCTGGCTGTTCTCTTCTCTCAAATAATCATGCGCGAGTTGTGTGCTCTGTGGACTAGTCACAAGTCATTATTTCCTTATGGTCTTTTATTTTCAGCAAATTATAAGGGCTCAGATGGAAAATAATTTGAACCAAAACAAAAATTAAGAGAAGTCTACTTTGGAAAGAAAAATCCAACAATGCGGTCTGAATGAAAATAGCACAAATAGTTGAGATTTACAATTTGTGGGTTGCTTTTTTTTTAAGCAATTGCAATCCAATGTAACCTTTTTCAGTGTTGCTGTTGATTGACACATAGTCAAATTCACAACATCCCCTAATCTAAATAGAGGTAAATTTAAATTAGTCTTTTGGCTTTGTTGTTGTCACTGATTTTCTTAGTGTCATGGAGCTGCTGCTATTAGGCACCAGCAGGGGGAGTCCATACCATGTTCTCTAAATTTCCAGAATCTCCTTGAAATGGCTAAATTCTTATTTGTCAGTTGCATTTTATCCTCTGTATTAAATCATTTATGTACTGTTTCCACATACAGGAACTACTTAATATGGAGATTGAATGCCAAGTGCCATAATTGTCTTAAATACTAAGTGAAAGAAGTATGACTTAAATTCTGTTTTGAAATTTGTGCAGTGCAATTTATTATTTCTCTGTTCTAGGGTATAGTAATCCATTGTGTTCACTAAGCCCTCTTTCAGAATTAGCTGCTAAGTTTGTTTTATTAAGTTCTTGGCAAACAGTCACTGAAATCAACCATTGTAGTGTGGAACATTTGGTAGTTTTTCAAGAATTATTTGATTGATGAAAAATAAAATATTGAGAATTTTAATATGTAGAGGCAGATTGTCAAACTGGAGGTTAGCCAAGGTGCTGTTCCTATGTAAAGAGTCTTTCATCATTAGTAAATGTCAAAGTCCTATGATCATGTGGCAGTTGGAGTGGTCCAGCCTGATTTCTATAAGAAGAGACTTGATGTAAGATACAGAGACAGAGGAACTGCGTGAGAATCATGAATCCTTTTCTTAGATTATTTTATATTTATCCCAAGATGTTTACAATAATTATAATCCCTGTATCAACTGGTGGAACTATTGATGTGGGACCACTCTGGATGTTCTTAGCTGTGATTTCCTGGTGTTTTGCATAGGAATGGGGCGGCATAGCTCCTGGGAAATGACTTGCTTGATCTGCGGACCCCAATGTAAGTTGTAACCTAAACCATCAATAAGTCCAGAAGGAAAGCAAGTTTATTCTTTAAGATTGTACTAAGGTATGCACCTCATAATTAAGAGTTTGTCCCAGTGGTACATAAAAATCTTAAAATTCTTGTATCTGCACCTGTTTAAAGATGAGGTTATGGATGCGAAGACAAAATTTGCAGTTGGTTTTAAATATTTTTTCTAATTTTTATTTTATTCTTGTATGTGTGTCCTTTTTAAAGTTACCAACTTATGGTTCCTTTTTCAATGATTCTGATTTAATTAATCTGTAATGTGGCTTGGATTTTATAATCCATCTGCCCATAATATTTTTTTATAAAAGAGAAATTAAGAAATCTCACTCCAGTACATTTTTTTAAAAGAATAAGAGGCCTTTTTTCTTTTTGATTCCTACTTAATGGGCAATTGTTAATATTCTAAGGATAATCATTACTTAAAACATTGTCAAATTAAATCAACTTAGAGAGCTCTTTCCATTGGAAATTTCCATTTTGTAATATTTCACAAGTCATAGTCTATAGAAATTGCTTTGTAGCGCATTGTTTGTTCATGAATTTCACATCACTATTAGGAAAGTATAGCATGCATTTCTCCCCTTTCTCCACCCCCCCACATGTCTTATACCTCTTTGACCATACCCTCTCTTAACCTCAGAAACCTCATTTCATTTATTAGTGTCTACTAGTTTGGTTTTTTAAAAAAGATTTATTTATTCATGCATACAAGAAGGTACAGACCAGAGGTGTGGGGGTGAGGGGATTCACCAGAGACAGAGTGGGGAACAGAAAAGGCATCAGATTGACTGAAGTACACTGCTGAGGGGAGCAGTGGGCAGGTGAGTCAGGAGGGGTCTGCTGAGCCATGTGGGCACCCCCCTGGGTGTGCTGCAGTGGCTGCGGCTGTGGAGAGCTTCATAGGTTGCACCACCAGGGAGGCCCAGTGTCTTACGAGTTTTTGTAAGTATTTTGCCTTGTCAAATTGCTGTGTAAATGTCCAATTTTTCTTGTCATTCTGACTTCCTTTACTACACATAATTACCTTGAACTCCTTCCCTTTTGTGGTCAACGGCAACATTTCATCTTTCCTTATTCCTGAATGGTATTCTTTTGTGTGGATATACTGTATCTTTTGCTTCACTCCTCTGTCAGTTGTGGCTTAGGTTGTTCCCAGGTGCTAGCTGTTGCAAATAATCCTGAAGTAAACATTGTAGATCATAATATTCTTGGCTGTGGTAATTTCATGTTCTTTGGATAGATGCCCGCAAGAGGGATTGCTGGGATATGTGGCTTTAATTTTTTGTTTAATAAACCCAGATCACTTTCCAAAATGGCTGCACCAGTTTATAGTCCCACCAATAGTGTAATAGGGCTCCTCTTTCTCTGCAGCCTTTCCTGCACCTCTTGTTAGAGGTCTTTGTTAAAACATGCCATTTTCACTGGTGTGAGATGCTATCTCATTGTGATTTTGATCTGTATCTTTCTTATTAAAAGCAATGACCAACGTGTTCCCATGTATCTGTTGGCTCTCTGGATAGCCTCTTTGGTGATTTGTCTGTTCATATCTGCCTCTTTGTTAATTGGGTGGTTTTTTTAAATTAAATTTATAAGGTGTTTCTGTCTTGGATATTAAACCATTGTCGGTTGTGTAATGTGTGAATATTTTCTGTCATACCATAGGATATTCATTTTAATCTAGTTATATTTCTTTTACTGTGCAAAAGCTTTTTAATTTGAGGTAATCCCCAGTTGTTTATTGTTGCTTTTATTTACCTTGCTGTAGGAGTTCTTACCTCCATTGGTCATGTATAGTAAGGTGATTTTCTCAACATTAAGTAGTTACTAATAGTATTGAGAAGGAAATCCAAATTGATTCTGTTATCTCTTACTGCAGGTTAGCTGGGGGACTAGAGCATTCTAAGTGTAGCATCTAAGAATATTGGAAGCTCTAGACTTAATCTTTATATCTCTTCTATATTTGTTATAAGCAGAAAATCCTTACAGGGAAATGGGTCTATAAGTTTATCTGTAAGAGGAAAAGAAAGTGAGTGAGGAGGAAAGATTGATAAAAGCAGAAAATATTTCATCATGTTAATTACCAGTCCTGAAGATGAGAAACCTCAATGGAGGGCCTCCCAGGTGGCACAGTGCTTGAGCGCTGGGTTGCGAAGCTGCCCGCAGCCTCTGCAGCATCGGTTCAATCCCCGGCTGCTCCCCGGCCACCAGAGGAGGGTCCCACATGGCGCGCAGACCTCTCCTGCCGCCCGCTGCTCCCCTCAGCAGTGTACTTCGGTGCTTCTGCCTGCTCTGCTCCCCGCTCTGGCTCTGGTGAATTCTCTCACCCTCCCCCGCTTCTGACTGTACCCAATGCTTGTATAAATAAATAAATAAATCTTTAAAAAAAAAAAAAAAGAAACCTCAATGGATAGAAAAGGTGGCATCTAGCTTAAAAGTGGTAAATCCTTGGGGTCTGAGTGAGAAAGAACTTGAACACAGGGAGATTACCTGAGCAAATGTATGGCTTATGCCTTTCCTTTGCCATGTATTTTCAGTATATTCCAGGTGCTAGGAGTTTAATTATTTTTTATGTTGAATTATTTTTTATCTCTAATTATATATTATCTTCACAATGTAGGAAATGTTTGCTATTGACTAAACACCTAGAAGACTAATTACTGGTATTAATCAATTTATGTTTTTTTGTTTTGTTTTTGAAGTGTTCCTTTCTATTTTACAGAGGTAATAGTGGTTTACAAGACTGTATAGTTTCAGGTGTTAAGCTTTTTACCTCAATGACTGTATTTCACACACACCAAGTACCCAATCACCATCCACCGCCAATCACTGACCCCCCTGAACCTGGGTGACTTCATGCCCACGACTCAAGGGGTTGTGCGGTCATCTGTTTTCCCCCTGGAGGTTCTTAGAGGTTCTGCTTTCATCATCTTAACAACTGTGCGGAAGCACAGTTTAGTTAACCCTGGGAACCTGTGGAGCAGAGACAGGCAGTCTCTCATGTAATATCCAGATGCCTGCACCCGCATGGGTACCCCAAGTGAGACCAGTTGAAGAATCACCCAGCTGAACACAACCCATAGAATAATGCATAAATAAAATAAGTACTGCTTAAGTCTTTGGATGGTTTGTTATGCAGCTATAGGTAGTTGGTACACATCTTATTTCTCTAGCCTGATCTTTTTGTTTCTTAGTATTCTGTTTTCCAGCCTCTCTTGAACATTTTCTCTTGTCTAATCTATTTTCAAAATTGCAGCTAAACTGATCTTTTCAAAGGGGGAAAAGTTACTTTGTCCCCCACTCCTGGTTAACAAAATAATTCACTAATTACTCTTCCTTTGGATTTCAGCTCAATCATTACTTCCTATGGAAACCTTCTATGATACAGTCTACTCCCAGCCTAGGTCAAGTTTATTCAATATTGATTCCTATAAATGCTTGTAAAGTTTCTTTACTGCATTGTACTCACTGGAGGTCTAGGTGTGCATTCCTTTTTTTATTTTAAAGATTTATTTGTGCATGCAAGAGCTGGGGTACAGGCCAGAGGTGTGGGGGGTGAGAGGATTCACCAGAGACAGAGTGGGGAACAGAACAGGCAGAATGACCAAAGTATACTGCTGAGGGGAGCAACAGGCGAGCCAGGAGAGCTGCACCATGTGGGTAGCTCCCTGGCCGGCTGGGGATCGAACTTATGCTGCAGAGGCTGCAGACGGCTTCATAGGTTGCGTCTCAACCCCTTGCACCACCAGGGAGGCCCCTAGGTATGCATTCTTCATGTGAATATTTGACTGATTTCTATCTTCACCGGACTGTTTGAGAACCATGAGATTTGGCATCATGTTTTCGCTCATTAGTGTATCCTAAGGACCTCCCTCAGTGCCTAGATGTGATGGATGCGCAGTAACTACATGGTGAATCAATAAATAATTTAAAACATGTTGAGCTAATACTGCTACATTGACTTTAATACTGAACAGGTGTCTGTGATACTCTAGGGTGTTTTTTTCCCCAGTAAAAATGCATTTAATCGTTTAAATATCATAGAGCCCTTTTTTAATAGAAAGTGAATTTCAATTCTTAGATTTTAAATGCAAATCTGATGCAATGCTAGTTATTTGAGAGTTTAGTGTCAAAGAATTGTGTGGGAGTTAAATGTTTCTATGAATGAATGTGGAAATGAGACTATGAGATTGTGAATGGAAATAGGGTTATAGTTCTAAAAATGGAAATATTTTTAGACTGTACTGCTTTATTCTAAGATCATTTTATTAGGAAATTTACAAAGGACTATTAAGTAGTTCCTACTGAATGAGGTAATATATTAAGTATCTCCAACATCCTTATGCTTCTAAGAATGCAGAAGGCATATTAAACTATGGCAAGAAACTGTGTATATTAAAAAAAAAACTTAATGTAATGAGTTTAATAAAATGCTTAGTTAAATGTTATATGTTGATGTTCTAGTCAGAATAAGTTTGTATAAACCCAAAAAGATGGAGAATCTTACTCTTCTTAATTACTTCACATGGCAGATAGACTACCTAGTATGTGCCTTCAGATTTGAAATAAGCTATAAGAGACAGGTGTCACCCCATCTTTATGAAGGAAGAGGATGGCTATGAGCCACCCCCATTTAATGATCACTGGTTTAACTATTTTAAACAAATTTTTTAATGTCTATGGGGAATTTGTGCATGGGGAAAAAAATCACTGTTCAAAATTAATGCTCAGTTTAATAAAGCTACTATCTAATAAATTGTGTTCTAAAATAAAAATATTAAACATTTAGGAATTAATTTCAGGTTTAGTTAATTCTCTTTAAAACAGTTTAAATTATAATTAATATGACTTCTGTAATACTTCAGATGCTTTAATATAGCATACTACACTTAATTGAACCTAAACTACTCTCTATGTACTTAGGGTTTTGTTTTGAACGTCTCCTCCTAGGGTTATAAGAATCGTCCCAGATTCTTATTTCTGTACTTTCCCAGCAATATACTTTTCTTCTTCTCCCTGGGATTATGGTAATCTTTATCATTAGTAAGTCAAAGGTAAAATTTCAGAATAAAATACAGGTTTAGGGATATTGATGAATTTGATTCTTAGACAAATCACAAGATTTGGTTATGTTTTTAAAAATGATATAAAAGTTGTGTTGGTGTGCGCAGGGTCCCTTCTATAATTCAATTTTACTTGCTATGTTTTGGGATCTTTTTTAAACATGTGCCTTCTCATAAACTTTAGTTTCTTGCAACTTAGAATTTTTCCTTGAATGAATCCTTTTTTAAAAATGTTATTAGTGTTCATAAGTGTTGTCATTATAAATTGTTATTTTTTTGGTAGGATTATCAGAGGAATTCCAGATTTTTTGTGTTCCAAGACATTAGAGGTCGGATCTGTACAGTCAGCTTTCTGTAGGATCTTTCCCTGATTGATCTAGTTGGAACTCACTGTTACTACTTAGTATTGTGTGTGATTATGAGTGCTCATCAACCACTGGATCTCATTGTAAATGGTGTGTATATTTGATGACCTGTATTGATTTGGTTCTTCCTTTCTTAGTACTTAAACTGCTTTTTCTGGAATCATTTGACTGAGCCACAGTTCATTCTACGCCTTCCTCTTATTACCTAAACAAGAAACATACAGGCATACTTGATAAACAAACACAGACTTAATAGGAGAAACAAAGACACCTGAATGGTAACACTAACTTTATTAACTAACATAGTTATTATTTTCAACCTTCTTTACAATTTTTTTTTTTAAAGATTTATTTATTTATACAAGAACCAGGGTACAGGCCAGATGTGCTGGAGGGTGAGAGGAGTCACCAGAGACAGAGTCGGGAACAGAACAAGCAGAATGACGAAATACACTGCTGAGGGGAACAGTGTGCATGACAGGAGAGGTCTGCTGTGCCATGTGGGACCCTTGCCGGCCAGCCCGCAGGGATCAAACCCGCGCTGCAGAGGCTGCAGACAGCTTCACAGCGCTGTGCTCAACCAACCACCTGCGCCACCAGGGGAGGCCCATTTTTACACTTACCTTTTTATGTACTTTAACTTTCCATTTTGTGTTTTATGAATTCACGACATCATAGATTCAATTTGTTCCTTTTAGCTATTATTCTATTTTTAATGTTCTGTTGTGACAGCCTGGCTAACCTCACATTGGGCCTTTTGTTCTTTTAACTCTACCCTGGACCTTTTTAAAAAAATCTTGTTCTCAGACAAGATATTCTAGATCCATCTTTTTTTTTCCTTCCCTGTTCTAATAATCTAGAACTCTGATTACTTTTAATGGAGGACAGTGTCTGAAACCAAAATTTGTTCCATGTGGAGTTGGGGAAAGAAAGGAAGAAGGCATCACTGCTTGCACTACAGTAACAGAACAAGGAGATGCGTTTTTTATTTTAAGGGCATATGTTAATGAGGTAGTACAGTATAACTTTACCATTACTACATCTTTTTGAGTTCTACCAGTTTTCTTCATTACATGGTTTCACTGCCCACTAACACTGTCTGTTGCATTGACTTGTCTTTTACATGACACTCCCTGTGCCAAGAAGGCTTCCGTACCTTTTGGTTACTTAGCAAACATAATAGCAAATAATTTTATTTAAACCTTAACCCAGCTCTGAACTATTAAACAGAACCAGTGGGATTGAATGGTTTTATATACCTAAAATATTTTTAGCAGACTCAGTTTTCTTTCATTAAATAAACAACTTACAGATGATATTCAGTCCAACCACTCTAACATAAGCAGCTTGGCGTTTTATTTGAAAATCATTTCCTGAATTAAATGTATATCATATTCTTTAATGTTCATCTACTTTTAGTACTTTTGAAAATTACTCTTTGAATTTTTAATAATCTTTAAATTCTCACCTTATTTACAGAGGCTCTAAAATTTTTGTGTGAACAAATTAGTCTCAAAGGAATCTGATATTTCTATAAACAGGTTAGTACCGGCTAGTGCAGAGACTGATTTTGATCAATACATAATTTTAGCTACTATCACAACTTAAAATTTACTTTTCAAGAATTTTCTATTTTATGTTTATAGTATCTCTAAATCTCTAAAGAGATGGAAATAAATAATTGCCTTCTAAGAATGCATTATTAACACCTCTTCTGAGAAAAGGGAAAAATTCTTGCCTGACAGTGGAAATGTCACTTGTGGTGTAACTTGCCTCTAACTTAATGCAACTTCCTGTAGACACATGGTTGTACAGTTTTCCCTTGAAAAGAACTCTGTAAAGCTCTTCACTTTATAAAGAACTCACTTGTGGATTCCTTGACACATTCAGTATACTTATCTTTCCATAATTATCTTTGATTTGAACTATGTAACGTTTAGGGAAATTTCTATTGTATAAAATCAGTAATACCCAAATTTGTACATTCCATCTGATCTATTATCAGATTACTTATACTGATTTGTTTTTTTCTGAATAGCAGGTTTAGCATAAGGTATTAAATACATTGAGATATATAGCTCTTCTAAAGAATATTGATAATAGAAACTATATTAATATTTTAAAGTGTATGGTTACTGATTTTCATTTGATTTCCATGGTAATATGTAGTTAGCTACCTGTGCTGATTTTCTTTCTTTTTTTTTTTAAGATTTATTTATTTATCTATGCATACAAGAACTGGGGGTAGGGCAGAGGTGTAAGGGGTGAGAGGATTCACCAGACAAAAGTGGGGAGCAGAACAGGCAGATCTACACAAATACACTGCTGAGGGGTCAGTGAGCGAGAGAGGAGAGGTCTGCTGCACCCTGTTGGCTTGCTCCCTAGCTGGGGATCAAACTCATGCCACAGTGGCTAGCTGGTGATAGTTTGATAGAGTTGAGAATTAACCCCTGAGCCACCAGGGAGGCCTACCTATGCTGATTTTCAAACATGCATGAAATTATTTTCCTTTTTCTTTTTATTAAAAAAAAAGATTTATTTATTTATGCATATAAGAACTGGGTGTAAGCCAGAGTTGAGGGGGGGTGAGAGGATTCACCAGAGAGTAGGGAGCAGAACAGGCAGATCTACTGAAATACAATGCTGAGGGGAGCAGTGGTCAAGGCAGGATAGGGCTGCTGCGCCATGTGGGTTGCTCCCTGGCTGGCTGGGGATCCAACTTGTGCTGCAGTGGCTAGCAATAGCTTGATAGCACTGTCTTTAACCCCTGCGCTACAAGGGAGGCCTGAAATTCTTTTTAAATGGGGCTGTTTCAAGAACAGACACATGGGCCAATGGAAACGAATAGAAAATCCAGAAATAAATTCACAGATTTATGGTCAACTAATCTTTGACAAAGGAGCAAAGAATATGCATTGGAACAAAGAAAGTTTGTTCAATAAATGGTGCTGGGAAAACTGGGTAGCTACATGCAAAAGAATGAAGCTTGACTACTACCTCACACCATGCATAAAAACCAACTCAAAATGGATTAAAGAACTAGACATAAGACATGAAACCATAAAATATAATAGATGGAAATATAGGCAAAACACTATAGGAGATGCACCTCAAAGACATCTTTACAGACACATCACCCAAAGCAGTGATAGTGAAGGCAAAGACAAACAACTGGGACTACATCAAATTAAAGAGCTTCTGCACAGCAAAAGAGACAATAACCAAAACAAAGAGAAACCCCACCGACTGGGAGAAAATTTTTGCATACAACACTAATGAGAGTCAACAAAAACAAAGAAAATAATCCAGTCAAAAAATGGGCAGAAGAGCTAAAAAGAAACTTATCCAAAGAGGAAATGCAAATGGCCAATAGGCATATGAAAAAATGTTCAACATCACTTGTAATCAGGGAAATGCAAATCAAAACTACCACGAGATACCATCTTGCACCAGTGAGAATGGCACATATTAAAAAAACTAGCAACAACAAATGTTGGCGAGGTTGTGGAGAAAAAGGAACTCTCCTGCACTGCTGGTGGGAGTGCAAACTGGTCTAACCACTATGGAGAGCTGTGTGGAGATTCCTCAACCTGCTAAAGAGAGAGCTTCCATATGATCCAGCAATTCCACTCCTAGGTATATACCCAAATGACACAGAAACATTAATTCAAAAGGGCACCTGCACCCCTATGTTTATAGCAGCACTATTTACAATAGTTAAGCTTTGGAAACAACCCACATGCCCAAAAATAGATGACTGGATCAAGAAGATATGGTACATATACACAATGGAATATTACTCAGCAATCAAAAAAGATAAACATACGCAGTTTGCAGCAACATGGATGGAGCTAGAAGGGATCATGCTCAGCAAAATAAGTCAGAAAGAAAAAGAAAAACACCAGATGGTCTCACTCACAGCAGGAATTTAGAAAACCTAAATAAGGGACCAGGAAAAAGACTAATCAATACAAAGTAAAAATCAAAATCAACAAGTGCGTCTCTGGGCCAGAGACGCACTGTGCGGTGGGGAACTTGGGGCGGTGGCTGGGAGAGGAAGGATTAGGGTCAAAATAAGGGGGGAATATAACCAAAATGAAAATGCATACATTGTGCAAAAATGAAAAATGTAAGAATTATATAAAATAAAATATTAAAAATAAATAGGGCTGTTCCTTCTTGACCTAAGCAAGAAAGATATGTATGATTACAAAATATATGAAATTGTGGTTTTTGTAGGTGGACTGGTCATATATAGATAATAAGCTTAATACATACAAGTTCTCTTAAAGTGGTTGTGTTTACATAGTATTACTAATTGTATAAATATGAGTTAGTACTTGTGGTATATGATGGTAATTCTGATTCTAGGTCTCCAAATCCATTAGAAATTTAATGGTTGGAAGTATTTGTTTATGGCTTATATTTGTATAGTACTGAATTTTTAAGTCCCTTTGGTAGATTGCCTTGATAAAATGGAAAAGAAGTTGTTCCTCAGTTGCTTGGTGGTAGTTGAAGTAAAGGTCTAAAGTTGTGATTTGCAAACGATGCACCAGAATGCCTTAGGATACCATGAAGAAACCTAGAGGCCCAATCCAAAATTAATTTCTTTTGGGGGGGGGCATCAGAAATAGATTTATAATATAAGGGTCCATATCAATACCCATTCATACATAAAATACACAGATTTTCAAGTAACTATTACATAAATTTAATGTATGATTGTCTTGAATATTCAGGCCCCAGAACACCCAGGACTATGTATAAAATCAGTATTCTTAAGTGATAGATTCTTTATTTCTTTTTACATATGTTTTCATTAATAGTTTGGTTATATTTCACATATAGGTAAGGCGTTTGACTGTTTTTCTGTCCATTGCATAGTATTAAGGAAAACATTTTTATTCAGCTTTGATATTAAATAGCTCCAAAATTAAGTTCTTGAGGGAAACAATACTTGTCATTCATTGGGCACATATGAATTAGTTTGAGGTAGTTTACAGTTTCACTGATATGCTATATTCCTTTCAATGATTTCACATTTTGTGAAGTTGAGACGCTGACTATTATTTTGATTTAAAACAGCAACAACACTGTGTGACACTAGAACAGGGAATGAGGATGGTGGTGTCTGAACTGACTCCAGAGTTTGAAAAGTTAGACAGTGCCCAGGGACACATACCTTATTAGTATGCTATTGTGGTTATTTAGAGATGAAATTAAATATTTTCGATTTGAATTCTTTTTAAAAACAACTGCAAGCTGTTAGGACTACTTAATAAACAGAATCATTAGATACTTCTGTTGGCCTGAGAGTACCATGCAAAAACTACTGAAATATTAAGGGCTTTGTGAACAGAGAAAGTTTGGAAACCTCTGGTTTGCAATAATTAGATTGCCAAGTCAGAATCCACATCACTAACCAATTTTCTGATACCAAGTGAAAAGGGATGATCAACTTACATTTTTAATGGACTCATCCTAAGAGATCTTGGACCTTTTTTTGAGGCACAAATGAGTCTTCATTGGGTAGTTGGAGGAATGCTTACATCTTCCTGCCTGAAAAAGGCACCATCCCAACCCATCTTCATTCTTTCTTGTAGCTATTTCATCCCTTAGATCTGTTTTCAATCCTGAAATTTTTTCATTTGTTTTGTTCTAAACTAGGGATCCAAAACCAATGCCTCTAGGTGTAAAGAGGTCTGAGAGAGTCAGGGAACAAACACTGCTTAGTTGTGTATAATTGTTGCCAGTAGGGCACTCAGATGCTTGTTGCCAGATCTTACAATGTTTCAAGAGAAGCAGGAAGTCAGACCTTTTTATATACTCTCTCCTGTTTACATGTTGGCATTTAATTCATATTTTTCAAAGTAGTTGCATGCAACCTCTGGGCCAGGATTATGCAACATCTGGTCTAGATCTTCCATAAATGTGAAGCTTACACCCTAAGTATTAAGCCTGATACTAAGTATTTGATATTTGTATTCCCTGTCAGTTAGCTCTATTTCTTTTTTGTCTGTTTCAATTCCTAAACTTTTCCCTTGAAAAACTGCCATTTCTGAGTGAAAGAAGTTGAGAAAAATATACACTGTTTTGATCACAGTAGTCTAATGCTTTCCCCGCCCCCACTAAAGAGGCACTCACAAAGAGGCCTAAAACGGAAAACGCAGTAAATCTTCACTCCCAGGAATTGAGCAGGATAGAGACTGGTCAAAAATTTTGTTAAACAAATGCTGTTATCTATACTTTGGTGATTAAAATTTAGAATTACATCTTTAAAGTCCTCAGTCAGTATTAACTTCAGCACTTACCCATGTATTGTATGTTGCTGAGAAGTAGGCAGTAGGAAATTGTAACCATTAGGGAAACTACAGTGAGTCCCTTATGTTCAAGAATTGGATTTTGTTTCTGGGTTTCTAGATGACCTAGATATATAAAAGTGCTAATATGTTCCTTATTTCTCTTCCCTTTTCCCTTTTTAGGTTTTCAAAACAAAAATAGAGTTGCAATCTTGGCAGAACTGGACAAAGAGAAAAGAAAGTTACTAATGCAGAACCAATCTTCAACAAATCATCCTGGAGCTAGGTATTGAAAAATAATGTGGGTTTTATATTCAGTGATATAAAAAATATCTTGGACAAAACAACCCAAACTGGTTGGCAAGGATTTGTTTCTTTGACATTGGATTTTTTTTTTATTAAAGATTTATTTATTTATGCATACAAGAACTGGGGTACAAGCCAGAGATGTGGGGGGTGGGGTGAGAGAATTCACCAGAGACAGAGCAGGGAACAGAACAGGTAGATAGACTGAACATTGCTGAGGGAAGCAGTGGGCGAGTCAGGAGAGGTCTGCTGTGCCCTGTGGGTAGCTCCCTGGCTGGGGATCGAACTCTTGCTGCAGTGGCTGCAGATGGCTTCATAGGTTGCATCTTAACCCCTTGTGCCAACAGGGAGGCCTGACATTGGAATTTATATGTTGTTTTTTTTTCTTAATTGGGGTTGAAGAAAACTAGACTTTTTAATTAACTTGATTTTAAATATTTTTATCAGAATATTTTTTCTTTTCCCATAGCCCACTTTTAAAAAAAAGAAAAGGGTTTTGTATGGTGTTTGTTCCTGAAATTATGACTGTTTCACTTTTTAAACATTCTGCAGAGTAGGTAAAATTTAGGTGATTTAATGATCTTAAATGTATTCAGTTTACTAATCTTTCCCTTCAGATACACTGTCTCATTCAGCTACAACCCTATCTTTTCCCCACCATTTACAGGAGTTGTCTACACTCATCTCTGCTTTCTTACCTTTTTTACTCCTCCACTCACCACAGTCTGACTTCAGGCCACACCCCCTACCCCCTACTAAAGAATAGGTTTTTTCCTGGTTGACAGGTTTAACATCTTTGTAGCTAAATCTGGTGGACCAAAGTCCTTTTCTTGTTAGACATGTTAGCATTATTTGACACCACTAGTTACTTCCTCATTTTTTAAATACTTTATTTGGCGTCCATTCATTTACTGTTGTACAATCTTAACTTCTCTTGCAGATACTTCTCGCTGCCTGTCTTTTGAGTGTCGATAGTCCTAGGAGTTGTGTTCTACACCAAGTTTCCCAGGCTGCCCCTTTCCACTGGCCAGTTGCATCACCTTTCACAACCTGTTATTTATGTGCTGACAACTTTCCTTCTCTCTAACTAGCTGCTTAATATTCTTGGGCTGTTTTGTGTAAGCGAATGGTACAGATCTACTAGTTATCCATGTCAGAAACATGAACTTTAATTGTTTATTATTATTTCACTTCCACCTCCAAGTAGTTACCATTCTCTCATATTTATACTTTGAATGTGTCTGAAGTTTTCGTTGCTGCTGCTGCTGCCCTGATCCTGGCCAGTCTCATTTTTTGCCTGTTCCTGTAACTGCTTCCTCACTCAATTTCCCATAGTCGTAAGTCCTCAGTAGTGTCAGTTAGGATGTTTTATTTTGGAAATAACAGAAAGCTAACAATTGGCATGAGCATTGGGATATATGTGAGGCAGGAATGTGATTCCGGAGTGGCTTACTACAGTGGCCCAAGAGTGACAGCACTTTCTGCCTTTCTCCCGGGGTCAGTAGGTCCCTAATGGTCAACATATGACTGCAGTAGTCTAAGTCACCACCTCCGCATCAAGCCCCCACTAGAGGCAAAAGCCACAGAAGTTCCTTTCCTGTGTCCCTCTCTAAGAGTGAAGAAAATGTTCTCAGAAGCTTTCCAACAGACCTCCCATCTAGTCTAGTTGCCCAGAATTGTGTGACTTTCTCTTGCCTCAGCCAGAAACCAGTGAGGAGAATGGCATTGTCTTTCATCAGTGTCCACTCTCTGGGTGCTGAGCCTGCCCTGTTCTGAAGCACAGGCCACCAATAACTGAACTAAGTTTGGGTTTCATTAGCAAGACCAATGAACAGTTACTGAGAAGGTGACCAGCACTGTCTGCCTTGGTGGTAGTGTAGATACTCCTCTGCTTATGACACTGTTTGGAAGTCTCTCTTAGTGTTCAGGTCTACATTTCTTAATTCACAAGGCTCCATATCCAGGCCTTCCTTGCCAGCCTTATCTTTTGCCAGCCCACTTCACCCAGTCCACCCATCCACTTCACCCATCCACTTAACCTCCAGCCCAGCCTACTCTGATTTCTTCAAAGACATCAAGCTCTTTTGCTCTGGACCTTTTTGCATGCTATATTTTTTGCAAGCTCTATGGTTTGCATCATAAATGTTACTTTGTGTAGACCGATTACCTCAACTCTGTGAATGTCAGTTCACAGAATGCCATAAGTTATCAAAAGGAGATCACTTAAAGCCCCAGTAAATAACACAGGCTTTCTTCATAGAAATTAATTTAGGCATTGGGGAAAGGAAAAAGACTTACTCTGGAAGACCTTTTTTTTCTTTTTTACCCCTATAAAGACTTTATCATGAAAAATGTGACTCATAAGTAACGAAATCTTTGCCTTATACAGCCAAGTAACTAAGGTTCCCGTTTTAGCCTCTCACTCTCGAGACCCTCTCTTAATAAGGACTTCCGGGACCATGCAGAGCAACAGCATATCGCAGCCCAACAGAAGGCAGCTTTACAGGTGAGCAAAGCATAGCTGACACTCTCGTCCCATTGGAGATTTCCTGGGTTGGAAACCAGCACAGTGCCCATGTTGTATTTCAGTAGAACAATATCAATAAACGTGTTCCACGCATAATTGCAATGGTTTGCTGATGTTCAATCGTGCCCAAAGGATTTGAAGCACCGATACAGCAGTAATGAAAGTATGCTTTATGGTGTTGATGCAATCGTGACTGATTCAGTGCTGTACGTGGCAAGGGGTTGCTCGTGCACAAAATGATTTAGATGTTAGAGTGGACAGAATGATCCTAAAAACTGAGCTGCCCAGTTTAGTAGTACATATCCCCCCGTATTTGTCACACCATTAAATCGTTTGCTCATCTCACTGGTTTTTTATGGTTTGGATTCCTTTTAGTGGTAAGCAGATCTGTTTTTGCAGAAAATATTTGAAGACTTTTACCATAGCAAAGTAATAATCAGTTAAAAAAAATACCGTTCTTCATAGTAATGGCCTTTTAATATTACATTGATCTTGGCTAATTTAACTAAGATTCCCAGAGATCTGAGACAAAATGACATTAGTACTTTTTCTTTTAAACCTTAGACTCTCAGAATTGGAAGGGACATTAAATACTAATTCACTTTAGACAACCTAAAAACAGCCTTCCTTTCCTTAGTGACAGAGGGAAGCCACTGGTGGTTTTCTGTTACTTACATGTCAACATTCTGTACAAAATGTTGGTATCTCAATCACCAATGACCAGCTGCCTTTACCCCTTCTCCTTCCAACTGCTGCTCTTTCAACTGTTTCTGATCCGGAGCAGAGCACTTAGGGACCTCTGTTGCTAGTTGTACCCACACCAAGGAACAAAGTAATTCATGTCTTCCACTCATTTATTGACTGAACAGACTCACAGGGGACAGAGTGGGATGATAAATGAGTACCTGGTGCAACTGGTTAATATAAATTCTTTATTGTCCGTCTCCTGTGTATTTAAACAAAATTAGCAGCATAAAAACTGATTTTTACAATAAATTTGGTCCCAAGAATAAGGGAAAGGATAAGTAATTTTTATGCCTTGTTTGAAGAATTAATAGCTTAATTGCCTTTTTTTTTTTTTAACTCTTTCCCAGCATGCACATGCACATTCATCTGGATACTTCATAACTCAAGACTCAGCATTTGGGAATCTTATTCTCCCTGTTTTACCTCGCCTTGACCCAGAATGAAGAAAGTATTTGCAATGAAAGTGACTTTGTAATATCAAATGCCAAAGCTACTATCATTCAGTGCTATCCAGACTGTGACTTTCAGGATTTTGGTGAACTTTTATATTTTTTGCTTCTGTAAAAAGAAAGTTATGTGCAAGTCAAAGAAAAAAAAAGGAAAGTGAACAGGATGATGAGAGCTTTGGAAGCTGTGTTACCTGAGGACGTGCTCATGCTACCTGTGACAGACTTTTTTGCAATGCAGTTTGATTTCTAATCTTAATCAGACTCTGAATTAGATGGTCACATAATGTACCCGCAACCCCCATCTAGTTGTCTTACTATATCATGTCCACAGTAGACTTTCAAGAGCCATTTATAGTACTTAACTTTAAAGAATGAGGGTGCTTTATAAAAATGTGAACCAAGAGGCTTAAATAACATTCATATTTGCTGTTTATAGAACTGATATCAGTGTATCTTTTGAATTTATAGTTGACATATCATCCGGAAATATCCTTTAACTCATCATTGGTTCCTCTATTGTCAATTTTAAAGCCCAAGACTAAATTATCAATCTTAACATCATTTATAAACCTCTACCACTATAAATGATGTGACTAAATGCTATTAAAAATGATGATAAAAAATGTGGTTTTCAAATTTATGCATGCTCTTATTTAGTATTACTACATGAATTGTGTGCCTGTATGGGTTTGACTGTTTTATCTGACTTAAAATGTATGCAAGTTGACCCCTTTTAAATTACTTTAAGGTGGAAGGAGTTTTAAGTAAGTTTCTCAACCTGACACATCTTTAATAGAATCTGAGATCCGAAATGCTTATTTAAGTATGCAATCCCCACTGCCTTACCCCAGGCCTACAGAATTTGAATCTCTACTTGAAAATAAAGTCTAAAAACTGTGGGTTGGAGAATTCAATATTCATATATTTATAAATTCACAGATTTGTAGATCCCTGGAACGTAGAGGTCATTTGCTAAAAAAAAAAAAAAAACCTACATTTTTAAACTTTTAATAGAATTGAATTATTTTATACTATATCACAGGTAAAGCACTTTATATGACTACTTATAACTGAACTCATCTTGACCTTGAGTCCTTCCTCTCTGATGGTAAGGGGAAGTTTAAACTTAAAATCAGTTCCCAGTTTGGGTCAATATTTAATCAAAGTTCATCTCCCGTTCCAAAGAGTTCCTGCCTTCCTTCCTTTCTCCCTCCCTCCCTCCCTAAAATATTTGCACCAACCACACACTCCTATCTTACCCAAACTAATTAAAGCAGAAGTGGACAATTCTAGGCATGGCTGTGCTGTGTAGTTTGAATATTTGGACTGATTTTCTTCATTTGGGGGAGGCTGTTGGCTGTCCTCACTGTGACAGTCACCTCCACTGCACAGGTGCACTTACTCCTGCTGTGGGGGTGCTGAGTTCTGGGGCCTCCAGCTCCTTTCCTGCCTCAGGTCCATCCCAGTATTCCTTGGCCCTCCTTATTGTGGCCCTCATTTTTTATGAATTAATTTGACCTACTGCCATGAATCTAAGTCTATCTACTGTACTAGGGAGGTAAGAAATTTGGATTTAGTTTTTATACTTTTGAAGCCTCTTCTGATGTGACTTTTATAACCTAGGTAAAGAGATCTTTTTTCCAGTGGCATCTTTTCTAGTTTCTTAGCCTTTTAAATAGATACTACCTAAATCCCACAGTGCGGGATAGTAAGCACATACCTTTCTTTGAGTCACCTGCAAATTCAATTTGATTCCATATATAAGTATTAATACTTTGTGCTTGGGGGCGGAATGATGAGTGCAGCCTGCTCTTTATAGATGTCTATCAGTGGCGAGGAGCTGACTGAGGTGCAGCAGGAACCTTAGGTGAGGAAGCCAGAGGGAGGGAGCGGCACACAGAGGTGTTAGGAGCAGGCAGCAGTCTGAACAGGCCTGGGGTATTGCTATGATTTTGCCTGGCTGGGAAGGGCAGAGCTGATCCAAGCAAAGGTCAGGATTTCCTAATCAAAGAGAAGTAGGAGCGAGGACAGTTGCAAGGACTGCAGTGGATAGTAGAAAGGGAGCAGTGGACTTAGAAGCCTTGAGGTGGGTGAATTTGGGTCACTTAACCTCTCTTTACATGACACCATCTCATCTGTAAAATAGTAATTGGATACTGTCTATAAAACGGTGCAGACATATTTTTCAAGTATCTAATAAAGGTTCATCTCCCTTTTCAAAGTTTCTTCTGGTCTCAACCTCTTACTGAATTGAGAAGCCAACTTAATGCTTCAGTAGTGTGCAGCCAGCACTTCCCGCCCTTGGAAAAGTTAAACACATCAGCATGTGTCTCATGCAGCAATAGAAGTTTTGTTTCTCAAATCCCTGTTTCTGTGTGAGAGTATTTTACTTGCTTTGCTTACTATTTGTTCCACAGATATTTAAGTTCTTTAAGGGCAAGGGTTTTGTTTCCCTCTCCTTTTGTCTTTGCTCACCACTGTATTCCACTTAGAATAGCATTTAGTATCTACTTAATGAAGAAATATTTAGTGAATATATACGACCTGGATCATGCTATAAGAGGTTTTAATGGTGTATCATGGCAAAAAGTTTTGAAAGCTACTGCTAAATAATACAGATAATAGTGCTTTGATTCTAGAATAAAAACCAAAAGGACTCAAATCACTTCAAATGCAGAAGTTTTCCCCTGCCCCCAACAGTCTCTGAGCTGTCTCATTAAGTTGTCTCAGTTCTTTGCTTCATCACTTTAGCAACAAAATGCAGCCTTTTATGAATTTCAAGGTCCACTGACTTGAGGGTGAGAACAGAAGACCAATCGAGAGAGCGTCAGTTCATTACTGCCTTTCAGCCCACTACCAGGACCCCATCATCTCTAGCACCAGCCCCCTGCAACAGCATTACCCTCAACCTGTAACTGCGGGTTGCTTTCCTTACTCTGAATGCACAATGATTGGTACCAAGTAGATACATTTGTTTTTTCAATGAGCAAATAGGTAAAAGAGAATTTATCCTCAAGAATCTGACAGTCTGCAGTGGGCACACTTAGGGGGGGACAATGGTACACAGTTGGAAGCTGTAGGACCTTTCTGAACGGAAGCATAGTGATAAGTCAATTAGACCCTCATCAGCGCTTGGGAAGGCGAGCTTTTGAGGCACCAGAAGACTACTACTCTTGATTTCTAGTGCAAAGTCAGTATCAGGTGTGTTCAATTTACATCAACTCCCCAACTCCAGTCCTGTTTAGCTCTGCGGTCTCATCTCACTTTTTACACCCTTACCTCCAAATTCTTGTCGTCTACCTTTTCTCTCCTATATCTCTACCCCCCTAGAGCCTTTTAGAGAAAAAAGACAGCATTCTCAGAGTATTCATTTCACCTTCATGGCAGTTCAGTGAGGCAGTGAAATGGGTATTCTTAGTAATCTCAGCTTTGATTCTTCCTTTCCTCCTTCCCAGTGATGCTTAGATTTTCATTGGGTCCACCCCTCCCCCAGTACAGCCAGTGAGCTTCAAGGGAAGTGGACTCTGCCCCAGCAAAAGCAGTGGGTCTTACATGCGTCAACCCCATCAGGGTAATTCCTTTTGGCCACTGCCCGTCAGCACATGGTATTTCATAGACCACAGGAATTGGTTCAAGATTGAACGTATTATTCAAGTGAGACTCCAGGATATGTGTGTGTGTATGTGTGTGTGTCTAGATACACACATATGTATATATGAAACATATAATAAATTGTGTATGTATACATATATATTATATTTTTTTCATTCTTTGGAACGCAGGCCAGTCAAGCTTATGCCTCCACAAATCCACTGAGGTTTTCTTGTAAAATCACCAGTTATCTCCACTTGGCCAAATCCAATTGTAGCTTCATCCCTTGTCTTAATTGAATTCTCAGCAACATTTCCACAACTGATCACTCCCTCTTGAAATGCTCTCTGACCTTGTCTTCAGCAATGCTGCACTCGCCTGGTTTTCCTCCTACCTTATTGGCTGTTTCTCAGTCTCATTTGCCAGCTGCTCTGCAAATGCCAAGCATTGGAATACCCTAGGTTAGTCTTTCCATCTCTTTCCTAGCTGCAGTCATTCCCTGAGTGATGTTATTCAGTATCATGGCCTTAAGTAGTGACTGTCTTTGATTACTTTCAAGCTTGTATCGCCAACCTTGATGTCTGTTGTGATTACACTTCAAAGATGGCTGCCATCATATGCCACTGTTCTCATCAAAAGGTCCCTTGCATATGCGCTAGCCATGTGACTTGTTTGGACAAATAGGAAGTGACAGAAGATACACTACATCTGTTCAAACCTATCTTTTAAGAGAACTGACAGCTTCTGCTCTTGTTCTCTCTGGAGAAGCCATCCACTATATAAGTCAGACTCCCTGTAGCCATAAGCTGTGAGGACGCCTGAACATGGAATGGCCACATGGTGGAGCACTGAGCTGCCAGACACAGTGAAGTCACCACGGACCTTCCTGCTCAACAGCTATTAGCTGAATGCAATCAAATGAATGACTCCAAATGATGCCACACACAACAGAATTGGCCAACTGAGCCCATTCAACCCATGGAATTGTAAGCAATAATAAACTGTTACTCTCTTAAACTTCTGAGTTTTGGGGTGGTTTATCATGCAGCAAAAAGATAGCCAACACCCTTTATGTCCAAACACCCATCCATTGACAGCAAGACATCTCCACTTGGAAGTTCAATAGGCAACATGTCCAAAATCAGACCCTTGATATCTGAGCTTCTCAACATGCTCCTCCCCCAGCATCTCGCTATATCTCAGTAAATGGCCATTTGCATAACCACAAACATAGGAGTCATTCTAGACTCAGTCCTATCAGCTCTAGCCTGAATGCCAGGAATTCTTAACACTTCCACTGATACCATGTTCCACGCCACCATCATTTATGTAAGCTACTCTAATAGGCTTCTAACTGATCTTTCTTCTTCCATGTTTCTCCCCTGCCTTCATCTCACCCCACAGTTGAGAATATTCAACACAGCAGTAAGAATGCTTGAAACTATAAGGGAAGCACATGAAAAGATGCTCAGTGTCACTAATCATTAGGAAAATGCAAATCAAAAACCCTAAGAATTTCACACCCATTAATATGGCTACCATTAAACAACAGGAAACAAGTGTTGGTGAGGGTGTGGAGAAATTGTTGCACACTGTTGGAAATGTAAATAGTGCAACTTTCCAGCTATGAAAAACTGTATGCAGTTCATCAAAAAATTAAACAATTATCCAGTAATTCCACTTCTGGGCATCTACCCCAAAGAACTGAAAACCGGGATTTGAAGAGATATTTATTCACCTATATTCACAGCACAGTATTATTCACAATAGCCAAAACTGAAAACAACCCAAATGTCCACCAACAGATGAACAGAAAAGTATCCATACAATGGAATGGAATATTACTGGAATATTACTCAGCCTTAAAAAGGAAATTCTGACACATGCAACAGTACGGATGAACCTTGAAGACCTTGAGTGAGGTAAGCCAGACACAAAGGATAAATACTGTATGATTCCGCTTATATAGCTATCTACAGCAGGCAAATTCAAAGACAAAGTGAAACAGTGGTAACCAAGGGGGAATGAGGAATTACTGCTTAATGAGTCCAAAATTTTAAATATGGGATGATGAAAAACTTCTGGAAATGAATAGGCATGATGGTTGTACAACAATGTGAATGTATTTAGTATCAATGGACTGCTTTATGTTTAAAAGGTTAAAACGGTCAATGTTATGTGTATTTTACCACAATAAAAATTTTAAATGTAATTAATACTGTGCCATTTTTAAAAAAACGCATTTCCATTTTGCTAAACATAAAAGCCAAAATCTTTACAATGGATTACAAATATGCAAAATATGCAAAATGTCAATTTTTTTTGATCATCAGTTTGTTGGAACAAAAGAACATAGCTGAAAACAAAGTGAAATTCCTTAGTTACTAAGCTCTTCTACTGAGAGGCTATTGATCTACTGCAAATGGCCGATGACAATTGGAATTTGAGCCCAACCTATATGTGCTTCTACCCAGTTGTGGAACTGGCAGGTCTGAATGATACACAAATGTTAATCCCCGAGCCTATGTGGCTCTGGTCAGACAAACTAGCCTAGTTTCATTGAACTGGTAATGGTTTGACCTGAGATGCTCAGCCCTTCTACTCAGCAGGAAGGTGATGGTGTTTTCCTTCCTCTGTGTGTGCCTAAATGTTAGGCAACAGCAACTTTGAAGAGTTCATCCTCTGGATACCTCTGTGATCTCCAGGCCTTTGCACTTGCTGTTCCCTCTGCCTGGCGTGCTCTTCCTTATGCCCATGTAGACTGCTTCCTCAACACCTGAAATCATTCCTCAAATGTCGTCTTTTCAACCATGCCTTCCTGGACCACCCTATTTAAAATTTCATCTCCCCAAGTATGAGCCTGCTTAATTGCCCCCTATGGCACTTAGCACCATCTAACACAGAATGTAATTTACTTTCTTATTTCAATTTTTTTGTCTGCCATTTCCCGCTGGAATTTAAGTACCACGAGTGCAGATACTTTTATGTGCTTTTTTCTTTCCCACTGGTAATATATCCTTAGTGCTTAGGGCAGTGCCTGGCACATCACAGCAAGTGTTCAAACATTCTAATGAACAAATGAACTGTCTGACCAGCCAAAGGGAAAACTGGCACATCACAGTTCTCAGAAGCAGACCCTCACTCCCAAGTGAGATGTAGATGTGGTCATTTTAGGGGATTCCTAGTCTCCCTGAGGTGCAGCCAGCCGTGTGAGCCTTGCTAAAACCCTTTCAGTGCAGGAATTCAGCTGCTACCTCACTGGCTTCTTCTCCAATGCAGGTTTTTGGAAATCTCAGTGCCACAGATGTTATTACTATGGAGAGTCTCCCAAGAGGTTGGGAGCCTTGCAATATTATAGCAAATACAGTGGAGTTAGCAGCTCCGGTTCTGTTAAGAAAACAGGAGTGTGTGCCAGTGCTAATTCCTCATTACTGAACCTATTAACTCAAGTTCTCCTAGAAAAACATCCAGTAGTGAATAAACAGGCTCCAAGGAGCCACAAGTGAAGCACAGCCCTTCATCCTGGGAGGTGAAGACCTTTAAAGAGCTGGGCTTGCCCAGATGAGCTTGCACAGATTCACTTTGTGAATCAAATGCTGCAGAACAAAGCTGCTGCTCTTGGCTCCTTGAAAGGGGAGCTGCCCTACAGGATGATCATGAAGAGCGTGCAGGTTCTGCCCACGAGTGCCAGTTTCTGAGGCTGCAGAGTCCAAGACCACTGGCTGATCCACAGAGAAGGGGCTCACAAGTACAACAGGAGTGTAGATGAGAACTGCAGCATGTGTAAGAATTTCGCAAAAGAATAGGGTGAAGGTGGAGAAGCAGGAGGAAGGGAGAAGAGGCAGGGAGGAAGGGAGAAGAGGCAGAGGGTGAGGGGAGAAGCAAGCACAATGAGGGAATGAGGTAAAAGGATGAACCCGCCATCTAGGTAGAGGCTGTGGAGCTTTATCAAAGGCTGTAAAGAGCAATTAAAGGGGAAGAATAGAACAAGATTGGTACTTAGTGAGATTTCTCCAGGAAGTGGTGGAGGATGGACTCAAGGAGACCAAAGAGAAAGCTTTGAAATAATCATGGGGCAAAACGGTGTGGGCAGACAAAGCTGGAGGCAGTGCAGAGAATGGGAAGGTAAGAGTCAAAGGATATTAAAATAGGAGAATGATTAAATAATGGAAACTGATCATGGAGATTTGCCCAAGGTCATAGAATTACTAAGAAGCAGACTGGAATGCACACTCAAGTGGTTTTGTTAGGGGGAAATGATGTCCTGAGCAAACTCCATACACGCTTTGTGGACTCCACCCCCACTCCATTAAGACACTGGGAACTACAAATCCCATGATCCCCAAAAGGAAGGTTGCAAGGAGGAGTTAATCAACTAGGTTCTTGGATAGAGTATTTAACTGGCCATGTGGCCAGGGGTCACCCTGTTGGCCACATGGCATGCTTGGTTTTTCGCCAGCTTGGTGGGTCATTGGGATTCCAGGACAGTGGAATGGGTAGGATGTATTTATGAACTTATCTCCCTCTTTTCCTCCCTGAATTATTCATTTCCCTATTTCTCCTTCCCTTGTAAATAAACCTTTTATCAACCTTTTGTGTGTGTCTACAGTTTGGCATTATAAATCCCCTTTAAGCAACCCATTTTATTTTTTTTATTTTTATTTTTTTAGATTTATTTTATTTATGCAAGAACCGGGGTACAGGCCAGATGTGCAGAAGGGTGAGAGGACTCGCCAGAGACAGAGTGGGGAACAGAACAGGCAGACTGACGAAATACACTGCTGAGGGGAGCAGCAGGCGAGACAGGAGAGGTCTGCTTGCCATGTGGGTTGCTCCAAGGCAAGGCGGGGATCGAACCAGCGCCACAGAGGCTGCGGACGGCTTCACAGCACTGCGCTCAACTGCCTACGCCACCAGGGAGGCCCCCAGGCAACCCGTTTTATATCGGGGATGCTCTGTAACAGTTTGACTTCAAGAATCCTGCTTTCAGAAAAAAAGTATATTTTGTTTTCAAATAAACTTGAGGGAAAAAAATCAATCAACTTAAAGAAAATATCAAGTAAGGGCCTCCCCGGTGGCGCAGCGGTTGAGCACTGGGTTGCGAAGCTGCCCACAGCCTCTGCGGCGCGGGTTCGATCCCTGGCTGCTCCCCGGCCTCTGGAGGAGGGTCCCACATGGCGCACAGACCTCTCCTGCCGCCCGCTGCTCCCCTCAGCAGTGTACTTCGTCAGTCTGCCTGTTCTGTTCCCCGCTCTGGCTCTGGTGAGTTCTCTCACCCTCCCGCGCTTCTGACTGTACCCAGTGCTTGTATAAATAAATAAATAAATCTTAAAAAAATCTTAGCCATTAAAAAAAAAAATTAAAAAAAATTTTAAAAAAGAAAATATCAAGTAAGGGCATTCCTGGTGGCACAGGGGTTAAAGTCTCAGCATGATAAAGCTATGGCCAGCCACTGCAGCAGGAGTTTGATCCCAGGCTAGGGAGCTGACCCACATGGCACAGCAGACCTCTCCTATCTTGCCCGCTGCTCCCCTCAGCAGTGTATTCCAGTCAATCTGCCTGTTCTGCTCCCCACTCTGTCTCTGGTGAATCCCCCCCCCCCCTTGCACCTCTGGCCTACACCCAGTTCTTATATGCATAAGTAAATGAAAATAAATCTTTAAAAAAAAACAGTAAAAATTGTTTAAAAAAGAAAATATCAAGTAGAACAAATGGATCCAGTTAGCACAAAAATTGCAAAGGGGGTACATGAATGACTAGCACTTGGGAAATAGCCCTAACCAGATAGTTATATTGAGAAATAATGAGGTTGCAAGAGAAATACATTCGTGGACTACACCCTACCTACCCTGCAATGTCCTCAGAACACAGGACAAGAAAAAACACCTGGATCACACTGTTGCTCACCTTGGGGGGAAGACAAACTGCATCCTTTCCATTTGGGGCCATTATCCTAGGGACTGACAATAACAACAGACCACAAATACAGCATTAACTGTCAAAATGCACTTGTTATTGGTGAGGGTTAGATGCTTTAATAATGTACTAAAAGATTCACTGGATTCTTTAAATTTGGCCAAACTCTTAAACATTATTACCATAGTTAAGTGTATTAGAAATGTGCTAAATTACTTCCTTGATTGCATTTTGAACATTTCAACAGCTGAGTACATTGTAAATACTCCAGCAGGAATTTTTATTTCTCATCCTTATTTCTTTGGGATCCCCTGAGAAATACAAGAATCTTGTTTATTGCTGAAATATATCTTGTTTAATGTCTTTCACGTCCTGTCCCTGGTGTCTTACCAGCAAAAGTGGCAGTGAAAATGTTCCTAAGCAGAGAAGGAAACAAAACACAGAAACCAAAAGGAAGAGGATGAACGACATTGGGGAGGATAGGATACATACCTCCCCGCACTCTGGGTCCTAAGCCGGGAGAGGGCAGGAAACAGGAGAAGGAATGGGGGAAATAACCCCAAAATTATTGTTCCTTCAGGTACTGGGAGGTGAAGTCTCACACCTAGTGTTAAGGGGAAAGGATGTCCTGAGCAAACTCCACACAGGCTTTGTGGACTCCACCCCCTCTCCAGACCAAAGCCATCAAGACACCGGGAATTACGAATCCCATCATCACCAAAGGGAGGGTTGCTGGGACCTGGGGTGGAGTTAAGCAGCCAGGTTTGGTATAAAACCAGACATGTGGGCCTGGGGAGGCCTTTTGGCTCTTGACTTGACTCTTGGCATTTTGCCGGCTCTCAGCGTGCCATTGGGATTCCAGGTCAGCGGAACTGGTAGGACGCATTCACCAATTTATCTCCCTCTCTTACTCCCAGAGTTATTCATTTCTTCATTTCCCCTTCCTCTGTAAATAAACCCTTTATTAACCTTTTTGTGCGTGCCTGCAGTTGAGTCTTATTATAAGTCCCTTTAAGTGCACGGGTGAGGACCCATAGTCAGGCCACCCATTTCATAGCGGGGTTGCCCTGTAACACTAGGAGACAGTGGGTGCTCCTGTACCTCGCTGGTGCTTGAAGGTTTTCTGTTCTTTCAAGATTTCCGTAGCAACACAGTGTCTGTCCTCCAGGCCCAGAGGCCCATGTGCTACCTCAGAACCATGGAGCTGCCAGCTCAGAGTGCCTGTCTTCACAGGATTCCAGCGTTTTGGGTCACATCTCAATCTGCAAGTCATAACCACAGCCCTCTCAAGGCTGCTGGGATCAACACCCATGACTTCCGTCGATTTACATTGAGCATGAGAGGGAGAGAGCAAAAGTGCTCCCATTTGCTCCTTCAAATGAGGTCACGTTCATAGACATAACTCAGATTTCACTGCTTCTTGCCATTACAGCTACAACCAGTGTTCTCACCCGAACATCGATGGCAGGTGTTAAATTGATGGTCTTACCTGTGTCAGCACCATCACTCTCACATTTCCACAGGTCCTTTCTTTCAGCTAGAAGATTCTGTGAGTCTTTGACACTGGTGAGGAGGGTTGTGGAATCTCTCATACAGGAGCTTCCTGTGAGTTTATTTCAAACTCTGTCTTACAAAAAATTTCAAACATACCAAACAACAGAGGAGTATAAAGCACACAAAAGCCCACAGATGTAACAATTATGCACTCAAAGCCAAAGTGTATCATCTTCACTTCCAACTACTCTATCCCCCTGGATCACTTTGAAGCAAATCCTTAAATATTTTAGAATAGATTTCAAAAAGGCTAGTGCTGGAGTCTTCAAGCCTGGGCTTATGTATGTAAAATGCTGTGTGCATATGAATTTATACACATTTTCCCAAGAAAATGATCTAGAGTTTTCATCAAAATTTTAAACAAGAAGAAATCAATTTGCCAGGGGAGTGGTTGGTAAACTCTATGAAACATTCCATCTTCTCACTGTTATGAACATTCCACTTGATTGCAAGTATTTTTCAAAAACTTGTCTTTTATGAATGGTTTTAAAAGATTTTAGGATTAGGGCCTCCCTGGTGGCGCAAGGGGTTAAGACACAACCTATGAAGCTATCCGCAGCCACTGCAGCACGAGTTCGCTCCCCGGCCAGAGAGATACCCACATGGTGCAGCAGACCTCTCCTGACTCATCCACTGTTGCCCTCAGCAGTGTACTTCAGTCAAAATGCCAGTTCTGTTCCCCACTCTGTCTCTGGTGAATCCTCTCACCCCTCACATCTCTGGCCTGTATCCCGGTTCTTGTATGCATAAATAAATAATTTTTTTAAGTTTTTTTTTTTATTGTTTTTATACAAGAACCGAGATGCAGGCCAGATGCTCAGGAGGGTGAGCGGATTCACCAGAGACAGAGCAGGGAACAGAACAGGCAGACTGAAGAAATACACTGCCGAGGGGAGCGGTGGGTGAGTCAGGAGAGGTCTGCTGCGCCATGTGGGATTCTCGCCGGTCGGCGGGATTGAACCCACGCTGCAGAAGCCATGGACAGCTTCACAGTGCGGTGCTCAACCGCCTGCGCCACCAGGGAGACCCAAATAAATAAATCTTTAAAAAAAGTTTTTAGGATTAAATGTATTCTCCAAAAGCCATAAAAAATCATGTAAAGAGCAGAAAGACATTAATTAGAGGCCTGTAGAGAAGGGTCACTATGCTCCCACCAGGGGAGCTTTGCAAGTGTGTGCTTGGCGGGCCGGGTGAAGAAATAAATCCAAGCCAACTTAGTGTACTGATGGTATGAACAGATGTTGATTCACGGTGATGCAGGCTGCAACTCATGCAATGTTACTTTAAAAATTACAAAAAGAAATCCAAGTCAGAAAACCAGAATTGGTCAGGACTATCACCCAGAGCATCAGGTCAAAGCACAGACCACAGGCACAGAACTGTTCAAAACGCCCTAACATCGAAAGGTTCAAAGAAAAACTTGACAGATGTGCTTCCAAGGATGTGCTACTATAAAAAAAAAAAAAAAAATTCAGGCCTCCCTGGTGGCGCAAGGGGTTAAGCATCATCACTATGAAGCAATGCCCAGCTACTGCAGTACCCAGCCAAGGAGCTGACCCACATGGCGCAATAGACCTCTCCTGTCTCGCCTGCTGCTCCCCTCAGCAGTGTATTTCAGTCAGTCTACCTGTTCTGCTCCCCACTCTGTCTCTGGTGAGTCCTCTCTACCCCCCACCCCCGCACCTCTGGCTATACCCCAGATCTTATATGCATAGATAAATCTTTTTTAAAAATTCAGAAACCACAATCCTTTTGATTAAGTTAAAATAACTACGTCATTTTAATAAAACAGACATAAAATATACATTAAACTTTTTATTTTCAAAAATCTGGGTTAAATAGTCAAGTTGCATGTACATAATAAATCCAACCAAACAACTTAACAAAAGAAACAAAAACACCCAACTCAGATCCTTGCAAATAGTTAACAATTTACTAGACTATCAACTAGAGGGCTGGATTGGATGAACAGGGAAGTCCCCCTCCAACTCTGACATTCTATGACAGATGTCACCCCTGCTTCCTGCTCTGTGCCCCTGCATGGACACACACGCGTGCCACGAGCAGTCGCCCTGGGGAAGAAAGCAAGTGCTGAAAAAGGTACAATCAGATCATCTAAGGTACTGAAATGTCTTACACTATTCAAGGATGATGCTTCCAGTGTTAAGATATGATGGATTATCTCCCTGCATTACAAACAAAACAAAAACAAAAACATATCCAGAACAGTGACGACATTAAGACACAGTTTTGTTGCCTCCATTTGGAACATACAGTCATATAAAAACATTATAATTTTAAATCAAAGCGTGTTTCGTATCAAAGTAGTTAAAGTAGTTTTTGTCAGTCACAGTCAATCAAGAGGAGTCCCCGGGAAGGTGATCCTTGGAGCTTCTCCAAAAGAGATTCTCTCCATCTGGAAGGGGTTGCTGTGCTTCAGAGTGAAAAATAAGCAAATGCAAAGCAACCCATTAGCTATCCTATTGCTAAATGTAAAGCAAAATGCTGGTGGTGTTGAAAATGTATGGAGTTTAAGTGGGGTGAGTTTAATCCCGGGGTAGGGATGAAACCTTAATGCAGCCAGGGAGGCAGTGAGCATAAAGGCCCACATACCGGGCCTTGTTTTCAAGTCCTTCCAGGGAAGCGTATGAATAACAAAACAAAACCACCCACTTTCCTGCTAACATTGACACTGTCATCTCCAGAAGTCATTTTTCCTTCTATTGATTTTATGCCTTTAATACCTGAATTTAAATACTATCCCATAAAATGCCAAGCAGAGAGAAGGGAAGCCCTCACCTTGTATTCTGAAACAAGTTTCTGTTTTCTTGATCTCTTCTAATATGCAAATATATATTCTGTATTCTCAACCTGCCATCAGCTTTTAGTCTGAGAAGGCTGGATGGAGCCAACTTGCCTGTCACATCCGGAACAAGGTGGGACCCCTAGCTTTTTCTCACTTGGAAGTTCTGCATTCTTTCAAGATAGAACAATTTAAATGATGGGGGGGGCAGGGATTGGGAGTAATTTAAATTGTTAAGAAATGTCTCTGAATTTCTTACTTGTATTATAATGGTCATGCATCCCTTCAGTAATAAAAGTGAAGAGACACCAAGCTGTGAGCTGGTGGTGATTTTTAGGTCCATCATCTTGTATTCGTTTACTCATGGGGGGACTTTGGGCACGTTTACATTTGTGACTTCCAGTGGCATCATCTCTTTAGTATACTCACCCTCCTTGTGGGTAACGACCTGATGCTTAAGACCTCAGAGTCCACTGAAATGGTAATAAGCCCAAATTTGTGTTTAACTGACATTGTCGGTTACAGTACACTTATCTTTGTAAGAACAGTACATTGGTGCTTTCCTGAATGTCTGTCTTAACAAAATATCTGTATTGTGACATATAAAACCTGTATAAAAGTCCAAAGCCACAACTCCCCCCCCCCACGCCCCTCCAGATTCCCTACCGTTTCCTGGCATTTGGCTCTGGAGAATATAAGTCTTCAGCCAGAAAGCTCTGATTTTCTGGTACTTGTTACCTTCTGACCGGATGCCTGCAGGCCTTCTTCTCTATCTTTGGTAGATCATACACTCTGCCAGGAGGTGCTGAGGTACATGTCTCTTCCCCCCTTTTAAACTTGAAATAAAGTAAGTCCTTTCAATCGACAGATTTTCATTCTGTCCAGGAGAGATTGTTTTATAGTCTGATGTTTTGTCTTCCGTTACCTCTCCCCACTATTTTCAACTTTTGTTTCTTCTGAAAGAACATTAGGAAGAAAATTTCAAGTTTGCCCCTTATATGATTGATTTGAGTGTTTTATGCACCAACGTTGTTATTTTTGGCTCCCAATGTGGATTTTAATCTGCCCTTGTGTTTTCAGCTTCCTTGAAATTCTTCTTTCTAATCCTCCTCATTTTTTATCCAGTTGCCCTTTTTCCTGAACCCATTCACTTTTAAAATGACTTATTGTGTAAAAGGAATTCTTCTGTTTTGTCAACTCCGACAAAAGAGAATTCTAAAAGTAAGCCACTTTTATTTTCAAGAGTTCAGGAAACTGCTCATTTTCCTAGGCTCAGTCACATTTTTTCCCCACATGCCCTATTTTGCTTTATTTTCTACATTCACTCTTAAGCTTCCTTCCCTGACCCAGAATTTGCCTTTGCTATGTAATCTGCCCACTTGGGTGCTTGTCAAATTCCCCTTTCAAATATACACTTTACGGTAAGGTGATGCGCGTATTTCCAAGTCCAATTTCAAGTCCAACACCTTCCCATTAGCGAGGCATCCTTCCTACGATGGCCTGGTTTTCTGGATCTCTGAACCAACACCATCCATAAAAGATCACAGTGACTTGCATGTTCTGCTACCTGGTTATTTATTGTTTCTGCCATCACCTAAAGGGCATTTTTCTCAGAATACACTATATCTCTAATAGATCCTCTCTGCATTCAGCTCATGTTTTAGTCTTAGGACTTGAGTCTTGGACTGAATGAAGGGGAGGTGAGGCAAAGAGAAGGAAGGCGGTGGGACAGAGAATCTTCACTTCACAGTGTGGCATCTGGTGAAGAGGAAGGGTCTCTGACTGGGGAGCTCTGGAGTCACGGTTGGGGAAAACAAACACTAAACATCTTTCCATTTCTTATTCACAAGGCCCCTGATTTGTGAAGTGAAGCCACGGAAATACTGAGCTACAATCTGGACCCACCTCTATATGTTTCATAAACTGTAGTGGTCCTTTCTAGTTTCTGTAATTGGGATTGACCTTCTTCTGGGTTTTCGTCAGTTTTTTTCTGGAATGGCAGGAGCTCACTGGGAGTGTCTGATAGTCAGATGTCACTGCCAGATGTGGTTCCATTAATTAATTTTTAAAAATCCAAACCTTCCCAGCTATGAGCCCGGGGCTAATTTCCTAGTTCTGACTCTACTGCTTCTTGTCTGGGTCACCTTGGAGGCCATTTATTATTCCTTGGCTTTCATTTTCTAAGTAATAAAAATGAAGAAATTTGACTAGATGATGTCAGAGTAGGCTGTGACATTATTTTTTAAGACTTCAGACAGGGCCTCCCTGGTGGTGGTTAAGCACCGCATATGAAGCAGCCCACAGCCTGGCAGCACAAGTTCGATCCCCAGCCGGCCAGGGAGCAACCCACATGGCAAGGCAGACCTCTCCTGTCTCGCTCGCTGCTCCCCTCAGCAGTGTATTTCAATCAGTCTGCCTGGTCTGTTCCCCACTCTGTCTCTGATGGATCCTCTCACCCCCCACATCTATGGCCTGTCTCCAGCTCTTGTATGCATAAATAAATAAATCTTAAAAAAAAAAAAAGACTTCAAACAGAAAATGAATATGCCTTGAGAAAGGAAAAAAGAATAGAAAACAAATGACTAGTTAAGGATAATTTGCTACAAGGGCACTTTAACCTAAAGATAATAAACATCCTCTGACACCAAAATTAAAAAGCTAATGTTTAAAAACCTGAGCATGTAATTATGACATAGGTTAGGAATTTCTTTACATTTAAGTGATAACGAATGTCAAAACAGATGCAACTTTAAAAAACAAAAACAACAAAGAAAAGGAAAAAAAAACAAGTGGTTTATAACCTGACTTTTATTAGAATAAATGGGCTTGGTATCTACCCTTTAAGCTAGATAATAGGGAAGTCATTCATTGGCTAGAGGCATTCATTGCAGTAGGCAGCAAATGATCAGGTTTTCCAGGAAGTACTGAACTATAACACTAAGTGACAAGTCAATGAGTAAGAAAGCACATGTAAGGTGTGATTATGGCTTGGACAATGAAACAGAAACTGCTTGATTTTTTTTTTTTTTTAAAGCTCTGTGACTTCTTCAGGCCTGAAAAAGGCAGTTTGGTCCAATGGACAGAGCACTGGATTTGGAGTCAGAAGTTCTGGGTTTCACTTAAGTTCTCCAGTTTATTAGCTCCGTGAGATTTGGGAAAATTTCTTAACTTTTTGGAGTCTTGGTTTCTCAGTCAGTAAAGTGGGAATAACTAAATCTACCTTGCAGAGTTGTGGTGAGAATTAAATGAGATTGAGGCAGCTGTGAAAAAGCACTTACCATAGGATATTAGTCAAATCTAAACCACATAGAAACTTCTATTTGCACAAATCAATAACAGTAACTACATTTAAATGTAAATTAATCAAATAAGTTATATTGACCATAAAATATTGAGCACTGGTTTGCCCATTTGCAAACCAGTGGAGGAGAGGGGTCAATATAATTGCTATTAATAGCAAAGAAAGCAATATGCAACTATTAATACATATAATCCAGGGATCTTTTTTGTAGGTCTTCAAAAATATTTCCTGAAATTATTAATTTTCATGTGAGATACATTAGATAAATAATAAATACCTTAACTGAGCATAAAAATGGGATTCTGATCAACAACTAAACTTTGGGAACTTCTCTAGAAGTTCAGATTCCACTCACTCTTGGCGGCTGCAAAGAACTACAAGTACTCAAAATAATCATGGTAACAGTCAAAGTTTGCCAGAAAAAAGAGGCAGCCTCCCGCAAAGGAGTTTGGGGAAATCCTGTTGGGTCATAGAGCAAGCTGAGAGCCCTTAGGGTCAGAATAGAACAGGAAAAGCCTCGGAGGAGTAATGAGGCGCCAAAGATAAGGGCAACAAATTCCAAAGGGAACAAATCAAACACCCTAGGACTAGGGGCAACAGGACATTCCAGAACAAGGATGATAAAGAAAAGTATGCTAAGACAAGGGCTGGGACACAGACTTAGTTAGACTTAGTTATTTCTATTCCCTTTCTCCTTAATAAACTTTTTCTTTCTCTAAACAAATCAGCCTCTTTTGACTTGCTTGCCTGACTGTCTTCCAAGTTCCTGCTGTGGCTTTGTGAGACACCAACCAGCAGTGGTTAGTGCCTGGGACTCAGCGCTGCCACTGCAGCCAGGGATCCGTTCCTGGCTGGGAGACTAGGCCTGAAAACTGGAAATTACGGTATCACTGTGATATCAGAATATGTGGATACAGAATACACAGGAACTTTCAGAGATTAGCTGGCCTCCTTTCAGAAATGGAGCTCAGCCTTGGGTCACCATGGGGCTCTCTCCTTCCACTCACTCCATATTTCAGTTAAGGTGATTCATTTACATGGAAAAATACAACAAATATTTTCACCTTAGAACACTGCCTAAACAATTGAATGGTTTTCTTTCATTAGAGAGCATTAAAAATTCACCCCAAGGCAAAAGTATTTGAAGATATATACAAAATCACAACATTTACTGTAGTCTGCTATTCAGGGCTATTTGTGAATAGCTTAAAATAGGTAGGGATGTCACTGCCAGATGCGGTTCCCTACTTGGACTAAATGGGAGCTCATGTAAAGAAACTGGTAATTCTTCTTTGAGGTCTTTATTGTTTGAATTTATTGATGCCTAAAAGCAACTGGTTACTAGTTCAAAAATATTTAGCAATCTGGATTGAATAAAAGGGACAATGTGATGCATGTTTGATAAGGATAATATTTACACACTGTTTATGGTATAAGTAGTAACAATTTGGTCAGAGTCAGCCTATACTGAGAAATGTTATCAACATTCTGTTGCCTAGAGACGGTAAAAATAATTTTAGAAGTCGTGAAACTTGAAAATTCAAGAAAAATCTTATTTCTAAGGATAGGGTTCCACAGACAAGCATTGAATTAGGAGATTCGCTCCATGACCCAAATTAGGGAATTTTTCTTCCTACTTGTGCTACTTCCTAACTCCTATGGCCTTGAGAGATTGCAAAAGTGTAACACTCAATGGTCCTTCCAACAATTCCCCTATATATCCAAGACCAGAATTTGCCAAGTGAGCAGTGACAGAACTCCCAGGAAGAAGGCAGACATCTTTCCAGTACAGCGTGAGGCCTCAGCTTCTACACAAGGATATTTTGCCCAGATTCTCCCAGTGTCTATAAATGTTCTGAGAGAGTAGTATAGTGCTTGATGCTTTTAATAAGGTTGAATTAAAATAAAAATTAAAGTAACAGAATTTTGCATTTCTTCAAACTTCTTTCAATCAAGGCAGCATAGAACGCAAGGAAAGCTAGGAAGTTAGAAATGCCACATGATCCAGAAGACCATTTCTTTCACGATTTTGGCTAGGTACTTCGGTACCTGTCCCCTCTACAAACACACTAAACAACGGAAAAGCTTTCTCATAAAGCCTCTTAAGGCTTCTCTGTTCTTCAATTGTTTTTGCTTATACTGAGGTATTGGGACTTGGTTGTATTGGAGGTAGAATCATGGGTGTAAATGTGACTAGATAATCAGGTTTGGTTTCTTATTCAGGTTAAACAGTTTAAGGGAGAATTCTCAAAATGGAAGAAATAAGGGGTGTAAAGCAGATTAGCTGAATAGTATTATTACTGTTACCAAAATTTGTATCTAAAATAGCCAACATTTATTGCATGCTTACTATATATGCCCAGTACTGTGCTAAATCTGAATCATGCCCTTCAAGCTGATGCTGGATTCTAGGGAGGGCACATTTGACAGCAGAGGCCCACCTGCTGTGTGCAAGCGCTCACCCAGAGGGCACCATAGGTCCTCCGGGAACACCTACAGCAGGACACTTCTTGATGTGGCCTGAGGCAACTTGTGTCCATGCTTAGTATTCACTCCCATTTTTGAGTAAATAAAATTTAAATCAAGTGGAGAAAATGCTCTTAATTTTCCCCCTTTCTTCTCTGAGATCTTCCATTCTCCTGGGTTAGGTCAAGAGAGTAGAAAATCATGGAATCTGCAGTGGGTTTACAGCTGGCTAGAGAAACTGACCAAGGACTTGGCTGAAGGCCAGTCAGCACTGGCTACTCTGGGCTCCCTCAGATACTCTGAGGATGGACATGTCCATATAGGTGGGTTGTGCTTTGCTATTTCAGCAAGTTTACTAGGCATTGCCACGTGTACAGTTAAAGCGTATGTGCACACACAGACTTCTAGAGCTACACACAAATACATAACAGACCAAGTACCTAGTACCATGGGCAGCGCAGAGTGGCACCTGATCAATGTGCTTCTTCCTCAACCCAGCCCCACAGAGGCAGGCATGTACTAAACACGCCAAGATTATTACAGTCTTATTACATCAGATATCACTGAAGATTCCCCTCCTGATATTTTTTTACTATAATCATTTGCTTCAGAACTCTGGGGAGTTACAACATATCAAGTAGGTGATAAGGAACAAATTTGAGGCAGAGATGGCTATTCAACTGATGAAAAGCCACCGTTAGTATCAACAGCAAGAGAACAAGCTCTGCATCAGTTATTGCTACTTTTGAAAATGTTAAAATCTGAAAAGATCCCAGTAATTCCTAATGGCAGTTACTTCTTGAATCAATTTAAAATAAAAATGGAGGTTTTATTTCATTGGGCTGAAGGTTCTGGCCAATAATTCACATAGGTTATATTTCTATTCAGTGCAGAACTGAAAAGAAAAATGCCACCTGCTTTGCACAAACAAAATGTCCTTTGGGTGTTTAGCAAGCTAAAAGAAACCATACCTAATGTTTTCTCTTTCTAATCAAAACCCTAAAATCACAAAGGAAACCACAACAGAACAGTACGCAGTATCAAATCAAAACACTGATTATTAAATATTGCCTGTTATTTATATACAGATGGAGACATATAAAAAGTAACCTATACTCGAGGATCAACTAGTATACAAAATTAGAAATGTGCAGTAACTAAAAAGGAATCAGCACTAACCCTTAAGGCAGCATTGGTTGAGACTTCTCTGGGAAAAGAAGCATTACATATTTGAATGACTAGTGAATGATCTTCAAAAACAACTAAAATAAATACCAAAATGTTTTGCAAAAGAAATAGGAATGGTTTAAGAACTCATTAAAATGAATTTACACTGAAAATTTAATTTTGGATTAGAATGCACACACAGGAACATAATGGTATAAATTTAGCAGTCTCTCCTTACATATAAAATAAAGATCTCTAAAAATTGTACTATTATTAATTAGCATTCTTTGGGCTTCTTTTGCACTTTTAAATCAGAGTAGTTATTAGAAAATTTTGTAGATGTTTCCATAACATGCTGTCAGGTGAAAGATTCATCAGAGTGAAATTTCACCTGATTTCAAATTACATCAATAACCTATCACCGTGCTTCAGTTTTATACTCTGTAATGCTGGGTTTGCTTACCTGGTAGGTTGCTACATCACTGTGTCCCAAGCATTGGTGCCAACCTAAAATAATGACATCTATTGTGGCTGAAAAAGTCTTACTTTGACAAAAATACTCCAAAGTTCTTTAAAAACACATTTTGGAATTTGTTTTCCTTGCAACTTTTTTTTTTTTATTTTCCTGGTTAACCTGAAAATTACCTTCATTGTTTTACAGATCCAGTGTTCTATGCTGACAGAACAACTGTAGGACACAAGGAATTAAAAAAAAAAGTCCTCTGAAAATTGTTCAAATGAAAATAGTTTTCACATGGAGCTAAGAAATAAAATGTAGGCACTTCCGCTTCAGGAGGTTTTCACATTTTGATCACAGATTGCTTTTCCAAGCCACCAAAGTCCTTTCACCACTGGAAATTCCCTCAAGGTACAAACCTAGTTCACTGGAAACCTTGTTCTCACCAGCACCTTTTGGTACACTAATCTTTTTTTTTCTTTAGAGATCAAGTTCACGCTGGTGATGGGTTGCCACCTTCCACCCAGCAAGGCTGCAGGAGCCACTGAACTGACTGATCCATCAACAAAATATAAAGGAGTGTCCAGTGCAATTTTTCTCCTAGAAATAGTTAACATGTCTGCCTCTTTCTAGTTCCTAACGATGAGTGTAATTCAACAAAGTGTAGATAGTCTTCATAACATTCTAAAGCTACGAGGCTACTGGGATTTTTTTTAATGACTACTTAAACAGGGCTTTTTTCAATCTTTTTTTTTTTTTTTTGAGAAAATCTGTGCTAAAAAGGCACTAGATAAAATGAACTGCCTCACTCTTGTGTATGTAGCAATTACACATTGTATTAGATTCTATCATTTAACAAAGGTGACACGCATATGGATAAACCATCCTACTGACTGAGACTCATCTACTTTCCATTAAAAACCTCAAAAGTCAAAGAAACAGCGGGTCACAGCCCGACCATGAAGTCATGGTCCTCCCCAGCCACCCCAGAACTCTGGCTATGGCCTGCACTGAGGAAGACTCACTGGCAGCAGCTGTGGGAGCCGAGCCTCCTGGAGACCTGAGTAAACGAGACAAAAGTGAAGTTCTCACAGTTTTCCAGCTTGACCTTCTTGGCTAAGTTTGGAACAATTCCCCGGAGAGACCGCAGCCCCATCCTCTGCTCCTCGTACCACACGCTGCCCATGTCTGTGGCCTCCTTCCTGGCCGTCAGGTAGAAAGGGGACTTGGCCTCCATCTGGGTGGGTGGCCGGTGGATGTACATGTATTTGTAGAGGAGGCAGTAAGGGCACTGTTTGTGGCCCCTGGAGTGTTCGTGATAGATCTTCCCGTGGCACACTCTCGTGGACCCGCTGCGACTCTCCCGCTTGACACTATCTGTGCGGGCAAAGTAGGGCTGGTTTTGGGGGTCTTTGAGCAGCTCGATGTCACCATACATCAGGTCGGCATGCTCCTGCAGCGTCCGCATGTTCAGGTACTGGCTGTTGTACTTGACAACCGTGGACAGGAGAGTGATGGGGCTGTCATCCCCCAGACATCCAGCCTGCCACATCTCTTCTTCATCAGAAAGGGAGAAATAGACGATGTTGCGGGATCGGGCACCTGACATCCCTGCCTTACTCAGCACCCACAGCTTCTCCTTGAGTTTCTTGGTGGAAGAACTGAAGGTGCTGCTGGTGATGGAAAAGCCCACGCCTGCATTCTTCAGGATGCGGTCCAGGCCTCGGCGGATGGCATGGAGCGAGGTGGCCAAGAAGTCTGAGCCGTCGCTCTTCTTAACGGTGACATAAAAGTTCTCAAGCAGCTCATTCAACTTCACTGCGGGGATCTCAAATGAGACAAACACTGAGGTTACACAATGGAGGACACCCAACTAGCCAGACCTGCCTTTCTTCTCCTAATCCTCACCAGGGGGTGTGTGGGCATGACATTTTCTGCCTGTTAGCATGAGATTGTAGAAAGAAAAGTGAACTTCAAACTGGAAGAGCTAGGTTTCCTACCTGGCTCCACCTAATCTCCTTAAGCAGCACCGTGGGGCCTATTAATTCTCAAAGGATTACTGTGATGCTTATAGAGGATGTGAGGGTTTGTAAATAGCAATGAACTAAACTGATCAAACTTTGAGTCATTCCAGCATTAACTTCCTTGATATCTGCACATCCTGATTGGGACCCACGGTACCTGGAGCTGAAGGGAAAGACGAGTGGCATGTCCATTTTGTTCCTTGATTTTTTTCCTTTGAGTTTATACGTCTAGGTCTTAAAATATCTTTCACTTAAGAAATCAACATTTGTTCAAAAGATGAGAAACTCAATGACTACAGTGACAGTTAGAGATTCCCTTATTTGGGTATAGTAAGAGAAGGAGGCTTGGCCAATAAGACAGGTCTATTTTCTAGACAGAGCTATAAAGACAAAACTAGTTCACAGTCAGCTCAGGTTGAACACATCTTCTAGGATGAAAGAAAATCTCAGTAACATTTTTCAAAAAGTAGAAACTGTTCGGGAATATTCATTCTTCTAAATGCCTTGGGTCACAGAGAAAACAAAAGCTGATTTATAAGATTAAAAATGAACCAAAATAAAAACATTTTATATCAACAAACTGATGGTGCCGAACAAACTCCAATGATACTGTCTTGAACGATTTGTTAGAAAACTGTGCTTGAAACTAAGCAAAGTGATTATTCAACTGAAAAAGCTAGGAAAAGCAAAACAAATTTAAAAGGAATAAATCAATAAAATTAAAACAATTAGAAAAGATACACATTTAGATTTAAAAAATGAAAATATGTAATCTTTGGAAAGACCTATAAAGTTGACAAACTAACAGGTTTGACAGAAAGGAGGACAAAGAAAAAAAGGAAATAAACATTTAAATAATATGAGAAATGAGAAAGACTAACTACAAAAAATGAAAAAAGAACATGACATATATCATATAATAAATGCATCTTACTTTGAAAGTTTAGATAACCCAAACAATTTTCTAGAAAAACATAAACTACCACAGTTGGTTGAATTGAAGGAGGGAAAAGATCTGAATATTCCAAAATAAGAGAAGAGAATAAAATGATTATCAAAGCTATATATCACTCCCAAAGAGATGCTTTCAGGGAACTGATTTGGTTTTTCTTTAGTGTTTAAACAGTTTTAGAAAAGGAAAAAAAGAAACTTCTTTGGCTTTTCTAACCCAAATCTGATAGGTATTACAGTATAAAACAAAGCTTATGACTATAAAATATAAACTTGTCTCTGATATACACAAGTTGCAATTAATAAAGTATCACCCATAACAAGAACTGCTCAAGCTACCAAATCAAATTCAGGACTGCAGGAAAGCAGTGTTATCTCAGGACAAGTAGGGGTTATTGCAGAGTGTAAGGATGATTCATTCTTAATAAATATTCTAATACAATTTATTTATACACTGAGGAAAAAGTAATATGAACTTGATCATTACTGAAATTATTTGCAAAAGAGGATTTCTAGTTCTAATTTTTAAAAATTCAAATTAAATTTACATTGAAAGAATATAAGCTCTTACAATGATAAAAGTATTTTATAGATAAGAACTATAAAAAATATACCCAAGATGAAACCATTAGACTTTCACCTTCAAAAGTCAGGAACAGAATGAGCATGCTGAATAGCAGTGCTATAATATAACACAGCTCTGAAGGTTCTGGCCAACCAGGTAAGAGAAGAAAAAGAAAAAGAAATACACATGCATATGTATATGTATATGTACACATACCTATGTACATAGGAAAGGAGAAAGACAAAATATAATTGTTTCTTAATAATCTGATTATGAAGAGTAGGGTAGCTGCATCCAAAATACAAAAGGCATCAGCTTTCTCACATGTCAGTAAGAAGCTAAAAATCATTCAAATAAACTTCCCAATAACCACTGGACCCAAAATGAGCTAGTTTTGTATTTTTATGCTGTCCCTTGCAACTCCCTATTTTTAGATGTTAACCTTTCTTTGCATTAGGAAGATTTGCTTGAATGCAGGAGACAGACTGACCCTGAACAAGCCTAGCAGAAAGGGATACAGACACTGTGGACTCCAAGGCACTCAGCACTGTGCAGAGTGGTTTTCTTCACATATGAAAACACAGCTGCAAAGCGCTCCCCAAGGCTTCCATCTAACAGCTTCAGGGGGCAGGAGACCAACTTTCATTTTCAATGGAAAAATATCCAAAGGCAGGATTCTGATTGGTATATACCTGATCCAAACCTATGACCAAAAGTTGGGCCACTGAACTAATGTGAAGACCTTTGCAGTAACCCCAGGGACTGTAGGAAAGGAATGGCTCCTAAATAGGGAACGCTAAGCAGAAAATCTTATCACCTTTGTGCTTTAAAACAAAACAACTAAACTCTGATGGCTCCTTGCCATCAGGATAAATTCCTGTTTACCTTTCATACAAGACTTCACAATTTACTTCCACTCTGTGGTAGACTGTTTGCAAAGTAAGCACAAGGCTTTCCCTCCCTGTACCCTTTGCAATGTGGCTTTGCAGCTTCTCCCATCAAGAGGTGCAATATGGGTCTCCCTGTGGCACAAGGAGTTAAGCACAGTACTGTGAGGCTGTCCGCAGCCTCTGCAGCATGAGTTTGATCCCTGGCCGGTGAGGCAGCTACCCACATGGCGGTGTAGACCTCTCCTGTCTCGCCCGCTGCTCCCATTAGCAGTGTACTTCGGTCAACCTGCCTGTTCTGTTCCCCACTCTGTCTCTGGTGAATCCTCTTACCCTTCGCTCCTCTGGCCTGATCCCCAGTTCTTGTATGCATAAATAAATCTTAAAAAAAAAAAAAGCTGTGCAATCCACTTTCCTGTTCTTGAAGTCTGGGCTGCCATGCCTCATTCTGACAAATAGAATGTGACATAAGTGACAGTGTGTGAATTCCATGCCCAGGACTCAAAGGATTGTGCTGTCACCTGCTTTCCTCTTAGAGGGTCTTAACACAGTGAGGAAACCAGTTTAGCTAACACTGGGAAACTGTGGAGCAGAGACAGGCTGTCTCCCACATAATATCCAAATGCCTGCACCCACATGGGTACCACAGTAAGAGCAGTAGAAGAATCACCCAGCTGAACCCATAGAATCACACTCAAATATTGGGTTGTCAGAAGAGTCATGACATATTTTTCTGTTTTTCAAGCAAAAATGCATCATGACTTTTCTGACAACCCAATAAAATCAATGCTGCTTTAAACAGTCTTTGAAAGGCTTGTTATGCAGCCATAGGTAAATAATACACACCTTATTTATCTAGCCTGATCTTCTGTTCTTGCAGTACTTTATTTTCCAGTCTCACTGAACTTGGTACCATTCTCAGAAACCACAAGGCCCTTTCATGTTTCCAGGTCTTAGCACAGGCAACTTCTTCAGCCTAAAATGCTCTTTCTTGGGCCTCCCCTGGTGGTGCAGCGGTTGAGTGCTGGGCTGCGAAGCTGCCCGCAGCCTCTGCAGCACTGGTTCGATCACGGCCGGCCAGCATGGGTCCCACATGGCGCGCAGACTTCTCCTGTCTTGCCCGCTGCTCCCCTCAGCAGTGTATTTCGTCAGTCTGCCTGTTCTGCTCCCTGCTCTGGCTCTGGTGAATTCTCTCACCCTCCCATGCTTCTGACTGTACCCAGTGCTTATATAAATAAATAAATCTTTTTTTAAAAAATGCTCTTTCTTCTAACCATCTCTATTTGGAAAATATCTATTCTTTCAGATCTAGTTCAAATTCTATCTACAATATATAAGGCTTCTCCAGCTTCCTTAAATTACACTCTCACTAGGGATCCATGCATTAACTTAAATTTTCTCTTTTGCCCTTTTCCATATTACACAGTCTTTTTATTTATTTATATTTCTGTCTCTCATTGTGAACTAACAGCTCCCTGAAGGCAAGAATTACATCCTATACACAACTGGGTCTTTAATACATATCAGAAGGCCTGAAATAGACAATGGATACTCAACAAACTGACAAAGGTGGGCTATAAATGAATTAGAGTTAGTCTTGGGAGTCACAAAAACCAAGCTGACTTAGGATGTACAACATTTTTCTTCATTTTCATAGGATACCACAAATCTCAAAGTAAAATCACAGCAAAGCAATTTCTGGGGAAATATCAATTCACCATCTATTATTTGCATGAAAGAAACTGTTCCTTCTGACCCATGTTGACTATTTCTTCGGTTTTCTCAGACTGAGTTTTGGTTGGTGATTACTCCTCCAGGTTACAAGATCTTCAATTTTTTTTTTTTTTAAAGATTTATTTACTTATACAAGAACTATGGTACAGGTCAGAGGCGCGGGAGGGTGAGAGAACTCACCAGAGAGAGCGGGGAGCAGAACAAGCAGACGGACCAAAGACACTGCTGAAGGGAGCAGTGGGCGAGGCAGGAGAGGTCTGCTGCGCCATGTGGTTTTCTCCCTGGCCGGCCGGGAATCGGACCCGCACTGCAGAGGCTGCAGTCAGCCTCACAGCGCAGCGCCCAACCCGCTGCGCCACCGGGGAGGCCCGAGGTCTTCAATTTGTCATAAAGACATTTCAAGAAGCCATTTTCCTTCATAAGCCACTTTAAATTAATTTACCATGTCAAAATTCACCAAGGATTATAAACTTGGCTTCCGTGACATAAAAAATGACTAAGGAAAAGTAAGTGCTGGGTCAGGGGACTCCAGGTGTGAAAGAATAAATTAAGAAAAAATAGTATTTATTTGCCAGATTTCTAAATTCTGGAACTACATAACAATCCTAGACATTTTGAAAGAGTTATAAGACAAGTAAAATTAATAATTCGTTTTTGGGGAATGCCTCAAATTCCCCTTTGTAATAATCTCATATGGGGGGGCGAAGAAAGTAAAGAAATGCTTATGAACTACAAGTATTTTCTAGGAAAAGAAATAAATGTTGAGCCATCACAAACAATAAAAATGAATTCATTTTATGGTTACCAAATTTTACTTTATTCAGAAAACTATATATTGAAATTCAAAATACTCAATTTTTCAATGAGTGAGTCTGAGAAACACAGAAGTCAGTGAGTTTGAAATCTCAGGGAGATGATTCAGTGAAAAACAGGTCACACTGTGAGAACTTATAGGAAAATAATACTGTATGGAACACGCATAGCAGATTATAAAGTGACCAGAGAGTGAGGCCACGGACACTCTGCTTGTTTAGATGACATTTGACTCATTTGACTCATTTGACTGATTTGATTCATTTGACTGGTGTGACTCATTTCTTTCTGCCTTGAGTAAACAATTCACTGGTGGTTCACCAGTGGCCAAATCATGATGAAGAACTGCTCCCTGCCTTGACTGCTGCCAGCTGGAGCTCTCTTTGAAGAGCATCTAGACTAAAAACACCTTAGATAAGACCAAGAAAGCAGATGGGCCTTGATGCCACAATTTCTTCTCCTTATTAAACATGGGTTAATTGTCCAAGAGATGTTGACCTCTTAAGAATTTATTATTAGGGCCTCCCCAGTGGCGCAGCGGTTGAGCACTGGGTTGCGAAGCTGCCCGCGGCCTCTGCAGCGCCGGTTCGATCCCCGGCTGCTCCCCAGCCACCGGACGAGGGTCCCACATGGCGCGCAGACCTCTCCTGCCGCCCACTGCTCCCCTCAGCAGTGTACCTCGGTCCTTCTGCCTGTTCTGCTCCCCGCTCTGGCTCTGGTGAATTCTCTCACCCTCCCGCGCTTCTGACTGTACCCAGTGCATGTATAAACAAAACAAACAAATAAATAAATAAATAAACATGCCTCTTAAAAAAAAAAAAAAAGAATTTATTATTAAAACTATTTCATTTGAACGGCGATGTGAGCAGATGACGGAGAACTGAAATACATCTTTCTCCTCATATTTATTCTTCTAGATAACACAAGGGAACTAACAAACACTAGTACCTAGAAGAGATGATAAGGCACACCCTACTGGACAGGTGAGACACTCTCACCACCCAGATATAGATATCATTTAAGTCATGGAGGGTGAGGAGAAATGAGTCTCTTCACGGATTCCTGCGTGGAAATGTGAAGTGTCCCCCGAACAGTCAATTGTCTTCAGATAGTGTGAAAGATAAGACATTCTGGTCTAGAAAAGGTTAAGGTTAATGAAGGTGAAGAAATGTGATGGGGTCGAGAGAATAGGTGAATTTAAAAATTACAATTAATACAGCTGAGTTACATTTTTATTGATTTGTTTTTTATAGTGATTGATTATACGTGACATGAAATTCATCATCTTAACCATTTATAATCAAACAATTCAATGGTACATTCCCAGTGCTGTGTAACCTTCACCACTATTATTTTCCAGAGCTTTTTCATCACTCCAAATAAAAACCGTACTCATTAAACAAGAACTCCATTTTATTTTCCACCTCCCTGTGCCCCTGATAATTTCCACTCTGCCTTCTGTTTCTATGAACTTGCCTATTACATAGTACCTTAAATGAGGGGAATCCTATATCTGTCTTTCTGCGTCTTATTTCCCTTAGACTAACATTTTCAAGGTTTATCCACACCACAGCATATATCAGCACCTCATTTCAATTCATATTCCCAGTAGGGCACAAGGGTTTCCTTACTCCAGATCCTTGTGAACACTTATTATTTCTTGTCTTTTTGATAGCAGCGATTCTATTATCAAAGGCGTGAAGTGATATCTCATTGTGATTTTAATTTACATTGCCCTGATAATCAGTGACAATGAGCCCCTTTTCACTTACCTGTGTCTCTTGCTTTTAAGATTTGTTAGGTAGGATTAGAGTAGAACTCCGTCTAAGGTTAACTGTTCTCCACATCTGATTCAAGACTTCTTTTGAGTACTTTTCTCCATGAATCCTGACGTTTCTAGTCTGGTTGGTGGGAAGAGGTACTCTTTCCAGTTCTGCATGAACTCCAGGTACTGTTACCGCTAATCTTTTTGCCAACCTCAGGGAATTTCCTTCCACGTTTATGTGGATCAGTTCACAGCTGAATATCTTGAGGGCAACTATCTTTGGTTCTCTTCCTGAGTGATTACTTTTGAGGACTGTCATGACAATTGTAGTCACCTTGATCTCTGTTCTCTCAGCCTCATTTCTTCAACTCAGCTCTGCCAGCACCACAGTCCTATAAACCCTCTTAAGGCAGCAAGTTGGGGTACATAAAGCTCACCTTATTCCCTATCTCTCAGAGAATCACTGTCCTTCTTTATTTATATAGCACCTTGCAAAACATACTTTTATATCATTTGTCAGTTTTTCTGTGGTTTTGGGCAGGTGCATAAAGCTGGCCCCCCAAATTGGCTGGAAGTGAAAGACTCAACTGATTTTATTCCAGGTATGGGGTTCCATGGTCCCATTTCTTCCTGCATGTAGTGATATTTGATTGGAAGTGAGAAACTGAATTTTACATTGTTAAATTCTAGATTCATCATATATTTTTCAACAAACATTGGAACTTATTTCTAGTATTCTAGAAGTATTCATGTCCTACCCTCTTTGAACTCTAATCTCTGTCTCCCCTCAACTCAGCCAGACTGCCAGGCGAGTTTGGGTTCCCCTCTCTTCACTGCAGTTCAGAAATTGCCTCCATGCCGGAAGTCTAAGAAATGGGAGCACTATTCTCAATTGTTACCTTTGTCTTAAGGGTCAAGTCCTGTGTTGTCTATTCTGTCCAGCAGGGGTTGTTTCTTATATCTTCTGAGTTTCTAATTATTAAGGCAGGAAATTCTCTACCCTTTCAATTCCCTTTAGGTTAGAAGTGGAAATTTCAATTTTTTTTTTTTTTTTAAATTTTTTTTTTTCTTTTTTTATAGAGGCATGTTTTATTTATTTATTTGTTTGTTTGTTCGTTTGTTTCGTTTATACATGCACTGGGTACAGTCAGAAGCGCGGGAGGGTGAGAGAATTCACCAGAGCCAGAGCGGGGAGCAGAGCAGGCAGAAGGACTGAAGTACACTGCTGAGGGGAGCAGCGGGTGGCAGGAGAGGTCTGCACACCATGTGGGACCCTCCTCTGGTGGCCGGGGAGCAGCCGGGAATCGAACCGGCGCTGCAGAGGCTGCGGGCAGCTTCGCAACCCAGCGTTCAACCGCTGAGCCACCGGGGAGGCCCGGAAATTTCAATTTATTTTCAAATCTGCTGGGTCATTTTGATTAGTCTGTTGACTTTAAATTCCTATAATTTCTATAAACATTTCATACACACTTGATCTATAATCCACTATCTAATATTTTTAAATTATTTTAAATCTGTTGTTTCTATTCACCCTCACTGATGGTGGATTTATTTCCCTGAGTGGCTTGTGATTTTTTTTTTGGTAATAAACACATATTTAGTTAATCTTAACCTGCAAAAACCTTACATTTTAGGTACTTTTCTTTAAAGGTTCTCAGCATAAGATTCTGCAAGAAGCAAGAATCGAAAACCTCTTTAGGTCCCTTCCAGGGGTCTCTCCCCAATCAAGGATTCTTCAGTGCATCCACCTGTCCCTTTTCTTTCTAAATATTGTGATCAACACGCACCCTGAGGGAGAGCCTTCCTCTTTATGGGCTTAATCTCATTGCTCCAGTTTCAGTTGTGGGTTTTTTTTGTTTTTTTGTTTTTGTTTTTTTTTGGCGGCGTGTGTGGACTGTGTGTATTTCCTTTCTTTCTGCAAGAACAGCAGAAAGGGTCCTCACAGTCAAAGCATCAACTTGAAACCTAGATTTCTTGCTTCCTCTCTTGTTGATGTTATCACTTGGAGAGGTCACCTGCCCTTGACCTTCAACTATGACCTCTACTTCAAGATCTTCAAATTAATACCTCCAGCTTTACCATTTCCCCCATATTTTAAATCCCACTCTGCCAATTACTTCTTATTGGACATGACCATCTGGACATGCATCTGATTTAGACTCAGTATATTAAAATGAAAAAATATATTTCTGTTCTGTCTCTACATGCCCAAGAATTTTTCCTTCCATTTACAAACCTCAAATATCTTAAATTGGAAGTGATTTCAATAATTCGTTTTAAAAATGAGGAATTTGAGAACCAAGAACATTAAATAAAATATTGCTTATCACTTTTAATCAATTGCTCTAATCAAATACACTTTTACTACATTCCTCCATCTTATTTTAAAAAAATCAGTAGTTTCCTTTTTGCCTAACTCTTAAAACCCCTGCAGATCTTATGGTCAGAGTATTCTGTTTCACTAGTCCCATCTCTTCAAGTGAAGTTTCTCCTTAAACAAGAACAAAACTTCAATGGTTTCCCAATAGATTTCATAGATTTCTATTTAACATTTAAGGGTTATCAAAATCCAGTTTTATAGCCAACTATTCCCATATGTAAGGATTCTATGTTGCACACAGGGCATCTATTCCCCCCAATTTTACCCCTTCTCACAGCACCACCCTAGAAGAGGTTTGTCTTCCATTCAACTCCGTCAAAATTCTACCTCTCCCTCAAAAGATGCCTCAAATCTGAATTCCTTTGAAACCCCATTGAGCTGAAATTAATTAGTCCATGTAATTTTTTTGGCATTTCTGATCTACACATTTATAAAACACATTCAATTCTGTTTTATACGGTGGGTTTTTGAAACGCTTACATTCTTTCTTTCAAAGCTTCCCCAGGCAGAAAGTACTTCTACCTGTTCTGTGTTCCCCACAATGCTCAGCACAGTGCTGGCACCTGGGAGTGCAGGGGGGCTGGCTACAGAAGAAAGCTCAAGCGTCTTACCTTGGTGATGTCCGTGTGGTCTTTGAGCCCATTGGTCATGCACCAGTATCGCCACACGTTCAAGGCATAGCGTGTGGCTTTGGTGGTGTTTGGGCTTACTGCACTGGTACACAGATCATTCAAGTCATCATTAACATTAAATACGGGAAATTTGTTGAGCTTAGTAGAATAGGCTAGAAACAAAAACAACAAAAGGCATTAAGATAATTTGCCATTTCTTCTTTGGAGAATTAAAAATTTTAGGATCATGTTAAATAACAGAAAACTCCAACAGATAACACTTTAACAATGCAATTTCAAACAAATACATGTATATTAGAATAAATAGTAAGAACAATATTTCTATCATGGGACTGATGCAATAACCTTACTTTAAATTCTAACTGATGCACTAATGCAGGTACTCCAATAATGGAAGGAAAATATGAATTTGGAAAAACCAAGAATATTCTAGCTAGCATCTTCACTGGAAAAAGATAGCATTTCTACTAATAACCAAAAAAAAAAAAAAAAGGAGGAAAAGTTACATATCCTTTCTTTTTACTCTTAGCACATAAAGAACTGCTATCACTCTGTAATATATAGTCCAAATGTCTTATGTGCAAATCCTGGGCAGCCTAGAATTAAATGGTGTTAGCACATTTCTTTAATTTTTTCACCCCACAAATCAAGAGAGACTTATACTTGGACTCTACAGCTCATCAGCTAGTTTAGAACAGAAGGCTAGGCGAGTGCACACCATCTCTCAGCTAATACTCTGTGTCTATATTTGAGAGAGTTCTCAGTTTTCCAGTTTTCAACTTTGACACCCTGAAAGGCAGTCTATTCATGGGTGCGGCTTGGTCTGCTCACTACAACTAGTGAAGACTATGTGCAGACCCTGCGCTCAACTATCACAGCAACGGTGAACTGTGTCCACATGCATCATATAGTTAACCATTAGCAAGATCTAAGGAAATCCCCATAAAGTAGGAATAATGATGAACCTAGACTTACATTTTAAAATATGAGCATAAAACAAGCACCAGCTGGCAACTGGGGAAAACCTAGCCACTAATTCCACATTCCCTTCCCTTCCCTAACACCCCAATAAACACCCAAAATATATCATTACTCAGACTAGAGAGCATAATATACCCTTAAGAACAGATTTCTTTGGGAATGGAAAAATAGGAGAACAAGGAAGATCCTGGAAATGATAAACGATTGTCAAGACATTATTTTGAAACACTGAAGAGTTGAGTGTTACAATGAACATGGCTAATAGACAATAGATGATCTGGAAGGAATTCTCCCTGAAGGGCAGGGAGAGCAATGAAAAATTTAAAACTATGAAGCTGAAATTAAGTAGCATGGAAAATAGCTACAGGAGACTCAAAATCCATCTTATAAGAATTCAAAAGAAAAAATTATAAGATGATAGCATAAAATAAAATAATCAATGAAATAATCCATGAGAAGGTCCATAAATATGAAAGAAAGATTTTATTGTTTAGGATGTTATAGTTCATGAACTGTTAAACAACATAAAGAGAATTCTATAATCATTCTGGTGGTGGGGAAGGAAGTCATTAACACAGTAGTAAGAATTAGATTTATAATTTGGAACACCAAATGTTAAAAACATGACTCAGTCTCCTCAGAGTTGTGAGTGAAAAGGACTATAAATGAACAGTCTTATTTCCTAGCAAAAATATTATTCAAGTGTAAGCCAAAAGGAAAACATTTTTAATCATGAAAGAAGTAATGAAGTAACAACCACATTCTCTTTATTTAAAAAAAAAAAAGATTAGGGCCTCCCTGGTGGCGAAGCAGTTGAGCACTGGGCTGCGAAGTTGCCTGCAGCCTCTGCAGTGCTCGTTCGATCGATCCCTGGCCACCGGTGAGGGTCCCATATGGCGCACAGACCTCTTGGCCGCGCCTGCTGCTCCCCTCAGCAGTGTACTTAGTCAGTCTGCCTGTTCTGCTCCCTGCTCTGGCTCTGGTGAATTCTCTCACCCTCCCGCACTTATGACTGTACCCGGTGCTTGTATAAATAAATAAATAAATAAATAAATAAATAAATAAATAAATCTTAAAAAAAAAGATTAGTTGTGGATATTTGCCAACAATACAAAAAGTGAATCACAAAAGGGAAAGATATTCAGTATGTGATATAGTAAGGAATAAAGAATTTATTTTTAACACTTAGTAGTGTATAAGTTAAGCTTAACACAATTGTTAAGAAAGGATTGTGAAGACAGATGAGTCATGAATAAACAATCTCTTGAACCAAAATTCCTCATGATTTCAGTCAAATATGGGGAAAGGGATGGAAGATATAAGTGACTGAGATATCATTCTGTTTAGGAAAGGCAGAGAGCAAAGAGGATAAAAGAAGGAACAGATTGCCAGTATGAATTAATCCTTTATATTAAAAACATGTCTAAAACTGCTAAAACAAAGAAACAACTATGACATTAGATAATTTTTAAATCAGAGTCAATAAAGGAATATTAAAAAAAAAAGAATTACAACCAAAAATTAAACATCTGTAACTTATCCACCAAAATTCAGGACAAGTTAACAACAGAAATAAAGAACCAAGAAAGAAAGTGTGTTGTGGATGGACTTCATCATCAAATTATTCTAACATTTAAGGAACAAATAATGCCAAACTTAAAACGTCTGCTAATGAACAGAAAAAAAGGAATACTACCCAATATCTTTTCTAGGGCAGTGTAAGATTCCCATGGAAAAAAATTGCAAGAAAAATACAATCAAAGAAAATTACAAGCCAACACAGCTCACAGACACAAAAGCCTTAACACAACATGAGCAAATTGAATGCTTGTCTCACACCATATGCAAGCAAAACAAAGGAGACAATTTTTTGGAACTTGGGGCAGCTACATAATTTTAAACAGGACATCAAAATTACTAGTGCAAATGTAAGCTATTGATAAGTTGACTTATATCAAAATAAAAAGATGTTTATCAAAATGTACCACTAAGGGAATGAAAAGACAAGACAGATAGTGGGAGGAGATAGGCAAAGTGTATATATCTAACAAATCAATTAAAAGATACAGTCCAGGGCCTCCCCGGTGGCGCAGCGGTTGAGTGCTGGGTTGCGAAGCTGCCCGCAGCCTCTGCAGCGCCGGTTCGATCCCCGGCCACCGGGCGAGGGTCCCACATGGCATGCAGACCTCTCCTGCCACCCGCTGCTTCCCTCAGCAGTGTATTTCGTCAGTCTGCCTGTTCTGATCTCCGCTCTGGCTCTGGTGAATTCTCTTCGCCCTCCCACGCTTCTGACTGTACCCAGTACTTGCATAAATAAATCTTAAAAAAAAAAAAGACACAGTCCAATTACAAATGGACAAACTTGAACAGGCATAGCACAAATGAAGATGTCTACTCAAAATGTCTACGATGAAAAAAAAACTGCAAATGTCAAGTGCTGACAAGGATGCGGAACAAGAGAACACTTTACCCAGCTGGTAGGTCTATTTATTCAGCCACTTTGGAAACTGCTTGACAGTGTCTATTATAAAAACACAACTATTCTATGATAATCCTATCCTGGAGACTATATCCAAGAGAATGTGACAAATGTGTACCAAAAGGCATTTACGTATGTGCATTCATAGGTATAATTAATAATAAACAGCCCAAAGAGGAAATAGTCCATAAACAACAGAATGCAGATGAAGCTGTACAATATTTGTGCAATGAATTATTATGCAACAATGTCAAAGACTGACCGCTAGAATGAACTAATTGCAAAAACAAGGATGAATCCCACAAATATAATGCTAAGCAAAAGACATTAGGCACAAGAGGGTATATTGAAATGGTCCATTTATCTGATTCAAAGTCAGATAAAATTATTCTGTGGTGAAATCACATAGTGGTTACAAAGAAAGGGTAGACAGGGGAAGATTCTAGGGTTCCGGTAATGAGCTGTTTTTCTTTTAGGTGGTGGTTACGCCAATGTTTGCTTAAAAATTAACCCAGATTTATATTAATGATTTGCATACTCTTCTGACTATATAATTCAGTAAGAACATTGAAAAAAACACTTGAAAGTAAAAACATAGGGGCCTCCCTGATGGTGCTAGGGGTTAAATGCAGCACTATGAAGCATCCACAGTCACTGCACCACAAGTTCAATCCCAGGCCAGGGAGCTAACCCCCATGGCGCAGCAGACCTCTCCTGACTTGCCTGCTGCTCCCCTCAGCAGTGTATTTCAGTCAGTCTGCCTGTTCTGTTCCCCACTCTGTCTCTGGTGAATCCTCTCACCCCCCACACCTCTGGCCTGTATCTCAGCTCTTGTATGCACAAATAAAATCTTTCTTTAAAAAATTAAAAACATATATGCAAACCTAATAAATGAACTTATGCCATGTACCAGGATAGGAAGACTCAATAATAGAAAACTGTTTAATTTCACCAAGCAATTTTGAATGTAATTTGAATTAAAACCCCCCATTTTGTTGTTACTTGTTGTTACAGGTTGATTCTTATGTTTATCTAGGAGAGTAAATACATGAGAAAAAAGAAGACAATTTTGAAAATAATTGGGAGGCCTTGCCCTGAAAGATATAAGCATGTATTATACACTACAGTAATTCAAATGGTAAGTTCTGGTAAAAAAATCGGCAAATTGATCAGAAGAGTCAGAGAAGGTCTGGGTAAATATGCAAATTGAGTATATAGTAAAGGCTTTGATTCAAATTACTGGGGAAATGAACTCTTCCATAAACGTTCTGGGGTAATAAGCTATTAAGTGGATCTTTTCTCATAGAGCTCTTTCCATAAAGAACACCATTTTCAAGATTTTCTAAGTAAAAAAATTCTTTCTTAGCATGACATAATGCAGTGATTAAAAAAAATAGATTTACAAATCAGGTGACCTAAATATTCAAAAGTTCTGCATTCAGTAAATTTTAAAAGACAAAAAGCAGACCTAGCGAAAATTCTTTTAACATCAAATGTGGAGTATATAGGGAAAGATCCTACAAATCAACTGGAAAAAGATAACTTACTAGAAAATAGAGCAAGGATGTGACAGGCAATTATTTGTAGAACAAAAAAAAAAGTATTCAGAATGGTCAGACATCATCAAACTGAGTTGCATTTCATTTATTAGATTGATGTGATGAAAATATAAAAAGGTTCAAATTTAGGGCCTCCTTGGTGGCGCAAGGTTTAGACAGTGCTATCAAGCACTGCCAGCCACTACAGCACGGGTTCAATCACCAGATAGCCACGGAGCTACACACATAGCACAGCAGACCTCTCCTGCCTCTCCTGCTGCTCCCCTCAGCAGTGTATTTCAGTAGGTCTGCCTGTTCTGCTCCCCACTCTTTCTGGTGAATCCTCTCACCCACAACACCTCTGGCTTACACCCCAGTTCTTATATGTATAAATAAGTAAATCTTTATTAAAAAACAAATCTAAATATTGGCTAGGATATGGGAGGATTTGCACTAGTGTAGAAAAAATTTGCATTTGGAAGAGACACGTCACATTGGTTAGCAACCAGTGGTGTGGGACTTTCAAGTTTTAAACATGAATGTGTTATTGTTTCTAGTTATTAAAAATCATTAGGACTTTGGAAATATGCATGTAGGAAAAATGTTTTTATTTGACCCAGGAAGTCCTCTTTTAGAAGTTCATCCTAAGGATTTGATCACAGGTATGTAAAAAATGTCTGCCAAGGATGTTCTTTAAGGAAAATTTATAAAAGGGAAAAGCTGGAAACAAATTCTATCCTAGGGAAGCACTGTAAAATAAATTTTGGTATTATGCAATGGAAAACTATTTAATTACATAATATTCATACTTTCAAAGGCTAAAGGTCTTTTGCAAATGTAGAAAGCAGTAAATACGGTTTGACTACAATTTTTGAAATATATTTCATGTATAAAAATTACAAAATATTAGAAGTTGCTATTTATGGATGGAAGTTTTCTGTGACTTTTATTTCCTATTTTATTATTTATTGCCAAATTATTAACAATGACTGTATTAAAATTTTAAAAACATTCTAAATTTTAATAAAGAGAATGCTTTTTAAAAAATAGTTCAGTTTGAAAATGTTTGCCACCAAATTCAATGTTTGCCTTTACCATTAGTTTTTTATTTTCAACATTAAGTATTAATACCTATTAATCATTTTAGTTACTTAAAATCTTGGAAAAGATGATTATGAGTAAATTAAAAATAAAGAAAAGTTAGAAAACACTTGTCTGACTTGTAGGCTAAATACTACTCAACTTGAATTCTAGTATTTTCCTCCTACTGGGGAAATAAATTTAATCACATTTTAAATGTATAACTTATAAACACATTTAAAGATAACTTCCTTGTTTCATAAGTACAAGGAAAATATAAGCTTTAACTACTTAAAAAAGTAATTTTAATACAATTTAAAATACTATCATACAAAAAAATAGTCATTTTTAATTGGAGTATTCAGCTTTCTATGAGTAAAAACTTTGATGGGTAATTTAGAGATAAGTAAGAAAAACGCTCTCTAAAATAGGTGACTTTGAGAGAAACTTATAAATTCTGGTGTTTCAACAAGGTTTTTGTGCAACAACCATTCCTTTTCTGCTCAAAGAACACTTCCAGATGTGCTAAATGCAGTGAAGAGCACACGGGGAATTATAGCTGACCAAAGAGATTTTCCTGAACATGAGGAAGCTTGGAACCCGGCATGTACTTAGTATCCGTAGCTTTGCATAATTGGCTGAAAGAGCTCCATAGAGATATAGATGGGAGGGGGGAGAGGGAGAAAGGGAGAGAGAAAGAGAGAGAGAGAGAGAGAGAGAGAGAGAGAGAGAGAGAGAGAGAGAGAGAGAGAGAGAGAGAGAGAGAGAACGTACAGTGGGGATCTCTCCATTAAGAGGTTTAGGCCCCAGCATTCCAGGAAGACTATGATGCATTCCCTAAGTTTCTTTCTTGCCTATCTGGTGGGCTATGTCTGTGCACTCACATGCAAAATACTTCTCCCTTCATGATCTACCCACTTCTACAATGGTTAAAAGTAACACTTGACATGAAATATTTTGCTCGATATTGCCTACACCCTGGGGTTAATGCAGCGACCAGGACATTCCAATACCCTCCCCACGGTGTTTTAACTTGGCTTTTTTTTTTTTTTTTAACTGTTATAGCTACAAAAATCAGACAGCTTTGCAGAAAACCATTTATTATATGAAGACTGGTCATACCCAAATACAGACAAAATACTGTGATTAAAGCATGCTCTCAATATAGAGACATCTTTGACGTTCATTAGCTGAATTTATTGGATTGTTTTCCTTATTTTCATAAGTTTTAGGCTGTACCAACAAATACTGAAAACAATAGAAAATTACACTTACATTAGAGGCAAACATTATACACACAATGGAAAAAGCTCTGTGACATGAAGCTAGAATTTTACTGAGAGCACAAGCACACAAACAAATATGAAGCAACAACAGTGAGAGCTGATAAAGATGAAATGAAACCAATAGTACACTCTTATTAACCAAACAAGTTCTATCATATTATTACAACTGGCAGAGGATGAATTAACCAAGAGTATCACAGTCACACATTTCAACATATTAACAAACATTTCCCCCCCCATTTCAATTCATCCTTCACAAATTATAACTGTAGCAGCCTAAAAACAGAATTTAAAAATAGGATTAGAGTGAACAGACATACACACGCTTTTTATCTAAATCAGTCAAAAATTCACGTGGCCTGAAAACATGTAAGAAACTGCAATCTATCAAAAAGAGGGAAAAGGAAATGCACCTTCAAAGAATAGTACTGTTTTTTTCATAAAAATTTTCTACGTGCTACTTGTGATGGTTCTATTTCTGAACAGATGCTAGAGGTTCATTTTTATCAAATTGAAAATAAATTGATAAATCTACCATTTTAATTCCCAAATACTTTCTAAAGTAGGGTAAAAGGAATCTTACAAACTCTCATAATTTGTAATAAAGACGGAAGATCTTGTTTAAATTGAATACGTCATTCATCTTACTAAACCACCAGAGTTCTTCAATTTAATAGTCTAAAACTCATTTATCTGTTAAATTTGATAGTGATTCTATCGAATCCAAAATGCTTCTAGTCATTTTCTCATCAGGTTTCAGGCCTATGGGGTTAGTTACATTTTCAGAAAAAATTACAAGCTATTGCTCACCAAGGGGTTAATCTGCCAAATCTGTGTCTGACTTTAACAGCAGAAAAGTTACAGTGAAACATAAATTAGAAACTCAATAAATATATATACATTTGTAAAAAGTTACCCAAGACATAAAGGCCTCAGCACAGATGTACAAATTGTACAGAAGACCCAAAGGCAGGAAATAAATCCAAGAGTAGGACTCAAATAAGCATGCCCACTGCTATCTAGTAGAAACCATTAACCATCAAGGCTCTATCACGCAATAATCTTTGGTGTCCAAATATAAAAGGAATTCTAGGTACAAAGGCTTTGCCTGAAACCCTGGACTCAGGAATCAAGAAATACTTTAGTGTCACTCTGGAGGCCACTGGACAAAGGCAGAACTTCTTTAGAACATACATAATTGAATTTCCTTTCATTGCTTTATCACCTCTGCTGAGGGGCAGATGTCTAAAGCATATTCTGGAGAAAAAGGCTCAGAGTTAAAATCTGCCTTTCTCTTCCTTTAAGCAAAAAAGTGGCAGGGAAGGACCTTGGTGGATTCAATATTCTTAGAATTAAATCAGCAATTTCAGCAGCAAAGTCGCCAAAAACAGCATTGGCTGTCACTGTGTATGTGACAGTCATATAAAAAGCCTCTCCATAATTCAGATCATCCCTTTATTAAAAGAATCTTGTAATTATAAACCCATTGAATAAATCGAATAAAACCCTGCCCTAAGTAAGGAGTTGTGGCATGTTGGTGTAAAAGGGTTCTTCAGGAAGTAGCCTTCTTTTAACATATATGACAGTTTCCTTCCATTTTAGGAGTATAAATACGTAAGAAAGTATAATGGTATTTCCCCGTGTTGAAGTTTAACAAAGTATAGTGGAACTCATTGAAATAATTTTTGCTCTACTTTCAGAGATATGGGAATTACCGGGGCAAGATGGAAACCCCAGAAAGGAAAGGCAAGTGGGCATGAAAATTTATGATGGTCATAAGGCAAGCAAATATATTAAGGAATCTATGCAAATGATGAATATAGAAGTATTTGGGAACTCCAAGTTTTCAATGGTCCCTTTTTAAATAAAAATAAAAATACTAACTATTCTTATTAAATGCAATTCAAACAATACGCCATGATAACCAACAAGAATAACAAATGCATAGTTCTATTATTACATTGCTCAGTCTAAAACTTTCCAGAAGTTACACTGCTACATTGCCATTCTACTGAATTTCTCTGTTAGGTGCTCAAGTACCAGAAGGAAAAAAGAAAAGAGGGAAGGTAGGGGAGAAGACTGGAAAACTTCAGAATTCTTGCTTTCTCTTTTTGCAAACATTTCCCTTTTAAAGAGCTGGGTAAAGTGTAGAAAAAGAGGTGACCTCGCTTGAAATTATACATATAAAACAGGATTTCAAAGTTGGCACCTCTGGACAACCACAAATTTTCCTTCTTGTAGAGGCCATTAAGTGCTGGCTCAAAATATTAAACTACATACTTTACAAGTCACACATACAAATGTTGACTGGCACAGCCTGTTAGGACAGTTTTCAATTTAACTACAATAAGTGATAGCAGCAATGGTTAACAATTCCACATAAACACCACAAACACACGTATGTAAGAGCACCTACAACAACATGCAAAATCTCAACAATGACACCACTGAATATTACACAATGCATAGAAATTGTAATGGTTTTTGGCAAGATGTGTTTTTTTTTGTAACACTTTAAAAAACAAAAGTTCTTGTTATAAATGCTATTTTAAAAGTTGTAATACAATGAATCGCAGATATAAAAGTTTAGTTAGTAAAATTAATCTGAGTGGATTAATACTAAAATGGACCTCCTACTGCATCTAGTATAAATAATCAATTATAAATTAATTTTGAGAGGAAGTACAATAAGGTATTTGATTTATAAAATGTAAGAATTATAGAAAGTAAACAGTCATAAAAATCACTTAAATACAGAATGCACATTACTGTTAGGATTCTCTATTGCTGATGTCTTCCTAATTTTACTTACTACAGACAAATAAATTATGCCAAAGCATTTCAATGCTCTTGGAAGTGAATGTATAATGGTAAAAATGCTAATTCCAGTGTAATACAAAGAAGAACATTGGAAGTGATTCCATTGTACCTTTTTTAACATCCTAGAATTCCATATTTCTTCAACTATGATATAGCAAATATAATTTATAAAATAAAAATTTGTGAAATTTAAAAAATATTTATGCTTGAATTCCTTTTTAGAAGAGTAAGCAGGAAAATACGAGATTTTACGAATACTTTGTATTTCTACATCATCCTGCTACAGGTCTCTTTCACTAGTTCCCATTTTCTTCCCCTTTCTCATCTCTAAATAAATTTACTTCAGAAACATCCTAATTATGCTGACAGAAATTTGATCCTTTTGTTTGAGAATAAGTCCCAACCCTTTAAGGTTTTAAAAACTCTTCATAGACTACAATAGGATAGGGTACACAGCATTCAAAATAATTGACACTATATAACAGGGTCTTCAAGTGAATACCAAATTAAACAAAGTCACTTTTTAGTTCGTAATTTATAATTGGAACTCCTATACTTGAAAATTGCAGTTTGTTTCTGCTCCATAAATGAGAACATGAATGGGTTAGGCAGAGAGGCATATGTTCAACTAAAAAGCATGATTATATTTAGAGATTATCAGTGCTAGTCCTGATTCTGAGCCAACAAATTGTGTGTACCTGGGCTTTCATTTAATCTCTCTGACACCGTTTCCCTCCTTTGTAAAAGAAGAGGGATGGGTTATGTTAGATCTTTCCAATCTTATATTCCAGCCCAGCACATGTGAAGGATGTGTAATAGAGGTAAAAACTCATTCATTCCAGTGAATCTCAAAGTAGAAGGTAGGAGCATAGGGAACTTGAGAATTTCTGGGGAACCTGTGTTTGAGGATGCATTTCCTTTCCAATCTCCATCTCCTTGCCTCCCAAACCCCAAGAGGACATGGTGAGCCCTTATCTTCACACACTGAAAAATCCTGGGCTAGATGATCTCTTGGGTGCTTATTAGGTCCAGCTTCTGGGGTCCCAATTCAACAGAGATGGTGACACTATTACTCTGACCTGGTTAATACTCAGATTAATTCATGAAGTCATGGTTCACACAAAAACTCAATATAATTGTATTAAAATGCTATCTTTAAAAAAATAATGCAATCTTTACCTTAAATCAGGCCTTTCTGTCAGTTTTGGTAGGCCCAATTGGTAAATTTACAAAAATAGGTTACACCATTGGAAATTTTTATTATCTTTCCATTCTCTGTTCAGAAAAGTGAAATTGGAAAGGTTTTTGATAGTTTGCCAATATCATCTCCTTTTTTGTTTTTATATCATTAGAAATACAACAACCCAAAACAAGATAAAACCACTATAGATAAAAAGTAAAACATGGAAAATCAGAGAATTTAACCTCTAAGGGTATTTCCAGCCTCATCCTAAATAGCCTGTAAAAAGTAAATGGCCTAACAACTTAAAAAGCAAATTCACTAACCACCAATGGGTTAATTATCATATTCTCCCCTTGATTTTTCCTCGAGTTGGAAACTTAGTTCTTTGCTCACATGGTAGTTTTTATTTACAGATACTAAGTGTTATAGTTTTATTTTGGCTAGAGGAAAAAAGAACAAATTACATTTTCCTATAGGCAAAGAAAATCAGAAGATTGATTAAAAATCACAATTTTCTCTCTAATCCATTAAACTGTAGAGAACCAAACTAGAAAAATCTGAATGGTTTCAATCAATTTCTACTTTTGAGTGAAGAGTCTTAGGTCCTTGAGATTCTAGGCTTAAAAGAGGCGTCCTTTGCTAGAACATTCCCTTTCCCTATTTGAAATATAAGAAAGTCATTTTGAAATTGGGTTTTGGTATATTGGAGTAAAAACAAATGATAACCTGTTATTAACATACGTTTATTTTTGCACATAAACATTCATCTCCATGAAAAAGTTGGATTCTTAAAAAGTAACATAAACGTCTGCTTTCTACTCACGGTCAGGAAAAAAAAACTGCTGAATAGCCCATCTCAAAGTAACTCCAGTAACGGAATCTAAACACGGCTGCCCAGTGTGACAGGTAATGGCACTGCTCTTTGTCAACTAGGAGGCAAACGAAGACTGATGCTCCATTTACCATGTATCACTGTAGAGAGTCTAAAGGTGCCCCAAGTCCCTCTGAACAAGCAGCTACAGCAGAAACGGTCAATGGTGTAATGGCACTTGGATCCAGTTTCAGATCCTGATATGCTTATGTATTAACCATTACTCGGGCAACCCATTTGACTTCTCTGGATTTCCTTATCTATAAATGAGAAGAAATGTAGTTATCTTGTGACTACTGAGAGAATGCTGTGAAGCAACTTAGAAAAGCTCTTAATACAATGGTACGTTGAAAGTACTCGAGAAATGAGTCATTGGTGAAAAGGGGCACATTCTTATGCAATTGTGCACCTATGTGAATACTGCAGATGGTGTAGAAATGGTTCTACTTTATTAACTTACTTTAAAATGGCTCTTGAACACTATTTAGAAGGGCTATGATCACTCATGTTTCAATAGAAAATTATCCTTTCTAATTGTTCTTGGTGATTAAAGTGTTACAGTGAGGAATACTGATTTAGTAATTGCTTTCATTCCATAATATTGTGTGCATTATTCTTTTCTGGTTTTTATCTAGCTTGTACTTTTTTTAAAAGGCAGTTTGGATTTCAAATGTTCAATGAATAACAACCCTTCTCCCCCAGGAAACAGGGTCTGAGGAAGATTCTCTACAAAATACTCAAATCAGTATTATGTATTTCAAAGCAAACCAAAATTTAATGGCTAAATTATGGACATACTGCATGAGTACAAAGTGTGGGAAAGTGTGGAAAACTGTATTTGCATAGAGTCTTGCTGGGCTCTCAAAAATAAGGCCAAAACTTTAGCAAAGTACCTTTTATAAATTCTTTGAGAACAGGACCTATTTCATATATCTTTGTAGCCTTCTTAGTGACTAGACACTAGGTACGCAAATATTTGTTGCTATGACTGCAAATTTTGAACTTTGTAAAGTCATTTGATTCCCTGGTTTCTGGAAGCTAAACCACGTGACTTAGACAAGTTAATGCAATCAAGGTTTTAGCTAAACAATGATCTAATTCAAAACCCAAAAGACCTAATTTATGCTAGAAAAATTCAGATCATTCTTTTATAGATTAGGTGATCTTAACATAGAGAAAAGTGAATTAACATGGGAAAACTTAACGTAGGGAAAAATAATTATAAAATAAATATAAATATTTAAAATACGTGATGTGTATCTATGAATCCTATTCAGAACAGACCTAACCCATGGTAACAATGGGATCTAAGAATAAGATACTGGATAAACATCCTGAATATCTCTAACCTTGTCCAACATTATTGGGGTTTTTGGAAAATTGCTATAATCTATGGTTTTCAATAGCCATTCACTCACATGAATATAGAAGAAAAATGAAATTATGCAGTCATGTCATCTGAATGCTGACAGATGAGCTTGGCATTTTTTTGCTATAGATAGTACAAAACTTCCAGAGTCATGTGAGGGAGTGCACTGGAGAACTTTTCACATGATATTACACTGACTTTCAAATGTAAATTCTGCAAATAAGGTTGTACCGTTTTTGTCTGAACAGTGGGATTGCCTGGAAAGGCAGCACACGCAGTTGTGGTGAATACCTGCTAGACTGAATTTTTGTTTAAAGCACATGTATGATTTTGGCATCTACCACTGCCAATGGTATGGATATGATTGTTTAAAAATCAGAGTAACACATACCAAAAAATGGCATCTGACAGTGGTATGCCCTCAGCATGGTTTATACAAAACCACAGACTTTAGAGGTAGTTGCAGATAATTTTCCTAATTTAATTAACTCAGAGAACACTATAATTTGGGTATACTTAAACTAACCCATTCTTCAGAAAAGTTGTATAAATCTAAATGTCAGAATGCTGCTATTTGGTTTGAGTTAGCCACACAAAATAAAAATAAATAATTCACATTCTCAATGTCATTGTTTTCTTCTAAATGAAAATCCAATACAGTTAAACAGGAGAGCTTCGTTTCACTACCTCAATAAACACAAATAGGGACTTAAAACTTCCTAGTTCCACTTTCTCAGTGCCTACTGATGGCCCTACTTCCTTATGACACTTACTTTGATGTGAAAAGCGTACCAAGAATTTCCAAAAAGATGTCAATGCAATAATAAAATGCACAATCACATTTTAAGTGTCTTACATAAAGTTTTTGTTAAAACACAAGAAGTAATCCATGTTAGATAATGTAATTTTTAAAAAAGTTATTTTACAGTCAGCTGTCCTATGTGCTTATAAATAGTTAAAGAAGAAGAGGAATAGGAAAGTCTTGTAAAGAGAACTGGTATGGTTCAAAATGCACAGAAGAGAGGGGCCCAGGGGCCGGGCCGTGGTGAGCCACCATGAATGATCACTCCGCATCCTTTTAACCTGATAGTCCTGAGAGCTGGGAAGACACTGGCCTCACATTTGCTCATTGGAAACTATGAGTTGGCAGTAAGGAAGATAAATAGAAAAAGCTGGCGTCATATGGGACAGTACCATTGCCTTACCTATAAACTGACTGATCTGTCTTGATCTCAACATAAAACGTAGAGAATTCACCTTCTTTTCAAAGTTGTTGAAAGGATTAAACATAATGTATGCAGAAATAAATAGGCAAGTATTGAGCTGTCAGAAGGAATATTATCCAAAATGTTATTTTGGGCCAGCAGATTGATGAGAATATCTTGTTTTCTTTATGCTGATTTGTATTTTCTAATCTTCATACAATTAGTAAAATATTACTTATCTAAGTGATGCCTACTAGTCATTTTGCACAGAGCGGCACACATACTGTCTTGAAATGGTGGCCTATCATTATGATGAATATAAAAAAATAAAGCAAGAAACCTCCCCCCTTTCTTGTTGCATCTGGGTGCCTCTCTGGAGGAAAAGTCATGAGATGAAGTTGATTTCACCACACACAAGTCCAGGCAGGCTTCCCACTCTGGGCCAAAGGAAAAGGTCGCAGCTTAGCAGGATGGGTCTTCATGTGTTTACAACCTAGTGTTGCACAGAGCTGCCCAAACATGGGAAAGCACCTGATGATTAACAAATCAAATCAAAATGAAATTTGTTCTAGTCGTACAATAAATTAATACACAAAATACTTCCTACCTTCCTAGCTAAACTGAATTATTAGGACGGCTTGAAGAACAAATACTGTTCACCAGAACGCCCCAGACCTGACAAAGCAATTAAAAGTTGAATTTTTTAATGTGCTAATGATTATAAAGGATAGGAACCTACCTCAGCTTTATTGTGGTCCTAAACTATAATTTATTTTATTTTTGATGTATCTTAAGTAGTAATTCACCACAGCCTGCAAGACTTAAAAATAAAAACCTTGGGAAAACCACCACAAAGAACTGTTTAACCAAAATTATTATTATTATAATCGCAGGATATCCCAGATAAATGCAATTATATTTACCGTAGAAGAAACTGCACATTTTCAAGAATGCTTTGAATGCATCTAAATCTGGTAACAAAATATTGTTACCTAATATGAGAGTCAATATTCTTTTGATCTCAACTGCAAGGTCAAGTAATCCCCAGGAAAAAGGGATTGAGGTTTAATGCTTACATATAAATATGCAGGTGATTTAAGCTTTGAAGGGGATGAGTTCTTTTTTGTTGTCATGACTTCCAGATTTTAAGTAAAATTTTCCTCCTTTACCATCCCTTTATGCTTGATGCATAAGCTAATACTCAGGGACATTTTCAAAGCTTTGGTAGTCTTAAATTTCTCGTAAATCTGATCATCAAATTTAACTACAATGATTTCTTGGGGAACAAAAAAGTCCCTCCATGTTCACACACAACAGTAAAAAAGGAACTACGTAACAGTCTTTCTTGCCACAATATTGGATTTTGCATATTATTTTAAAATTATATATCTTCCAAAAAGAATGGCACCATTATCCTTCCGTTCTACTTCCCCTCCCCAAACAAAAGATGTTAGCTGAACATCTCGATTTTCGTACATTGCAAACAATGAGGCACAGGAGCTAAACTTCTAATTAAGCTAAAAGAAAAAAAGGTATAAATAATTTGATGTTGAACATATGTCAACACTTTGATTATGGAGCTGAGTACAATTCTGTATAAGCAGTAAAGTGAGAGCTGTCTCCTCCTAATTAATATAGTTCTAAAAATTAAAAAAATAAAGCCATTTATTAAGTACACCAAGAACACGAGGTGCAGGAGGGAAGCGGGGGAGCTGAGGACGCAGGCGGCTAGGATGACTCCCAGTCTCCTGTCTGAGTTTCTCAAAAAACGGAATTCCTCCTCTGTTTGTGTTGCCTGAGAACCACTATGGTTTTGTAAAGTCTGTAACAGTAATTACACTGAATCACCCACAAGTACATTTGCTTTAGGCCTATATATACTATGTTAGTAATACTAAACTATCTCCATTGGCTTATTTGTAAAAAGAAAAATATATTATTTATATTTTTATAAAGTTAACACTGAGGGCAGAGGGGCCGGGAAGGGGAGGGAGGTGCGGTGAAGGACCACAGTTCTCCGGACACGGTAACCCAACGGGGGTCTCGCTCCAGCCACCTGTCAGGCGGTGTCTGAGGACGAGTCATAGGAGGCGGACACGATGAAGTTGCCGCCGCTGGAGTGCCCCGCCACGGACTGCGCGGCCTGTTGGCTCAGGTTGTTGCAGATCAGCACCAGCTGGTTGCTCTGCGCCTCCGACAGGGTGCTGCAGCTCTGATACACGCTGAAGTTGGTCTTCCTGCCGGGGATGTTGCCCTTCTCACACATGGTCTTCACCATCTTGGCCAGCTTGTTCTTGCCGAGGGCCTGGCAGTTGTACCAGTGCAGCGCCGCCAAGTTCACGACCGGCTTGATGGACAAGTAGAAGGGGGCATCCTCGTAGCGCATGGCGGGGGGCCGCCGCTGGGCATACTCCTTATAGTCCTGAACCGGGCAGGTCTGGGGGGCATGCTGGGTGGCGTACACACGGGAGTCTGTGCCCCCTCTCTTGGTTTTGGCATTCAAGTCCCCAGTGTCTTGACCCATCCACTCCAAGTACTCCAGACCCGTTTCTGTTACCCGGAGCCGGATATCGCCCCACTTCAAGGTGGAGCCGTGGAATCCTGTGCAGTGCCCAAAGGCTTTGGTGTTGTTGAGCCAGACGAGGTTGAGCAGGCCCTCGGGGTTGTAGCGGCTCAGCAGCCCCCTTTTGCGCAGGATGAGTTCATCAGCAAAAGTGAGCTTCATGGATTTGTGCGGTTTATTGCCTTTTCCTTTGCAGCGGAGTTCAATCTGCTTCTGCTTCAGGGCCTCTTGGGATCGCTTGAACTCCTTGTCCCTGGTGATGCTGTAGCCATACCTGTGTTCTTTCAGGTACCGTTCCAGTCCACACTGGTAGTTGGCCAAGCTGTTAGGTTCATATTCCGACCCATCCTTCTGCCTGGCGTCCACAAAGAAAGAGGCAAGGTAGGCATCCAACTCCTTGCAAGGGATGACATAAATCTCTCTCGTCTCAGAAGGATACTTGGAGATGAGGAACTCCCGGAAATTGCGGAGCGCAGTCTGCGTGCTCCGGATGGTTTTCTCATTCTGCTCCCTGCTGAGCTCAGCCGCTCTTTCATCCTGGTCTGCAACAAACGGGGGAGGGGAGGGATAGAGAGGGTGTTGATGAGTTCAGACAATGCACTTTCTACTCTGAAATAGTTTCCTTTTATAATGAAAAGGGAAAGAAGAAATCAATTTTACAGAGATCACTAATATTTACATACCTGTTCCTTTATAATAGCCAACTTCAGTTTCACAAATGATGTACTAGGCAAGGGCATGGCCCATTACAATCAAAATGAGCTTCTTGTGTCACTGGCACAATGTTTAGTGCATGAAGGTTTGTGGAAAGAGTGAGGTTAGAGGCAGCCTTCGTTATAGGAAAAAGGTGAGACAGGAATGTGCTGTTCGCCCCGCTGCGGTGCGCAACGGCCCAATGGGGCCGACACGCTTATTTTGAATCACTTCATTTGTGAAACCAGAGGCTGTACTGGTTCCATTTTACTGAATTAAATTGAAATATTCTAACTTAGTTAGCACATCACCAAGGAGTTACATTTAAAATTTCTAAACCAAGCATGGAGAGCAGTTAATTTTACACTTAACAGCAGTTCAGGTAAACACAGTTTATAAATCTTCTATATATATAATTGCACGGCAGTTTGTAATAAGTGATGAAAATAAGATATTTTGGAAAGTAATGAGGATAAAACTTCATAGTTATGACAGGACAATGGAATTTGAGCTAGGCTATTCTAATCAAGAATCAAAAGGGGGTATGTGTCCTGGACAAACTTTTATTTTATTAATATTTAATTTTATTAAAATATACTCTGCCGTCAGAGTACCTCTTTCTAGTAAGGGATCATCCACAATTATGTGATGCTGCTGCTCTAAAGTAGTGGTTCTTCTAGCTTAGTGTGCTCAAAATTATTCAGGATGCAGCATCAAAATCAGATTTCCTAGGGGGCAGACTTAGGAATCCACATTTTAACTAGCATCTCTGTGTTCAGGGAGAGGATGGAGGGAACACATTTTTGTGAAACAACGTTGTAGCGCTTTTGCCTTATGCAGGATTTCCTACTGCATTTTACTTAATTTCATTTTCATGATGATTAATTTTCATGGATAGCATTTAACTGGTTTCCTTTCAAGAATGTGTAATTGAAAGTTGGGATTTTACCATTAACAATAAAAACATGTCAAAAATCACCACTATTAAGTCAGACATGGTTTGGGGGGAAGTAAAAAAAGGAATTTCTAAAAATGGAATTACACAATAGAAAACAAGACTAGTCTGTTGAGTATGGAGTGCCAAACACTGAAGTAAATTTAAAACAACATAAAAATGTAATTTCTGATTCTAAAGTTGAAGGTAAAAGTGTTTTGTTTATGCCAATCACTTTATTTAGGAAAACTTTAGATTGATTTGTAAGGTGCTCAGTGGAAATCTTTGTAATAACCACATACAATAATGAAAACAAAATTTTCAAATAATTGAATTTTATTCACAAAAATTTTGTGTATTAATTTACATATTTATGAATGATCATGTCATTTGAAGATGACAGTTCTAAGGTATAATTGTGAAAATCCTCATAATTTTATAAAATTAAATGAATGAAATTCATTCAACTACTTGATAGGCACATTTTTGAAAGATCGTGTTTCTAAAATTCAAATATACGAAATTATATATATATATATTTTAAAAGTTATTTATTTATTTGTTTGTTTGTTTGTTTGCGTATTTGTTTATTTATACAAGCACTGGGTACAGTCAGAAGCGCGGGAGGGTGAGAGAATTCACCAGAGCCAGAGCGGGGAGCAGAGCAGGCAGAAGGACCGAAGCACACTGCTGAGGGGAGCAGCGGGCGGCAGGAGAGGTCTGCGCGCCATGCGGGACCCTCCTCTGGTAGCTGGGGAGCAGCCGGGGATTGAGCAGGCACCGCCGAGGCTGTGGGCAGCTTCGCAACCCAGCGCTCAACCGCTGTGCCACCGTGGAGGCACCAAAATTATATTTTATGCTTCGTTAGATTTAATTTTCAGCTATGCTGTTTTCTTCCAGTTGAAATTATTTATACATCCACACCAAAGATACTGATCATCCCAACAAAAAGATGTAAGCCACAGGTTGCTCGTGACCTGTTACCATGTTGGCTCCCCGGACTGTTTATATTTGAAACCAAAGGAGCCAGCACATCTGTTTGTTTTGGCTACTTGTTCAAATATCTATCACAGTGGTCTTCAAACTTCAAAGATTTCCTAAGAAATAAAATACTCACATACAAATGTAGGATAAAAATCAAGTTTCTCAACTTTTACCCAGAATCTTTTCTGAAATGTATTTGTCTGAGATGAAGACTATTAAGTTCCCAAGTGTTGCCATCCCAAACAAAGACTTGACGAGTCAAACAAAATTTGTAAATTGACAATTAAATCCATGTTTCTTGTCCTTCTCTGTTTTATATATATATATATATATATATATATATATATATATAAATATTCTGATATAGATGAAAAATGCCACTGAAGAGATAATAGGTTAGTGTGATGTTCATTCTTTTGACTACATCTGGAATACTCTGCAAGGCTACTGAATGTTCAAGATAAAGCAGAGACTTAAAATTTTATTCAATTCTTTCAGGTCAAGCATGCTTTGGTTCACAAGATGTTTGATGACTATTACCAAAACATGTGATAAAATATTCCAGTATTTTCTACCTCCTACTTACAAAAATGAATGAATTGAAACTTAATGTTGAAGAGTTTGTGTGTCAGTTTATAAATGAGTGAATGGTATGCAGGTCCCCCCCCCAAAAGCTTATTAAGGGATAAGTGAGTAAAGGGGTTTAAGTCTGTTGGATTTAAGCAGTATTGGTGACTATACTGTAACCAGAACTGGTGAAGAAGACCACAGTGGCGTCTACAATGTTTCATCTGAGAGCTTCCTGGTGAGGCTACCAACTTCTGCATCTCCTCTATCCACATTTTCAGCACCATGCTAACACACAGTTAACTGTGGCTGACTCACAGGAGCATTGCTTTAAAAACCTCAGCCCAGACTTCTAAGCCTTTCTCTCCTTTTTACTGGGCATCAATCTTAGTGAAGAGTCATTCTATCAGTAGGAAAACAGAAATGAAGAAACTGTCATGTTATCAGATTCTTTCCTAAGGGCAAAGAATGTGCCACAAGGGGCAGCTAAAAAAAATCAGAGAAACCCTCCTTTCATTTTGCATGAATGGGGGGAAAAGAATGGATTTAAAGACAAGTAACAGTAAAACATTTTATTTTAGCTAATTACAAAATCAAATAAAACCAGGGAAGAGTGATCATAAAATATAAAACTGTTACATTTATTTTGCATTTATCTCTAGTATCAGAAAATTTTCAGGTACACCTTTTAAAAGTTTTTTTATTAGATATAACATATATAATAGTCATTTAGAGCATCTGATTAGTTTTCACAACTGAATCCAGTGCCTTTGTTAACAAAAAGAACATCACTAGTACCCCAGAAGCCCACCTCATATGCCCTTCTTGCAGTTATTTCCTCCCACCAAGAACAGCTATTCTGACTTGAAACAACACAGGTTTATCTGGCCTACTAGTATAACTTACATGAACAGAATCTTAGAGGATGAAATCTCTTGTTCCTGGCTTCTTTTGTTCAAAATTATGTTTGTGAGTTTCAACGATTTTGTTTTGTAGCTGTGGATAATTTATCCTCATCGTATTTTGTGACTATCTCACAATCTATTGGCTATTTGCATAATTTTCAAATTTGGGTTATTTCCACTAAAATTGTCATGAACGTCCAGAAGGTGTCTTTTGGGGATCATGTGGATGAATTTCTGTTGGGTGTTAACTTAGAAGGGGAATTCTTAGTTCATAAGAAATCATATGTTCAACTTTAACAGATGCTGACACCAATTTTCCCAAAAGTGGCTGTAGCAATTTTCCTTCCTAAAAATAATGGTGTCACAGTTCAGCTTGCTCCATATCTTGCAATGCTGAGTAACGTTAGTCTTTTTTTATTTTAGCCACTCTGGTGGATATGTAGCGGTATGCCATTATAGTTTTAGTTTCCCTGATGATTAATGAAGTCGAACACCTCTTCAGATGTTTATTGGGTATTTGGACATTCTCTTGTGTGAAGTGCCTGTTCAAGTCATCTTTCTATTGTATTGTCTGTTCCTTACTGTTTTAGGTTTAACGTAATCTGTACAGGAGCCTTAGTCGGATATGTACATTGCAAATATCTTCTCTCAGGCTGTGACCTGCCTTTTCACTTTCTTAACGGTGTCTTTTAATGAAGATACAGTTCAATTAGCAAATTCTGCCTTTATGGTTCAGATTTTTTTTTTTTTAAAATGGTTTTTTTTTTATCTTTTTTTTTTTTTTAATAGAGGCATGTTTGTTTATTTATTTATTTGTTTGTTTGTTTTTGTTTATACATGCACTGGGTACAGTCAGAAGCGCGGGAGGGTGAGACAATTCACCAGAGCCAGAGCGGGGAGCAGAGCAGGCAGAAGGACCGAAGTACACTGCTGAGGGGAGCAGCGGGCGGCAGGAGAGGTCTGCGCACCATGTGGGACCCTCCTCCAGTGGCTGGGGAGCAGCCGGGGATCGAACCGGCGCCGCAGAGGCTGCGGGCAGCTTCGCAACCCAGCGCTCAACCGCTGCGCCACCGGGGAGGCCCTATGGTTCAGATTTTTTAAGGAATCTTGCTGATTCCAAAGTCATGGGAGATCTATATCTTCAAGGAGATTAACAGTTTTACCTTTCACAGTCCAGGCTGACGTCCACTGGAACATCCTCCTATAAGTTCTGAGCTCGAAATTAAGATGATTTATTTTCAATATGGAACACAATCCCTTTTATTTCATTTAATTAATAAAATTTAAATACAACATATGGTAGAGTATCTGAAAACTGCAAATGGACACAGAGTCAAAGTCAGTTGTCCTCACATCCCATGTCCTTGTTACCATGGGTCGCTCTGCACGACAACCAATCACTGGGTAGGTAATTCGCAAGGTTTTATATGCACACACACTTGTTCTTTTCTCTTCAAAAAGGGGGGAACACTATACTATACATCTTATTCTACACTCTGCTTTTTACCATTAACAATGTATTGAGAGTGCCATATCCTTAAAATATAGTTGGCTCAGTTTTTGTAATAGCTACAAAGTATTTTGTAGGATCTACCATAACACATTTATCTAATTCCCTATTGATAAACGTTCTGCAACCTATTACAAACAATGCTGCAATAGGTGTACATGATATGTCCCATACATGAGTAGTGTGTGTATATGTATATACAGAAAGAATTTCCAAAAACGGAATTGCTTATTGCCCTGTCCATATATTGTGCCATATACTGTCCAAATTCCATGATAAGGTATGAATTGGTTTAGTCACACCTTCCTACATATATTATCAAACTTCATCTATTTTAAAGACATAATTTTCTCTAAAATCTCCTTACTATTTTTTTTTACTGAGGGAACACTGGTTTGCTTGTTAAATGGTAAATTATATATTATAGTTTTATTTTGCCTTTCTTTTAATGATAAGTGCAATGTAACATTTAACATTTTTCAAATATTTATTAGGCCCCTATATTTTCTCAGTGGAGCCTTTTTGTCTTTTCTCCAGTTTCTTTTTTTTAACTTATGCATACAAGATCTGGGGTGTAGGCCAGAGGTGTGGGGGGTGGTGAGAGGATTCACTTGAGACAGAGTGGGGAGCATAACAGGCAGATCTACTGAAATACTGTGCTGAGGGGAGCACTGGGCAAGACAGAGAGGTCTTTGCACCATGTGGGTTAGCTCCCTGGCCAGGGATCAAATTCATTCTACAGTGGCTGGTGATAGCTTGATAGTGCTGAGACTTTAACCCCTGTGCCACCAGTGAGGCACCTCCCTCCAGTGTCTTTTTTTATATATTGATTTACAGGCACTCCAGATGTATCTGGGGATTTTTATATTTATATTTAGCTTATTATATAGTTATCTAGCCTTATAATTTTTAGCCCTGTGTGACATACACATACACACATACACATCTACTTTGCTTTGCTTTTTGTATTTGTGATTTTATTATATTTATGGAACTCAATTTATCTTTCTGTTTAAAAGTTTTTTATATGTTGTGCTTTACTTAGAGATGTTCCCCCACTATAAAAACATGAAACAATTCTTTTATGTTTTCTTCAAAAAGATTAATTTCATTTTTAATATTTAAATACCTAATCATCTGAATTTATGTTGGTGTAAAGAGTTGGCACCTACTTGACATTCTTCTAGAGTTATCAGATGTTAAATAAAAGGGGTGATTGTGGCTGATTATTAATGGAAAACTTTCCAAGTGTTTTTCTACAAAGAATGACAGCTCTGGAATTAAGTGATACAGATATATTAATAAAGATTTATTTAAGACTTGTTAAAGGGCTATTTGTCTAGTCATATTTTAATAATCCGTTCTTTAAAATCAAGAACTGATGTTAAATTTCATCAAGTGGGTTTTCGGCGTCTATACAAATGATATAATTTTTCTTTTGCTATATTGAAAGGGTTCTTCATGATGAGGCATTATTTTATGCCTGTTATGAATCACACTTGGCTGTAGTGTATTTTTGAATTCTGGATGCTAGTATTTTATTTAGTGCACATTTGTAGTTCATAAGCAAATTTTGTCTGCTATTTCCCTTTTTGAAGGTATTTTGGTTAGGTTTTGCTATCAAAGTTATGCTGGCTTCATAAAAAGAACAGCTTTATCTGTACTTGAAATTCCTGTGTTATTTACCAGCAGGATGACCTGGGCATTGTGTGGTGTGTGTATGGTCAGGGGGAGAGAAAAGGAGACTTAGGTCTCTGGTAATTCTAATTCTTCCACAAGTTGTTTGGATTTTCTCTTTTTAGAGTTAGCTTTAATTTTCTTCAAAAACAATCTATTTCATCAGTGGTTCTATATTTATTTGCATAAAATACTATCATACGCTAATTTTAATTTTAGTTTAGACCTGTTACTATTTCCTATGAACACTTACTTATTTGACAGATTTGTGCTTCCTCTCCGTAATCTCCACCTGTACTCATTCACCTACTTCATTAATGTTTTCAAAGATTTGGATTGTGGATATTTTAAAACTGGGTCTACAGTTTTTGAATTAGCTTTTTCTTAATTTCATTTTTCCTTCTGCTTTAATTTTTGGTTTTCTTTCCCTTACCCACCTGAGTTGGATGATTAATTTATTTTCCTAGTTTCTTATTGTAATTCCTGCCATGTTCTGGGCTGGGGATTTGTTGAGATTTTGTACCAGGATTAACCCCACAGTGGAAGGTGGCACACTATGGAGGAATACAATATTGCACAAGATGCCAAGTCTCTCTACGTTTGCCCTCCTGGTCTCAATTTTGAAACATAAATTTTCCCAATATTTGTGCATTTTGGCCTTGTTTCTGCAATTCAACAGATTCAATTATCCTTACATCCCCCTTTACAGGCACATAAATTGGTATGCTAAAAAATGATCTTGCAGTGAATTCCTATATTTAATATAGCATATCATTATTAGAAGCACATATGCCTTTAAAATGTTCTAGTATTTTTATTAGAATTAGTTTGATTATATTCATGGTATTTATTGCACAGATTCTGAGTAGTCTGCTCCATAAACTGTTATATTTTAGTCTACCATTTGCAAAATGGTTTTCAGAAAAGCATTTATTTGGTAAGTAATGCTTGCACAGCATAGGGTTTAGTCAGTTTTGGTTTGTAATCCAATGAGTTTATCTCATTCTGTTTATTACTTCATTTAATCTTAGTTCTTGTGCTATAACATATGTCAAGCTCTCTGGTTTTTATTGTCATACCAGAGTTCTTGTTCACCTCTTTTTTCACGTGGCTGAACCCTCCTCCTTGTGGTGGTTTCATCCACACACTGGCAGGATCTTAACAACCAGAGGTAAAAAGGGTTATCTAGTCCATATCTCCTTTTAGGAGTAAAAGAACATCTTCAGCATATGGTCTTTACTTTTTCCAGTGGTTATCATTATTGCGATAACTGCTCCTTATCATAAGTCCCCAATTTTTAAACAGCATATTTTGACATCCTCATAAATGCAATGTCAAAATTAATGCACATCTAATCATTGTCAAGTATATTATTTTTCTTGGCCTGTATAATTTTTAGCTTTCAATTCTGTTACTTGATTAAATTCTAATATTACTTTTATACCTTCAAATATCTGAGGACTCAATTACTTGAATATTAGCTTAAGGAATATCTTTTGAATCTTGGTTTCTACCATTTCCCACATTCTCCTGTACCCACCTAACTTAAAAAAAATTACACATTTTCACATTGCTGTGGTGTATAATATTTATTATAAATGCTTATAAAATCATTTTAAGACACTGTGTTTTTAATCATCATTTCTACACTTAGGTCTTGGTCTTGCATCTTGCAGTTAGCTAGACAGACCGATGATTACCACAAGATAGTCTCTAGCTCTCAACTTGCCAAAGTTTATCCTCTAATAATGTATTCTATAAGTATTTATGGGGCCTCCCCGGTGGTGCAGCGGTTGAGCGCTGGGTTGCGAAGCTGCCCACAGACTCTGCAGTGCTGGTTCGATCCCCTGCTGCTCCCGGCCACCGGAGGAGGGTCCCACATGGCGCGCAGACCTCTCCTGCAGCCCGCTGCTCCCCTCAGCAGTGTACTTCGGTCCTTCTGCCTGCTCTGCTCCCCGCTCTGGCTCTGCTGAATTCTCTCACCCTCCTGCGCTTCTGACTGTACCCAGTGCATGTATAAACAAAACAAATAAACAAATAAATAAATAAAAAAGCCTCTATCTAAAAATAAATAAATAAAATAAAAAAATAAAAAAAAAATAAAAAAATAAAAGTATTTATGAATAAACTATGTTTTCCTGAGGGCTTGATTTTTTGAGAGTATCTTCTTAGCCCTGTAGTGACTTTGTAACAGAGCAACAGTTTCATTTCGAGAGGAGATTCTCAACTTACACTTTCCTCCTCCCTGAGCAACAGTGACATTGTTCAACTGTCTTCTAGAATTCAGTGCAGTTGTAGGGGAGCCAGTGGTCAGCACAATCCTTCTCCCTTATAGGTTTCTTGGTGATTTTTCAGGGGGAGGGGAGGGGGAGATCTACGTGATTATTTATCTATGAAGGGCAACAGTTTTACTAGGCTGAACCTCACTCTTGATCACTGTGCACCCATCTTCTGTCTGGCACACAGCATACCCTTTTGAGTCATAAATTCAAGTACCTCTTCACTGCCCTGTTATACCAGCAGACTGTTCCCCACAAAAAAGGCAAGCATGTATGTGTCTCTTTACTTCGACAAGGTCCCCAGGGGCTTTCAACCCAAGCGCCCCACACAGTTCTTTAACAGAGACTGTCAACTTTGCCACTCAGCACACCTCACCTTGGTAGAGAACAGGTCTCACACCTCTGAGATTCCCACCACACATCTGGTGGTGTCAGAGCCAAATCCTTGTGTGATCACTGCATTTAGCAGCCCTTCTTCATATACTGTGGTTCTAGCAGAATACCTCTAGTTATATTTAAGAAAATGTTTACTTCTGTTTCTCTTTCTAGTTTTGAAGTGATTTCAAAGAAAAGGCAGAATTCTGATGCAGTTCTTTGCAATTGATTGAGACTGCTATAACTTCTAGTCCCTAACCTTACGGGGCTGCTTAGTAGTGACTCCATAAATATTCATTAAACGCTTTCTGATCACAAGAAATCTACTCTATGAAGAAGGGTTACAATCTGAACATTCTGGCATTCATCAAAAACTCAGCACACTTCATTAAATCTTGTTTGAATATACGTGGTAAGAAATACAACTTGGATTCTAAATAGCTCTGTTGTTTATCTAATGCTGATGGTAACCAAAAAAAAAAAAAAAATTCAACACAAACAAAAGAAGAAATACGATAAAGATCACTTTCAATTTTCTGAAGAGAAGGCAGCACAATATTCAGCAAGCAAACTGAATGAGTCACTGTTATGAATGGAAAAAAAAAAAAAAGCCCAATCAGTAAGATGAGCAAAATGGCCTTATTATATTAAGGAAGTTGTGATTAACAGCAAAATTTCAAAACTGAATATGGACAAAATCCCAAAGGTCTAGAAAACTGGGTGGAAAAGACAAGGTGGTAGCCAAAAAAATACAAGTACAAATTATTTTTTTTCTATGTACATCAGGCATTTAACAATTAGGAATTAAGTTTTCAGATGGTGAATGAGAGGCATCAGTCACACTTCCTGCGGGTACCATGAACCTACACAACTCACAGCCTCATCAACACACGACGTACCCCACCTTTAAATGCAGCTGAGGCACTGTCCCCACGCACCTGCTTTTCTACTCAGTGCCTCCTCCCACTCATCCGTTTGCCCAAGGCTGAAACCTGACGTCCATTATGGATGTTTGCTCTCCCTTCCTTCTACAGCAAACCCATCTCAAGTCCTGCTGCGTGGTCTACAATTAATAGGTAACTTGTACTCAAGTACAATTAATGGATAACTAGAACATGTTAGGAATTAACAGAGAGTCTACAGGGATAAACATAATAGAGACAGTCTTTGTTTTTGTGGAATTTGCCAGAGGATGAGTGACAACAGCCAGTAACACAAGTAAGTGAATCTTAGATGACCTGGCCAGTGCTGTGCAGGACAACAGAGCACTGTGGAAGGAGTAAGTGACCCATTTAAGCATGGGTGCTCCAGGAAAGACTATAATTTGGACTCTTCATTGAGATCTGAAAGTGAGATGTCAGTCACACAGATTTTGGAAGGAGGAATGGTAGAGAGAAGAGCATGTGATGAGTTTCTACAATGGAAACCAAGCTTTGAGAAACTGAGAGTGTCAGTGTGCCTGGAGTGAAGTTACCAAGAGAGTGGGAGGAGAGGTTTGAGAGCCCATCACGGGAAGAAACTACACAGTAAGACTTGCACTGCTTTGCTATGATATAAACCTACCTATCTCTGCCACACTAAGAAAATCCTCAACGAACTCTGCCTTGTAAGAGTAGGGTTGAATTCACACATGCATGACCTGGTGTATAACATTCCCAGATAATGAAATAATCCATAATGTGAACTACTTAGATGGAGGCAGAAGGTCAGAGGGAAAAAGAGAATATCCAGATCAACCATTACTTTATCTTGCTCCACTCCTCTCCGCCCCCAAAGAAGGAAAGGTATTTGAGTTTGCAAAAACTGTGGGCTAGAGGTTTGAGCTAATCTAATCTGGATCTTAAAGGACCAGGAGTCACCAGGTAACAAATGGATCACAGTCTAATTGTCCTGCCATCTTTATTTCACTTCATCTCACACCTCTCTGTTAGGCTGTGACCTCTTGAGGAGAAAGGAACACTCAGAGATGGACTTAGTAAATTTTAAGTAGTTTTTCTATACTTATTATATAATCTCTCTACCCCATTAATGACATTACTTCCTGTGTATTTGTCACCTGTGAATACCAAGTACCCAGCATATGTTCCTGCACACCTGAGCTATCCAACCAATATATGGGATCAAATAAATAAAGGAAAAAGTTTAGAGAATCTTAAACTCACATTCTTCACATGTATTTTGAATGACTGAGTATCTCAAGCTCTGACCTGAGTATGACAAAAAAGGGAAAACTTTTGGACACACTTGGTTTTCAAATAGGCATTTTTTAAATGTTTTTCTTTTCCCCAGAACTTGAACTTATTCAGCATCATTTCACCCACACCCTAACCTGCTGGGCTGTTTTAGGGGTGGCTGGTGTTATTGCGTCATGAGTATAGTTTTAATTACAAGCAGAGAGGATGGATAAACTCTTTAGGTAGAAGATGTAAGTGGCCTGGTTCTCTGGTCAGCGGCACTCATTTCTTACCTGTACCGTCCACGAAAACCATAATGTTTACCACTGAAATTTATTCTAAGCCTCTCAGAAACAATAACACCTAGTACAGTGATGTGGGCCTTCAAAAAATGTAGCCAACAGATTAAAAGCTTTAGCCTACTGACTTCCAAGAGATCTGTGACCTGGAGTGGGGCCTTAGGAGGAGCCTCCAGGATCTTAATAGCTTACCTGGACCTTACTAGCTCAGAGATGCTTAGCAAGACCCTGCATGAAGTTTTTATGCAGACAGCTTTTCTGTACTTATTTACATAGTCTTCATGCCCCATTAATTCAATTATTTCCTCCCTTGTTAGGAGATGGCATGGAAAAACACATAATTAGTGTGGTATCTTGTATTCTCATTTAATTTAAGGAGATTTATGTTAGATTTAAATTCAGACCCATTTGCTTCTATTGCCATAGCACTCAATTTAACAAAAAATAAACAGAGCTATCACATCTCTTTTGCGATTTTATTAAAGCAATACATCTGAGCACTAAGAAACATTTCTTGGTGTTTAACTTCTCCTTTATTATTTTCATTTAAGAAGAGAGTATGTCTTTTCATTTAGTAGAGAAGAGAAATGATGTTCAAATTCTCTTTTTCAAACCAGTGAATGATAAGCCCGTGAACTTATTAAATAAGAATGTATTTTAAACTTGAAAAGTGAAAATGAAAGTAAAAGGATCTCTGGTGAGTTGATTTATATTTATGAAGTTGCAGCTAGAATTAATATTTAATCCACATTTGTGAGTACCCACTGTGCCCCCTAGCATTTTAAGAAGAACTGTGGGGTGTAGTCAAAGGCAAGTCCCTGATATTTATGTAGATTACATCATAGCTAGAAGAGATGACAAATGCATGTAAAACTAATTAAAAAGACCATACACTGCACTGTGTAATTAGGCACTGAGTTTGTGGCATGGGCTGCAGGTCCTATAGGAATTGAGAAAGTGGGGAAGGGTGGACTTGGGGGAGGAGTAGGAGAGAGGAAGGGAGGGAACGAAGGGAGGGAACGTGTGAGCACAAGCAAGCATGGTAGTTTGGGTGGGAGAATAACTGGAGCAGGGAATAAAGCTAGACTAGTGGGATGGCCATATGGAGGATCTTATACAGTAATTACATAAGCAAGGAGAGAAGAATGAATATGCTTACTGCAAAGAATCTTCAAATGCCAAACATTTGAAGAAAGTGATTTAAAATATATATATCCAAACACCACTTACCCACCTCTGACATTCTTTATTCCCCCTTTGCTGCTATTTTCTTCCATGCATCAATCACCATCTGACATACTACATATTTACTAGCTTACTTGTTTAGTGTTTGTTTCACCCCAAGGGGCTGTGCGCTCCGTAAGAGCCAGGACTTTGCTGCTTTATTTTCAGAGTCTGGAAAAACACTTGAGAAGTAGAAGTACTCAATAAACATTTGTTGATTGAGTAGACAGCAAAGCTGAAAGTTGCTGAAATTATTCTGTATGGGTAATTATACAGTCCACATTACATTAACCATACTGACTACATTTAGAAGGGAGTAAGAAACAAATGTCAGTGGCATAAAATTACTTTTGGGGCTCACAATAAGAATCTCATGGTCACTTTGTCCTTTGTTAAGGCCCGTGAGTCAGGCTCTGCAGGATTCTGTCATAATGGTATGAAATGGCGTATGAGACAAGCCGCTCTTGCTAGAGTTTGTTCCTTAAGACATAAGGATCAATCAGTCATCACATAAATTGCTACAAGACAATATCAATATCTTACTCTCAGGATAGGGGAAAAAATACACGTTAGCAAAAGTTCATATGAGAATATATCCATAAAATTAAGAAATAACTCCCCCTCCACCAACCCTAACCTCCACTTACAAAAATGATTATGCTGATATTACATGTTGCCTATTAAGTAGTTCTCTGTGCATGTATTCATTTGAAAGAAATTAAATTTTCTTGTGTTTTTTTTTTCTATGTTCAGGGAAAATAATCTTAGTATTTAAAAATATATATATACCCTGGTTGCTTATCTTAGGAAATAAGACAATTTCATTTGTCAAGGGTTTCAAAAATCATAATCACCAACATTCATCTTTCATTTCTGAAACAGCAAAAGCTCCTATCTCCAGCCATTTATTTAAAAAAGGTGAAGTGTATTTACTTTAAAAGTGGAAAACTAATTGAGTTAACCTGTATCTACCATAGGATGTATTAAAACATCAGTCTCTTCTTTCTCTTTTAAACACCCAATTCCTTGCACATTTTAATGCTTTCTCCTATAACTTTAAAATGCAGGTTATTTTCTAGGACTGTTAACAACACTAATTGAAGTCAGACTTGTATGCTATTATAGCTATCTGACCAGCAAATTATTTTTATGCTCAGTTAATCTTTTCCAGTAGTGGGAGTAAAACACATTTCTTACATACACATTCAAGGGCATTAAAATTTAGAACAATAGAACCAGTTAGTCCGGTATGATTTTTGATAGTATTTTTCATTGAAGCAGAAATCACTTAAATAAACATTAGTCATCTGCTCATTTCCTCTGGATGTATATTATGTGACTCTAGACTCCCTGGAGAATTTTCTCCTTAATAAAAATTTATAAATAAAATAGAGCACAAAAGATAACCGTATTTATTGAACAATAAAGTGCAGGCAAAAAAGCTCTTTCTAACCATGTTGTTTCTGTATATGAATTAAATTAGGTGAAGGAACTGTTTGTTGGAAAATGGGGTGAGACACTACTTGTGTAAAGGAGACCAAGCACAAATCTGGCAGATCGTCACAGCAACAAATTAATTTATGGTCGTCAGGGTACAAGAATTGGCACTTTTAGCAAGGTATAAGATGGTTCTAATACAGGAGCAATTCAATAGGAAATGCTTTCCAAACCAGAGCCTTATCTATTAAATCCCCTAGAAGGTCTAGAAAATGATTCTTCCTTCAGTTACAGCACTTGCCACATTACTGGGATGACAGATTTTCTGGTCTGAACGCTTTCATTTCTTAGGCAGAACAACTGCTAGTTAGCTAATTAAATAATTAAGTGATTGCAGCTTTAGCATAAAATGCTATAAAAAGTCACAATGAACTAACTAGTATTATAGTTCAACAAAATAATGAATGAGTTAAAGAATTATTTCCCTCTGAAACCCACGGGAATCAGACTTCTTTTGTAACTTCTCTGAAATGATTATGTTGAAAACTGTTTCCTGAGTAGCCAAAGATCTTTTTCAAGAATTTTAATCTTCCTTGATCCCTTTCAGGCACTTGAAATATATAGTACAGTAAATGGCAGATGGCTCCAACTTTGCCAATAAGAATTGCTGTATCAAAAAGATCAGGAACAACAAACATTGGAGAGGATGTGAAGACAAAGGAACCCTCATACACTGCTGGTAAGAATGTAGATTGGATCGGCTCCAATGGAAAACAATATGGAGGATTCTCGAAATAAAAATAGATCCATGATATAATCTGGCAACTATACCCTAGGTATCTACCCAAAGAATACAACAGCACTAACTCAAAGGAACTGAATACACGCCTATGTTCATTGCCACACTATTTACAGTAGCCAGGTTACGGAAACAATCTAAGTGCCCAATGACAGGTGAGTGGATTAAGAAGACTGGTATAAATACACAATGGAATACTACACAGCTATTTAAAAAAAAAATGAAATCTTGCCATTTGCAGCAATATGAATGGAACTGGCGGGGATTATGGCTAAGTGAAATAAATTGGAAGGAGAAAGACAAATACAAAATGATTTCACTCTTGTGGAATATAAAGAATAAAGCAAAGGAAGAGACAAAACTAAATCAAAACAAACCCTAGCAGTGAGAACCTACACCTCCAAACCACATACAGTGTTGTAAACCAAGGTCACCTTTAAAAAAAAATTAAGGGGGGAAAAAAATGCCTGGGTTCAAATCCTAGCTCTGTCACTTAATCATCCATGTGAATTTGTGTAAGATTTTCTTAACTTTTCTTCCGTTGTAAAATGGACATAATTGCATCTATCTCTTATGAGTTGTATGAGAACTGATAGGAAAGCGAACCACTTAAATCACACATCAATCATCCAGTTCAACTCTTCATAAACATATTGCTGCCTAGAAATGTATTCCAACCCACTAAACCAAAGTCTTCTTACTTGAACTGAGATCCTCCTCTGTGGCTGCTTTAATTTGTAGTAAATATTTGCTAATTCTCCCAACATAGATCCATAAAGGCCACCAACTTGAGGTATTTGTGCATAACTGAACATGTCTTGCCACCGAACGGCACATGTAAACAACTGGAGTTAATGTCTATGTATCTAAACTAGCTCCTTGGAGACCTTCCATTCCACATGATCTAGAATCTTCAGATTTAAACAAGCTTATTTATGTCAAGAAGAGATACTGTGTAACTATTAATTCAGTACAGTATTACACATGTATAACCATGGAATCCTCTCTAGGAATGCTGCTTTTTTTTAAATTAAATGAAGAAAGTGAGGGTTTCTCAATTGGTTTTCCCCTCTAACAAGGGATACAGCATCTAAGGTCTGACCTTGCAAGCCCTGAGAACAGCCCTACTACCTGGCCATGTTTGCTTAGAAGTCTTCACATAACAGAAGATGCAACATTTGTGATGATTAAGAAGACAGGAGAAGACAAAAAGGAGACCAGCTGACAGAGGTGAATAAATAAAAACTAGATGAAGCATCTCAAATCTCAAACTTAATTTCAAGTCACAGAAAAGAAATTAAACATTCCAAAGGCGAAAGAAGAGTAGAATAAGAGAATAAATATTGTACTATATTAATCACAATAAGGAGCATTTTCGACTTGGCCAAAATATATTCTTAAATCAACTTTCGAATATGGCTGCATTTTCAGGCTTAGCAGCATGAAATCCACATGACCGTAATTAATGTAATAAATCATGCTGTGGAATTTTCTATAGAATCTGACAGTACTCATTGATATACTGCTTATTAGAGACTGCAGAGATTTCACCCCCACTTTTTTTATTATACTGCCAGAGACACTGAATCAACAGTACCTTCTGATGTGTCTGAAATATCTGCTGCTGGTGTAATACATAAAAATATACAGTGAGTTGCTGACATCAGACTTTGCTATTCAAAGCATCATACACATCTTCCAAAAGGAACCTTTTTTTTTTTTTAAATTCTCGCCTTCCTTGACTCAAGGCAGCCACAGAAGATACATAGGTTCATTATACATGTGACATTTACATTTTCCATAGTTCCAATCATGAAACCACAGCTTTACGTGTGTGGTTCTCTTTTTAGTTTTTTTTCTGTGATGATTCCATTAATATACAGCACAGAATACTGATAAACAAGCATTGTCTCATCAACCTATTCATATTGCACTGTTTTCAACATCTCATTCTTAAGTAAAATTTTATTGCAGATTAAATCATTTGAAAAGTGAAAATTAGTCCTTTGTCAGTTGAGAAATTTAGTTTTGATAACATTTCACCTCAGTAAAATTTCACCTTTACATACTCTTAAGTTCGCTTTTACATAAATCACTATCTTCTACTTTAGAAAATTCAAGATTAAAAAACAGATAGTTGAAAAGGTAACCATTCATATCAGAAAAAGGTTATTTTGTGCATAGTTCCCTTAATAAAAATAGCTTTATCAATTTTATCATAAAATTAGTGTTTAATATAAAAAAACTTCCCCAAGAAGGGGAATAAAAAAGACATAAAATTAACAAAACTGCCTATAAATCCATCATCCAACTAGCTACTGGGTATATTTGGTGTATCTTTCTAATTTAAAATTTAATTAAAATTGTTACTCTTTAATCACCAAGAGTCTATTTTGTCTTTACTGTACATTTCAGTCTTCTTTTTGTTTTTTCTCTGAAAATAATGCTTTTTCTTATGTTCAAGATAAGAATTATCATTAATACAGTAATACCTGGACAAGTTACTATATCTGACGTATTCCTTTTTTTTTTTTTTAAAGATTCATTTATTTATTTATTTATACAAGCACTGGGTACAGTCAGAAGCGCGGGGGGGGGGGGGGTGAGAGAATTCACCAGAGCCAGAGCAGGGAGCAGAGCAGGCAGACTGACAAAGTACACTGCTCAGGGGAGCAGTGGGTGGCAGGAGAAGTCTGCGCACCATGTGGGACCCTCGCCCAGTGGCTGGGGATCGCCGGGGATCAACTGGCATTGCAGAGGCTGCGGGCAGCTTTGCAACCCAGCGCTCAGCCGCTGCGCCACCGGGTAGGCCCCCTGACGTATTCCTTTTGATCAACTGAATTGACATTATTTTAAGGCTTGAACAAGAATTTGCCATTGGATTTATTATACTATGTTGACACAGAAATTCCTTATGAGAATTAAGAATGCCCTAGGTCTACCCTACCCTCATTTAAACTGTTCTCCACAAAGCAGCCTGAGTGAGTTTTCTAAATTACAATTCTGTTCATGTCACTACCTGCTCAAAATCCTACCATGAATTCCTATTTCCATTAGGTGAAAGTTCAGTACTCAGTATTTCCAACAAAGTTTTGGTCTAGCTCACCAGGTCCATCCGAAACAAAGCTCACCTACTTTCTGCATTCCAGCCACGGGGCCTCTGTTCAAGTTTTCAGATGTGACTCTTCTCTCAAAGACTTTGCATAAGCTGATCCCTCTATCAGGAATATACTTCTGACCTCCATTTCTAAATCTTCATTCTGAGATCAGATGTCATTTTTTTTTAGGGAATCTGCTAATATCCACCCATTTTCTCTACTAATTTTCTTTTCTCTCCTATCACAGCATTTCTAAAAGTTTATAATTATCCCTTTGTGGGGCTGCTTAATTATTATCTATAACACGAGCTACCTAGGAGCAAGATTTGCTCCCCCCTGCCCCCACCCCCCGCCATGGATATCTCCATGATTTTAAGGAGTGACTAGCAGGCATTCACTGATATCTGCCTAATATGTGAACTTTACATTAGGAAAGCTACACAAAAACTATTACAAAAACATAAAACCAAGAGAAAACAGGAGAAATGACAAGTCATTTCTTTTTCCTTTCTAGAAATTTTAGCATTTACATACTTGCTTCAACATTCAACAAATACATCTGTTATTGCAACATGGGAGATGTTGTTTCAGGCATTTTGGTGTCTCAAGTGTTGGACACTTTGATTTTCATCCCCTCCATATGGATGGGACTAGAAGAGGAGAAATGAAAGTAGAAGTTCTGGCAATGAAGTTTTTTTTTTAAAAAAGATTTATTTATTTATGCATACAAGAACTGGGGTACAGGCCAGGGGTGTGGAGGGTGAGAGGATTCACCAGAGACAGAGTGGGGAGCAGAACAGGCAAAATGAGTGAAATACACTGCTCAGGGGAGTAGTGGGCAAGGCAGGAGAGGTCTGCTGTGCCATGTGGGTAGCTCCCTTGCCAGGGATTGAACTCGTGCTGCAGTGGCTGTGGATAGCTTCATGGGTTGTATCTTAACCCCTTGCGCCACCAGGGAGGCCCAGCAATGAAGTTTTTGGAGAAATAAAGAAAAATCAAGGGGCAGCTGGTCCCTGTCCTAAAATGGAACATCTAAGGGCTATAATGCTGGCCACTGAGTAAGGCCAGTGGTTAAGCACATGCATGTGGGAACCATTCTTCCTAGGCACAACTCCAGCTCTCCCACCTGCTTACTGTGTGACCTCCAGCAAGTGTAATCTTCCTTTACCTTTGCTTCTTCATCTGTAAAATGGAGTTAATTATAATCCTAACTTCATAGAGTTGTGAGGACTAAGTTACCTAGGTAGTGAGCTAATAAGCACTCTGTAAATATTGACTATCACTACAGCTATTTTGCACAACTGATGAATTTAAGAGATGAAATGCTACATGCCACAGTGAAGACAATAAAAACAAAGTTTGGATCAGAAATCATTTCTCCCTTTAAATGTACATTCAGTTTATAAGACTTCATGTCTTAATTAGCAAGGATCAAAATGTGAAGGCTTCTTTCACTAAAAATGAATAATAAAGTAAAAAGTACAGTGGAATTATTAGTCAATTTGAAACAAAAGAGTGTGGCAATAAAGCAGAGAAAACAGACAACACATAAAAATGAAAATGCATGAAACTCTAATAAATTATCTCCTTCTTTTCTGAATTAGGCTATTAATATTCATTAAATCCCATCCAAGAAGTAATAACCTAATGGATAGGAGGATGCTAATTTCCCTAAGTGGGTCAGTGGATAATAACAAAACATATTTTTGAAAAGTTCATTATAAAATAAAAATTAAAGTATTTTTCTATATGGATTAGCTGCTTCTTTACCCATTTATAAGTATAGACGAAACAGGAAAAAAAGCTTTAACAATGAAATGCCTGTTTTCCATCACATAGGATAATAATTTAACAACAATAATTATAACAGTATAAGGGTGTTAAAAGCTAGCACTTTCAACACAAATCTTAATATACTCTAGAGATTAAAAAATATGTAAAATATAATTTTAAGCATTATTTTAAGGAATATATGCTTATATTCATTGAATCAAATTCTCAAGTCAAATCCACAGAAATGAAACATTCCAGGATTATAAAATTCTTTGTTTTTCCTGCTGAATATAATTAAGAGTGAAAAATTAAGTAATACGTATTAAAAAAAAGTTCTCAGTGTAAGGACAGCAGCAAGATGACTGAAAAGATGTCCCTCGCTTATACCTGGCCCAACATCCTGGTATCCATCCATGGGCAAAGGTGCCTTTGTGGGTGTTTTGGAACCAGGTTGGAGACTGTAAAGCTCTAGCTGTGGTACAAGACCCAGGCAGGGTCCCTCTGTGGCAGCTGATTTGCTGGCCTGGTCCTCGATATACATCTGGAAATAGTGCCATGGTTTGGTTTGGTTTCTATCACCAGCAACAATCTGAGGGGACCCAGGAGGAATCATGCATGTCCAGACGTCGAGTGACAAGCCTACAGTCCTTGGTTCAGGCTGTGAGCCTGGAAACAGCCCACGGACTACCTTTGTAGTAGTAGCCCCTTTGGCTTGTGGCCTTAAGTGTCCCTGTAGATTGCCTACCGAACTCAGTGAGAACGCAGCTCCTGAAAGGGCACTTTACCTGGCTTCAGCCCACTCACAGTCACAGTCCTGAGGGCGCAGGATCCCCGTGGGAGACACCATTTGCTATTTCAAATACATAGATACCAACACAAGGCTATAAGGATCATCGAGAATCAAATAGGACACTACCACAAATCAACCATGAAGTTCCACTAACTGACACAAAAGAAATGAAGATCTACAATATATCAGACAAAGGATTTAAAGTAATCATCTTAAAAACTCAATGAAAAACAGGCCCAAGATGTCGGAATATGGAGAATCAGTGCTTATGCCTTCCGTGATCACGACAAAGCTATACCTAAAAATGGACTAAGACCTGCATGCATATGAATCAAGATCAATGACTTTTCAATTCCTGGAGTTCTAGCGGTTTGAGTCCAATCAAAATGTACTGAAAGAGAACTACATTTGAAGTTTACAATGATTACTAGTTTCCTGCATTTGGAGACATTTTGTGTGTCTGGAAGTCTCAATTGTATGCAGGTTAACTTTAAATATTTTTACTTCATTAGTATAATAGGAAATTGCCCCAATTTAAAAGAAATTAAAATCAATTTAGGAAGAACTTGTTGTGTGATATTAAGACAAATGGTATTTAAAAAAATGATGTGCGGGCCTCCCCAGTGGCGCAGTGGGTTGAGCGGCGCTGTGAAGCTGTCTGCAGAGCGGGTTTGATCCCAGCAGGCCAGCGAGGATCCCACATGGCGAGGCAGACCTCTCCTGTCTCGCCTGCTGCTCCCCTCAGCAGTGTATTTCGGTCGGTCTGCCTGTTCTGTTCCCCGCTCTCTCTCTGGTGCATCCTCTCACCCTCCCGCACATGTGGCCTGTACCCCAGTTCTTGTATAAAAATAAATAAATCTTTAAAAATAAATAAATAAAAATAAAAAATGTGCAAGCAATGGAGAAAACACTGAAAAAACTGTTAACTTTTCTGAAAATTATACATTTGTACAATCAAAGCAACTTGATTTTATACTTCTATCTTTCAGAAAACTAGTAGATAATTGTATTTTAATTCTTAAGATAGGTCACTATCTGCAAAACTAAGTAATATTACAATTTTAATATAACCAGGCTCATGTTATTTAATTTTGAGTAGAAAGTGTTTCAAATAAATTATGATGTAGGATAGTTTGCCTGCAGCCTCTGAACTTTCATTTCCAGCTAAGAAAGACTCACCTTTCATTTATCACAATGGTTTAATTATTAATTTAACCACTTTCATCCATCTATCATCCTAGACACAGGCTTAATAAATGTGTTATCTAAAGGCAACCAGTTTAGTCTTACAGTCATTCACAGTAGAACTGCATCTTGGTTCAGAAGTATTTAAAATATATGTATACATGTATTTTATTTTTTTCAGTTGGGGATGTTTTGTGAGGGTAAGTAGTGAGCTACCTCTTTCCCACTACTGAGTATAGGCAGCATCAGAACAGGAACCATGCTCTGCTATGTGCTATATACATGGACCCCAACCTGAACTGAGCACTCTGCAGTCTTCCAATGGATGTATGCTGAATGTACTTTCTATTCCTGAAACACCCACCTCTCTCTCCTCTCCAATGCCTGTATTGCTCCATCATGTGAGCAATTACTGCCATCTCTCATCTGGACTACAGTCACCTTATGAAATGGCTCTTGCCACATGTACAGCCATTCACAGGAGGCTCCAGTCAGCCTTTTCAGCAGCATCTACTTTCAAGCCACACTCAAATCCTTACTTCCCTAAATAGTCTGTTTGTGTTCATGTGCTAATGTCTTTGCTCATGTTGTTCTGTCTGAAATACTTTCTCCTATGTTTTGTAAGGGTTAGTTGACTGCCCTTCACATATGTTCTACTCCATTTCATCTACTCTTCCTATTCACGTAAACTGGAGCTGCTGGCTTCCCTGTCTCCTTTGCTAAACAAGGAAATCCCTGAGAGAGGGATTTTGACATTCATCTTTGTATTTCACCAGCCCTGACATAATCGTGATCCTGAAAAAAAGTCTGATAAAGTAAGTGCTAGTTATTTTCTCAGACGCTTAGTAGAAAAAGATTAAGATGGTATCTCTCTGCCCTTCTGTTAAACCCTGTGTCCTTTTAAAAACAATTCTCATAATGCAAAAGGCTCACATGCATGTCTATGTTCACTGCAGTACCATTTACAATAACCACATCAGGGAAACAACCTAAGTGACCAACAACAGGTAAGTGGGTAAAGAAAATGTGTAAATACACATACTACTCAGCTATTACATAAGGGTGAAATTTTACCATTTGTAGCAACATGGATAGATCTAAAGGGGATTATACTCAGCAAAATAAGCCATAAGGAGAAAGAAAATTACTGGATTATTTCACTTATATGTGAAATACAGAAGCAGAAGGAAAGTCAAAATTAAACCAAAACAAACCCTAGAAATATGATTACAGAGTTGAGGCTCATAAGGGGTGGGGAGGGGATGGGGAACAAAGAGATGACACAGCCAGTGGATTATGGTGGAGGCCTTGGTGGTGGGTGTGAATATATATTCCTAAAGACGTGTGAATCCATTCCCCCCAATCACACAGCAGTGTAAACTAATGTCACCTCAGAAACAAAAAAGATCTCTTTATGACTAGAAGCCAAAACCATGGATGAGTGATAGGCATGACATGAAGATAAAAAATGGGGGAGGAGAAGCAATCAGCAATTGGGGCTACTCCTGCACCAAGCCAAGCAGAGGCAGGGGCCACGGCACACAGCAGGGAATCCGACCCTCTCTGCAAACCAATAGGAGTCCAGGTCTCTTCCCACTGTACCTCCAAGCAAATCATCCTGTTTCTTTGTGCATTTCCCACCAGTAAATAAAGGGCACAACTCCTTTCTTCATGGAACCCAGGCCGTGTTGATCTGTAAAGAAAAGTGCTATGCAGATAACAGAGGACATTTGTCTCTGTGTTTTTTAATTTATTCCTGCAGAAGAACTTTAAAAAGTTTCCCATAATAGCATTCCATCATAATCTCACAGAAGACATAGTGTTGAGATTAATGTTTGAATTTAAAGTAAAATTTTAAATTCTCAAATCCTTTGTCCATAAAGAAGCACACTGGAAGATATTGTTAATTAAGTTTGTTTTCTTACCCCACAAGCCCTCTATATTGAAGAATAACAGTAATAATACTGTAATAATTATTATTACAGTAATAATTACAGTAATAATACCATATACCCACATTTCATAAATACAATGCAATTTTATGCCTCATGATTGATATTGAAAATGTAATCACATTTAAAACATACAGTGTAAGTATTCAGAATAGTACTAGAGTATGCTTGCTATGATTAGAAGGCTTTGAATGGATTAATTTAATCCTAATATCAACCCTGTAAGATCTACTATTACCTTTATTTTATGGATGAAAGAGATAAGCTACAGAGAGGTGAAGGAACTTGCCAGTCACCCAGACAACGAGCTGCAGAGCTGGGATTCGAACCCAGGTGTGTGTCCAAATTTCTACCATTAAGCACCATGCTTATGTACATTCCTGCCAGGTGGGTTTAATAAATACTAATATTTTATCATATTTATTATACATTTTTAAAAAGGAAAACATTACAGATACTGTTCAAGTTTGCTGTACACCTATTCCCACCCCTCTTCTTCTCCAAAGGTAATTACCATGTATTTGGTATGTCCTCTTTCCAATCCATGCTTCCTAATTAATTATTGTGTGTGTGTGTGTGTAAGATAAACTACATAGTATTTTTTTTTTTAAAAAGGTATGGTACTCTAAATATTATTCTGCAACTTTGTTTTTAAGATTTAACTACATTAATAAATGCAGATCTAGCTGATATATATATTCCTTTGAAAAATATAGCACAATTTATTTCTCTATTGATCAAATTTGAAGTTGTTAACTGATTCTTTTCCTTGTTATCACAAAGTCACTACACACGCATGCACATGCATGCACACACACACACTCACAAATACCCCTGTACATCTTATATATATATATATCTTATATCTTATCTTATATATCTTATATCTTATATATATCTTATATCTTATATATATAAGTTTCTCTAGGGAAGATACCTAGAAATTAATTTCTAGTTGTATGATGCATACATATTTAACTTTATTAGACATTGTAAATTGTTTTCCAAATTGGTTGTGCCAATTTATATTCCGACCAGCATGTCTTCACTTTCCCATATAACACTTGTGATAATTAAAATTAATAATTTTTGCCTTTCTGATGGTATCTCATTGTTGTTCTAATTTGCATTCCCCTGATTACCAGTGAGTTGCAGCATTTTTCATAAGTTTATTAACTGTATGTGTTTCCTCTTATTAGAAGCACCTCTTTATTTCCTATGCTCATTTCCCTACTGGATGATTTGACCATTTTTCCTACTCATCTATGGCAGTTTTCTATATGTGAGTATTCTGAGTTATGTGCATTAAAATCATCGCATGGTGTTTTTTTTTTTAACTTTGTTTATGAAATCCTTTGTCTCAGCTAACATTTTTATTTTAAGGTTGTCAGCATCTTCCTATTTTTTTGTTTGTGTCACAAAAAGAAAAAACAAAACCCCTCTTTAGAAACCAAGGCCATATTGCAAGATTTCCTTCAAGCAGTTTTAAGTTTTATATTTCCACATTTAGATTTTTATAGGAGACTTCTTTTCATGCCTGATATGAGGTAAGGATCTAATTTTATTTAGTTCCACACGGTTGACCAACCGCTCAATGCCATTCACTCCATCCTTCCCCCACTGACCTGGGACACCCGCTCCTCCTTTCACACAGATCCCCGTAGACGCGTGGGCGCGTTGCTGGGCTTCTATCCTGCCCCATCTATTTTATTCTATTCGTCTATCTTTGTGTCAGGCCATTCCATTTTTAACTCCTACATTTTTGCATATAACTTATGTATTACATGTTATAGAAGTTATAACAAGTTTTCATCATTGCCTGGTAAAACGGTCATTACATAAAAGCTCAATACTTTGAAAAGACATGACAATATAATCAATTAATTTTTTCAAAAGAATATATGTTGTCACATATCCCCTCCCTACATTTTCCCCCCAGTAGAGAAAACAAGGCGAAAAATTACTAATCTAAAACCAAGGCTTTTTCTTTCTAAGACCTGCACACAGGAAGGGAGTGCCCACAGTAGGGGCTGGAGACCCCAACCCTAGCATCTTAAACTTGTCATAGTAACAGGTTTTATTTCCACTCTCCATGGTAAAAATAAGATACCCACCTAAGATGCACCCTTTGGTCAGCTGGGGAGTGGGTACTTGGTGTTGCTGAGGTCAGGGAGAGACACCCCAAGACACTCAAGTGGAGAAACAGTAAGACCTTATGATACTGTGCAAGCAAATTACCTGCAGAACATGTTAAAATGCAGATTCTGATTCTGAGTATGGGCGTTTCTACTAAGCTCCCAGATGATACTGATGCTAGTTGCCCATGGCCCATCTCAGTAGATGAACTACATAAAATTTACTTCCCTCCTGAAGAGTATTGAGTACAATCTAATAATGACAATGATAATGAAATTAAAATATTAATATGGTAGAAAACTATTATTTCTTTTTTTTTTTAATAGAGGCATGTTATTTATTTATTTATTTGTTTGTTTGTTTGTTTGTTTATACATGCACTGGGTACAGTCAGAAGCGCGGGAGGGTGAGAGAATTCACCAGAGCCAGAGCGGGGTGCAGAGCAGGCAGACTGATGTAATACACTGCTGAGGGGAGCAGCGGGCGGCAGGAGAGGTCTGCGCGCCATGTGGGACCCTCCTCCGGTGGCTGGGGAGCAGCCGGGGATCGAACCGGCACCGCAGAGATCGCGGGCAGCTTCGCAACCCAGCGCTCAACCGCTGCGCCACCGGGGAGGCCCGAAAACTATTATTTCTTAAGTGTTTATTATATTTCAGGTACTGTCTTTAGTTATATTTTTGCATTTGATCCTAAAACAATCCTGCAAGATAGGCGCTACTGTCATGACTTTACAAAAGAGGAAAACGAATCTCAGACCAATAAACCAATTTAGCTAAAGTCACAAAGCCCACAGTAGGGAGGACTGTTAATCAACCTAAGCCTGTCTGATTCCAAATGCTGGAATTCCAAACAGCTCCACTATTTCAGTGCCCAGTATGCCTGCCATTCAACTCTCAGATAAGCACCACTTTATGATAAGGAGGGAAAATGATGGCATAAACTGAGCCAGAATTTTTACTTTGCCTCTCTTATCTTTCAGAATTTATGTCTCAGGTCTTCCTACAGGAAGGTACAGGAAAGGGTGTAGTTACGAAAATAAATCTAAACACATGGCACAGCAAACCTCTCCAGTCTCATCTGCTGCTCCCCTCAGCAGTGTATTTCAGTAGATTCGTCTGTTCTGTTCCCCAATCTGTCTCTGGTGAATCCTCTCACCCCCTACTCCCACACCTCTGGCCTACACCCCAGTTCTTATATGCATAAATAAAATTTTTTAAAAGAAATCTAGTTTTGTTCCATTTTATAAGAAGAGGCATATAAAATATATACACACACACATATGTATGCAGCTATACATATTACACAAAACCACACATTTACACAGTTATTAGGGATAGTCCTGATATCATAACATTGTTTTATATTCTATCTTTGGATGACATATAGAAATAACTCTTCTATCTGCCCACCTTAAAGAAATTAACTGCTAAAAAAATAGAAACAAAAAAACACCCACACAGATAATAGTAGGTATCTCTGGTTTGCTGCCCTTCTTAAAAACAGAACCCAGGATGTCCATGGAAGAACACCCCAGCCACCCACACTCTCAGCTGTGAGATCTGGGTCAGAGTGCTCACAAAACCTTTCCAGCGTGGGGCCTGGTGCTCCAATGACTGATTCAGAGGCCAGTGGGGATGCTGTGACACAGGCTCTAGGTCTGGCTAGACAAGAAACCCAGCAGCACTCGGCAACCACCGTGGGGACCATGAGGGACGATTATATCCAGGTGAAGCAAATAGAGGAAGGTAAGGTGAGAAGCAAAATGACAGAAACTAGGTATAGTTGGAATCCCAGGTTTTTAAAAGCTCATTTGAACATATGTTGTTGGACGACAAAGCAATTAATTCTCTCCTTTAACTCAGGTTTTCTGTTTCTAACCATTGTTTATGTGTGTCAAAACAGACCAAATAAGGGCCTCCCCGGTGGCGCAGCAGTTGAGCGCTGGGTTACGAAGCTGCCCGCAGCCTCTACAGTGCCGGTTCGATCCCTGGCCATGGGTGAGGGCCCCACATGGCGCACAGACATCTCCTGCCGCCTGCTGCTCCCCTCAGCAGTGTATTTCATCAGTCAGTTTGTCTGTTCTGCTCTCTGCTCTGGCTCTGATGAATTCTCTCACCCTCCCGCGCTTCTGACTGTACCCAGTGCTTGTATAAATAAATAAACAAACAAACAAATAAATAAATCTTTAAAAAAAAAAAACAGACCAAATAACTGGAAATAATATAAACTTAATTTTTAAAAGCTCAATGAACTCAATTTCACATGCCTATTTTTCCCAAAAGTATTCTATTAAACATTTTGGACTATACTCCTCTTTTTCACTGATTGTATTTGGTTTTATACAAAATATAAACATGAAAATATGGAAGCAAAAAGAAAAAGAGATCAATAAAAAAAGCTAAAAATCTAGAAATATATCTGATTATAAACAGAAATTTGGTAATAGATTTCAGTGGAGAATGGAACTTATTCTTTAATGATATGGAAATATGTGAGGTCACACATTAAGGTATCTTCTAATTGTAGAGTTAAATGTAAAAAAGAAAGAGGAGAGAAGGGGAGGAGAGGAAAAGCAAATCATAAAAGAACCAGAGAAAAATATAGGAATGTGTCAGATTCAAGGTATAGAAAGGACTTCCTAGGCAAAATACTGAAGACAGAAAAGATGAGAGCTAGCTAGGCAGCAGTTAGAGGATGAAAGAAGTCTCCATAAAGAGTAAGAAAAATCTGTATTTCAAAAAATGCCATCAACAAAATGAAAGGTTAATGGAAATATGGGAAATATATTTTCAGTGTACATGGTAGATTATGATATTCCTAATATATAAAGAACATACATGAATTTATCATAAGATAAAGACCATAGTTTCAAAAGAAAAAAATATTATAAATCTAGTAAGCAAAAGCTGATTGTCTGCTACCATAAAACATGCAGGAAAACAGATCCTTGGGCAAAATCATAAAGGAAGCTGTGTAAGAGTACTTAAGAAAGATATTCAGGGGCCTCCCCGGTGGCGCAGCGGTTGAGCGCTGGGTTGCGAAACTGCGCGCGGCCTCTGCGGTGCCGGTTCGATCCCCGGCTGCTCCCCGGCCACCGGAGGAGGGTCCCACATGGCGCGCAGACCTCTCCTGCCGCCCGCTGCTCCCCTCAGCAGTGTACTTCGGTCCTTCTGCCTGCTCTGCTCCCTGCTCTGGCTCTGGTGAATTCTCTCACCCTCCCGCGCTTCTGACTGTACCCAGTGCATCTATAAATAAAATAAATCTTTAAAAAAAAAAAAAAAAAAAAGAAAGATATTCATAAAACCCAACTCATGATGCAATAGAGATCTAAATTTATGACAATGCCCCAAATTTACATAAAAACCTCAAAAATTAATGGAATCTAATTCATTGGAAGATAGTCAATAAGTCCTCTTTACTCCTTACTTTTAGAGCTAAGATTTGATTTTTCTAGTATGAAAGGGCTGACATGAAAATTAATAATTTTATCCATACCTTGACATTTTATAGCTTTGTGAGTTTTGTGCTGAACAGAAATAGGGTGATTGTCCATCAGGAAAATAAAATGGCATCAGTCAAACTAAACAAAATGAAACAATTTCTCTTTGTTTCTGGCTAACTCAACAGTCATTTATCAAATTATTTATTTTAAAAATATTATTCAAAGATATACAGTATTTCTACAGATTTGATTTTTAAAAAAAAAAAAACTATGGTTATATTAACATCCATTTAAAAACCATCTGACTTTGCTTTCAGCTAGTTCTTTCAAAACCTTTCTTTGCTTAGTCCCAAGTATGATTTACATATTAACTATGCAAGCAAGGTCCATCTGGTACATATTTATTCTCATAAAGCTAAACTGTAAATTTTTAAAATATATATGTTTAAAAGGAACAGACAAAAGGAAATAAAAACAAACCCATGAAATCTGATTGCAGAATTGAGGTAACCAGATGGGGATGGGAGGGTATAGGAAACAAAGGATGTAGGGGGCCGGTTCTATGGACTGTGGTGGAGGATCATGGGTACTTTGGTGGTGGGGGTAGTGTGGTAACACACATCTGAAGAGGTGTGAACCGATACCCCTAAATCATATACAGTGTTGTAAACCAATACCACCTCAATAAAAAATGATAATTAAAAAAATGTTTAAAATGAAGATTTTCTACTATAAGCAAATATACAAAAACCAGTAAGATTAATAAAATATTAAAGCATGGCATGAGTTTGTGCTCCAAGAACAAAGGTAAATTATAAGTTAACGCATATCTCTCTTCCAAATGTCAGATTTTCATTTGCTCCATTAGATGTTTTCAGTCCAAACAGTGTTTCTCTAAAGTTAATACTATCCTAGCAATATAATATCTTTCCACAGAACAATGGATCAAAATATTAGGATCATTCCTTAGGAAATTCCTATTACCAGTTTTTCATGTTATTTTTCTTAAAAGTTCAACTCCAAGCCAAACCAATCCTCCTTATGAAAGTAAAGTCAAATTACAGTTTATGACGATGTAGGTTATCCTTTGGCCATGCCTGCTTTTTATAGTTAGCATAAGAAGTGCAAATTCACTGAGAGAAGGAAAAAATCTAAGATAATGTGTTATATATAAACAATAGACTCAAACAATGTTTTTCAAATAGGCTGAATTCCCCACCCCCCACCAAGTAATCATATAGTAAGATTTTCATATTTCATTTAGCCTCAACGTCTCGTTTATTATCCACCAGGCATCTTGCTCTTGCAGGGGTGAGTTAGTGGGGGGAGGGAGTGGGCAACACAAGTAACAGTCGTACTAAACTGTTTTATTATATTGGACCACTTTGCAAAATACACTTCTGAATTCTACCCCCAAATTTTAATTGTTAAAATTAACAGGAGGATCCTATGTTATACAAAAAGAGGGGGGAGGGGATGGACAAGTAAATAAACCAGATTCACACCTATTTAAGTAAAAAGACACAATTTACATCCTATACATGTATCGCTGGCCAGATTTCTTAGTACGAAGACTTTCACTAGCCTAATAAAGGTAGCACAGTGTCTAACAATATGAAGGTTAGCCAATGACCACACTGTGACGAATTGATTAAATTAAAACAGAAAAAGGTAGGAAAAGAGACAATCCACAAAATGAGAAAATATTTGCAAACCATTTAGCTAATAAGAGACTTACATAACCAAATATGCAAATTCCTACAACTTAGAAGTAAAAAGACAATCTAATTGGAAAGTGGGCAAAGGATTTTAATAGCCCTTTCTCAAAAGAAGATAGATGAATATCCAATGGAACTCATGAAGAAAGTTCATGAGCAAAATCACAATGAAATACTACTTTGGATACTTAATAAGATAGGTGTAATTTTTTTTTAGTGGAAAATAAAAAGTACTGATAAGCATGAGGAGAAAAGAGAAGTTTTTACATTGCTAGTGAGATTGTAAAATGATGGAGCTGCTTTGGAAAACAGTTGGACAACTCCTCAAAAAGTTAAACATAGTTACATGTTGCCCATGCAAACTGAAAATGTACTTCCATGCAAAACTTGTACCCAATGCTATTAGCAGCATTATTCATAATAGCCAAAAAAATGGAAACAATTTTGGGCCTCCCCGGTGGCAGAGCAGTTGAGCGCTGGGTTGCGAAGCTGCCTGCAGCCTCTGCAGCACTGGTTCGATCCCTGGCCACCTGGCGAGGGTCCCACATGGCGAGGGTCCCACATGGCGAGGGTCCCACATGGCGAGGGTCCCACATGGCGTGCAGACCTCTCCGACCTCTCCTGCCACCCGCTCTCCTCTCGGCAGTGTACTTCGTCAGTCTGCCTGCTCTGCTCTCCACTTGTCAGTCTGCCTACTCTGCTCTCCACTCTGACTCTGGTCAGAATTCTCTCACCCTCCCGCGCTTCTGACTGTACCCAGTGCTTGTATAAATAAATAAATAAATATTTTAAAAAAAGGAAACAATTTAAATGTCCATCAACTAATGAAAGGAAAGACAAAACAAAACATGGTACATTCCTTCAATGAAATATTAAACTCGGAAATAAAAAAGAAAGAATGGCTGACACATGCTACAATAGCAAAATCTAAGCCAAGAAGGCAGCCACAAAAGGCCGCATATTAGAATTCCTTTTAAATGATGCAGAAAATGCAAATCCATAGAAACAGAAAGCAGACAGGGTGGTTGACAGAGATGGGAACGGGGAAGAGTGTTTGTTAATGTGTATGGCGTTTTCTTCTGGGATAATAAAAATGTTTTGAAATTAGACAGTGGTGATGATTGCACAACTCTGCATATACCAAAAATCGCTGACTATATACTTTAAAAGAGTGAATTTTATGGTATAGGAATTAAATCTCAAGAAAGCTCCTAATAAAAAGAAAAATGAATACACTATAAAGCATAATAATGAATCAGGATATGAATATCTTCATTGTATATTTCATTAATAATACCATGACTGTGTTAGGAAAATCATGAATCAAAGGTTCCCTTTGGGGATCTTAAGGTTGTCACTAACACTGAGAGAGCATATTTGTAAAACAATTTAATTTTAGGAAGTTACAGAGTAAAGCACAGTTACCTCAGAAAGCTTTTCCCAAAATACACGCAATTCTTTTTTTTTTTTTTTTTTTTTGTGGGACCCTTGCCGGGGGCCAGGGAACGAATTAGCCAGGGAATGAACCACTGCGCCACCAGGGGAGGCCCATACACGCAATTCTTAAGAGGGACTAAAGTGAAACCAAAATGAGCCACAAATTCCATCTCTCTATACAGTCTGTCTGTCTGTTCCTCCTTGTTCATGGTTCTACTTTTGGCTATCAGATTTGAATCATGAACCCAAAAGCATGGAGCCTGAAACCCCTGTTATGTAATAATAGTTCAGACTAAATACTGAATGTCAAAATTACAGAACATTAGAATAATAGAATTACAGAGAGGGGCCTCATATAACCATTTCCTTCTCCTGTTAATCCATTCCAGTTAGGCTCATGTGTTCCAGAAATGCAAGATGTCTGACAATTGGAGGTTTTGAGAGAAAAGATCAAATACTTCTTTTAGACATGTTCATTCCTTTCTTTTAAAAAAGAAAATTTTGTTTTAAATAACCACACCAACTGAAATGAAGAGAAATGCCAAGTTTGTCCAGACAAATAAATAATAGAAAAACATTAGGTCTAGTGTCATTAAATGCCTAGCCAACATCATTTTAACTTCAAACAGCAACCAAATACATTGATACTAATAGAACATAAAAACCCTTTCAAAAATAATTTTACCACATAAAACTTCAGCAGAAGAGCAGATACAAACCCTAACCTAGCCATGCAGTTTCAACAGCACAATCCTACAACTTGTCCTCTCAGCCCCGAGATAAAGCAACTGGATGGATGGCCTTCATTCAGATGGATCTCCTTTACTGTATCACCTGGAGGTAATACATGTCATTATTTTGATTTTTCTGAGAGTAATAAAGGCCTGAATTCTAGCAAACCGAGTCATCGGTTTACAAGTGCTGACGGCGCAGAATTCTTTGCTGTATGAGGATGAGGGACCTGCTGTCACCTCGTGTGCCATACCTGGTATGCACTGTGCCGTGGCCTCGGTGGTTATGGTTGGAGCGACGGGGGGCTGCTGCTGACTGGAGCTCACTTCTGGCTCTGTGTTAACTGAGGGAGAAAGGGCTACCTCACAGGAGGAGACCTGGCTGGGCAAATGGGGCAGGAACTCTTCGGAGGCAACTTGCTCATCCTGTCCAGGCAGCTGCAGGGCAGACAAAGGGATGCTGATCTGTTTGTTGGGATGGGATGTGCTCACAGGCATCTGCATGGCCATCTGCTGGCTGGTACCATGGGCACCAGGAGGTCCTCTGTTTGGTGAAGCCAGAGATACCCTGGCAGTCTTTTGAACAATTGGTCTGGACATTACAGAGGGGGATGCAGACACACCATGTGGGTCAAGCTCTGTGCCAATGGCAGATGTTACGTGGGGAATCAGCTTGGCAGACCCCACACAAGAAGGACCAGCATGAGTTTGAGGCTTGGGTTTGGCCATCTGCGTCAATGACAGGGCTGGTCCATCCACCCCACCCGTCAGCTCTGCATTTGCCACAATATAATAATCTTCAGGGATCTCCTGTTTGATTTTCTTAATAATGACATCATTGCTGCATTCATCTACCATCTGACTCTGGGAGCTTGAGTGGAGAGAAGATGGGACTAAACCAGGCCTTTTTCGAGTGATGCTTTGAGGTCTTTGGGTTTGGGGTTCAAAGTCACTATCTTCATCTGTAACTGAAGACTCACAGACCATGTCAAACAGGGTGTTTTCATCTTCATATTCTTCAACAGCTTCATCCAGTTCAGAGGGCTCGCTGCAGTAAGAGAAGTCACAAGAGTCTCGGGTCCGATTGCAGTCTAATTTGGTCTTCACTGGGCGCCCCGGGTACCTTTCAACAGGGCTGGTTTGTGTCTCAGAGGGTACTCCAATTATACTGGGACTATCAGAATTAAAACTTCTGTTATCCTGGAAACACACCCTTTCTTGGGACCCAGCTCTGCAAGTAGCTGTCAGTGGCCAGTGGTAAGCGTGGCCGGCACTACAGCCCCACATTGCCGTCAGGTTCCCATGGGAACCTTCGGAAAGCAAATGTTTCAGGTTTGGGATGAGGCTGCAAATAGTCCCATGGCTGTGGGCCCAGCTGACCAACTTGGACAGATTCTCAGATGAGGTATGAAGGCAATCCTCCATGTTATAGGATCAGCAGTGTCTTTCCTAAAGGGAAATAATCAAAATAAGAATCCATTATTACCCAAAATATTCCCATCGCTCAATTACTTCAATTTCCTTGAACTATGTTCACATGGCATAAAAAAGAAAAGCCCCTCAAAGCCATGTCTAGTTAATATCACTGGATATGGGAAGGGACAGGAAGAGAATACAGGAAAGTGAAAAGAGAGATTTGAGAAAAATTTTGTTAGGTTACTTTTCTAGTAATGTTTGCATAAAAAAAAAGAGGGAAAGAAAAAAATAGTTAGGCAACAAAAAAGAGATGAGTCTTTTCATGGTGCAGTTAACTTCCAGCATCAACAAGAGAGGGATTTAGTCAGTCCCTTAATAATAGAAAGTGTGGATTATATACATCAACCAAGAGGACGCACTTCCAACTTCACCCTCAGCCACTAGAAACTTCAGTGATAGAGGCAGAGCCAACAAAGGCTGGATCCATTCTAGGACGGATGTCAACTCTTTGCAGGCACCAGAAAGTAGCAAGCTGGGTATCCTAGGAGAGAATAAGGGACTACTTTTGGGACAGGGGAGAAGGGATGTGTAGAAAAGTCTTTAGCACAGAAGGGAGAACAGGAAGAAGAGACCCCTAGACAGTTCCTATCAGAAGTCAAAAGCAGAGGCAGGCTGAGAACCAGAAGTAAGGCTGAGTTGGCCAGTGCCAGAACCTAGCCAATCTCAAAAGCAGGCTTCCCACCTCCTTGCTGTTTGTAAGCCCTGAAATACTGCCTTTCATTTCGTAGAGATTAGATGTATCTGGTCTATTCTACCATCTGAGGTCCCTGTACAAATACAACCAATTACCAAACAGAAGTAAACCATTCTTTAATGGGCAAGAAGAATAAATCGTGACGGGTCCCTGAGTGGGTAAGGGTGAGCACAACCCTGATAGGCAAGTAAATGAAATGGGCGTGCGTGGTGCACACAGGCATTTAAAAAAAAAAGGTCAAATAAAGCTTTGCCAAAAAGAGCTTCTGCAAAGACCTGGAGAAACTGGGATTGTTGTGTGTGATTGAGTCTGCTCCCATTATGAATACTGGTGGGTGGCACCTGGCAGAGATGGGCCCTGCGCTAAAGTGCCAAGATCTCACTGCAGCACCAGCTGGCCATGCAGAAGGACACACCTGAGTCTCCATCCCTTGGCTGCCTCTATGGAGCCCCCTCTGCAGAGGTAGATAGATTCAAATGCTTTTACATGTCATGTGGCCATGACCACAGCCAACCTCCCAAACCTCGTTTCCTATACTCACATACATTCCTTGTGGTCTCTTCTCTGAACAGTGTCTCATCCCTGAGACTCTGGGCCACTGAGAGCTCATTCTTTGGTTCAATATGGAAAACCCTACAAGACTGAACTTGGGACCAACTCCTGCTGAAGTCTTTCAGAGTCTCTGGAAGACTTTCTTGGCTACAGAGATTTATTTATATTCTCTTCACCTATATCTCCATCATCTCTTGAGGATCTTTGTCTTTGTTGTACTGAGGATTCCCTGGGACAGAGATTATAATTTTTCATTCATAAATGAGGATCCATTTGGGGATGCATAAATTAATAAGAAATGGTCCTGCTCTTGAGACTTTATAAGCTATTGTTTTTGCTAAATACACACACACACACACACAAAGGTGTCAACACTAACAAAGTGAACATGTGAGACCCTCAAATAAGAAACATTAAGTTTCTTCCTATCACTTCATTGTAATAATTCAAGGAATTAGAGGACTTCCAAAATACAGCTGTCTTGTTAGGACATTAATATAAGGGCAACCAGATTTTTTTTGTTTTGGCCAACCAGACTTTATAAACTAGCACAGTACAGTGACTAGTGTGGGGAACAGGAACTCCAAATCCTTCTGAAGAAGCCAAAAATGACAGGACTATGTGATCTTAATTGTTTCCTTCATACTATAGCAAATGAGGGGCTTATTTTATATAGTCCTTCAGTTAACTGTAAAGATGATATGCAGATGAAAGAGAAAGACTGGATCTTTGTAAACTGATGTTTGTTTTTTAAATGTTTCAACATATCTATTTAATTGGTATGGCTGACTGCTTTTCGCCCACCCAATATCCAATCTGAGTCCCACTTAGGGGTAAGGGGCAGCTTTATGTTCATCAAAAATATATTTCTCAGGCCTCCCCTGGTGGCGCAGCAGTTGAGCTCTGGGCTGCGAAGCTGCCCGCAGCCTCTGCAGCACCCGTTTGATCCCCGGCCACTGGCGAGGGTCCCACATGGTGCACAGACCTCTCCTGCTGCCCGCTGCTCCCATCAGCAGTGTATTTCGTCATTCTGCCTGCTCTGTCTGCTCTCCGCTCTGGCTCTGGTGAATTCTCTCACCCTCCCGTGCTTCTGACTGTCTGTATCCAGTGCTTGTATAAATAAATAAATAAATCTTAAAAAAAAAAAACAACCCACATATATCTCAGCTCTCCTTAAAATAGAGGTGGTCAGGGGCCTCCCTGGTGGCTTAAAGGTTAAGTCTCAGCACTGTCACTGCTACAGCCTGGCCTGAGTTCCATACCCACTCGGGGAGCTAACACATAGGGCACAGCTGACCTCTCCTGTCTTACTTGCTGTTCCCCTCAGCAGTGTATTTCAGTAGATCCACCTTTTCTGCTCCTCACTCTGTGTCTGGTGAAACCTCCTACCCTCTGCACCTCTGGCCCACACCCCAGTACGTCTACATAAAAATAAGTAAATAAATCTTAAAAAAAGAAAGAAAGAGAGCTGGTGAAAAGATACAGTTCTCTGGTCAATAATATCTAAATATGAGTCACTGGGTGGGATTTCTACAAAGCCCTCTGAAATACAGACTTGTCTGGTTTTTGCCTTTTTAAAAACATTTCAACAGATATTTATCTATGACATCCCTGTCCTAAAAAGACTTTTATCTAACTTACAGAATTTTAGTACATTAAAAGATAAAGTAAAATATGAAATGTTCTGATAGAAATGTTTAATTAATATGAAATAGAAAAGTTCCCCTTCAACCTAAATACAGAAATACTGGATGGTATGTAACATTTAAAAATTATATAGTCACACCCAAATAGAAGAAAGGGAAAAGTCCAGGTATAAAAGAAGCCTGCCTTGATAGTTGTTTAAAATATTTGAGAAAACATGATAGGTTAAAACTGAAGTATACAAAAGGAATTTAAATTGGTAAGTCCTGCTACTATGCGTTTAAGGAAGATTTAATCTCCTAGACTTACAAAGTAGCTGTGCCCTCTGTCCTTCCTCTTCTTCCTGCCTGGAATAAGGACAGGATGGCTGAAGTTCTAGAGGCCATCCTGGGAGTATGAACTAATAACTCAAGGATGGGAGAAAACAGCCCAAAAGAGTCTGGATTCCTGGTGATACCCTGGAGCTAACATACAAACTCTGAATGGCCTAGAATTCCTCCTACATAAGGGGAAAATAACCCCCTGATCTTATTGGGAGTATCTGATTACATAACAGCTGAACTCAATTACTAATGGGTAAAACAAAATACATTCATTTCTGAATTTTGAAATCTTAGAGAAGAATTCTTCATTTTCCATTCACCACACTCCAGTACAAATGTTTCTCAGATAGGATTCCACAAATAGGTTCTTTGGAGATCTATAATTCTATGTCATGATATTTATAACTGTTTTCATCGTAATCTACTATCAAGCATCTAAATCACCTTATGAAACTACTGTCATATAATATCAGGGCCCTTTTCATTTGTATCTATACTTGCATATAATCAAAGCGACATGACTCAACTTTCCAATTTGTTGGGAAACCCGGTCACACTATTCTTTTTAGCAGAAATAAATACAAAACTTCTTTTGTATTAATAATTTCAAATGAAAGGCATCATGAGTTGACATCACAAAAATGGCATCTGTGATAATGAAGCAATATTCCATCTTAAAGGACATAGGTTAGTAACAATTGTAATAAATTGTATATTTTCATAGAAAGAAAATAATAAAAATTATGGCACAATATTTGAATGAAGATGTAATAGCTCATATATATTTGATAGAATCAAAACAAAATTATGAAGCCAATGAACTTATAAAATCTTACTGTCATGACAGAACTGACTTATTGGACACACAAAACAATCAAAAGATAAAGTGGACACAAATTTTAATTTGGTTAAAAAGCTTATCCACTTTGGGCCTCCCCTAAGTGGTGCAGCAGTTGAGCGCTGGGTTGTGAGGCTGCCCACAGCCTCTGCAAAACCGGTTCCGTGGACAGTCCCACAAAAAAAAAAAAAGCTTAACCACTTAATTCCATAATAATCACCAATCTTTAAAGAATCACTAGGGAGTACTAACAAGTCACTTTTATTATATTCTGAAAGTTACCGGCAATCACATAAAGAGGCTCTTATACTGTTCTTATCAGAAAATGAAAATATTTTACCAGTGTTACTATTAATACATTTCAACCAGGCAACCAATGTTAACTGGTAGCTAGGAGAGCAGATTGATCATACTTCAGTGGAACAAAATTGTCCAGAAACAGACACACACATATTTGGTCAACTGATTTTCAACAAAAGTACAAAATTCAACAGGTAAGGAAATTCTTTTCAACAGATGGTGCTGGATCACTTGGATATGCATTTTTTAAAAAGCCAAACTTTAATTATACCACACACACAAAAAGAACTCAAAATGGATCATACACCTAAATCTTAAAAGGTCTGAAACTAGTAAACTTCCAGTAGAAATCACTGGAGAATATTTTTGTGAACTTGGGGTAGGCAAAGGCTTCTTAGGATGCAAAATGCATGATTCACCAGAAAAGGTGGTAAATTGCCATACATCAATTGCTAATGGAATACTAACGTAGATGAAGAAGTTGAATGCACTCAACATGAAGTTCCTCTAGGTAACTTTCAGTGCTGTCAAATGAAACTTGGATATGGTCCAAAAAATGGTGGTGCTGTTTGAATGAACAGACCAATGACTGCCAAAGCTAGAAACAAAATGAAACGAAATGAAATGAAACAGAGTGTGGGAAGCAATGGCTCCCTTAAAAAATGGGATTAAAGTTATATTTTTCTTATATACTGAGAAGCATATGCTTCCTACACTTAGAATCTAAGTAGATCATATAAATGATTTCTCAAATTTCCCATTTAAAGATGTAATCTATTATGTATGCTAAAATAGAAAAATATAAAAGCAACTGGGATATCACCCCAAATAATGTGTGAGGAAAAAAGTTCAACATTAAAGCATATTAATGTACAGAAAGAAGATACTACTTATAAAATATAATTAAAGGATGGGAAAGTACATATTTTACTATTGAGGCTGGATATATACTTCCCAAAATTTAAAACACATCTATTGTTTCAGAAAATTATATGTAAATTACATAAATTAGCACAGGTATTAAAAGCAGGCTTACAAATTAAAGAATTAAGAGAACATAATATTTGTCTTCACTTTAAGAACATTAATTTATCATGTAATTTTTGGAAACAGATAAAAATAAAAAACTTTGCACCTAGCAATTAAAAAAAAACACATCAAAAAACCCTTTTACTTCTAGGAATATATAACAGGTAATTCATTTACATTTCAATTCAATAAATATCTACTGCGTACCGGGTATATGCTACATACCCTGTTATGGACTGAACTTTATACCTCAAAAATACAGGTTTTAGTCCTTACTCCCAGTGCCTAAGAATTGTGCCATATTTGGAAACAGATAGGGTCACTGCTGATGTAATGAGTTACGCTTCAAAGAGGTCCAGCAGAGTTAGAATGGGCCCCTAATACAATGTGACTGGTACCTTATAAGAACCTGACCACAAGTGACAGACACACAAGGAGAAAGCCTCATGAAAATTAGTGCAGAGGCCCTCCCTCCTTGGTGGTGCAGGGGTTAAATTCTCAGTGCTATCAAGCTATTGCCAGCCACTGAGGCACGAGTTCGATCCCCAGCCACGGAGCTAAGCCACATGGCACAGCAGACCTCTCCTGTCTTGCCCGCTGCTCCCCTCAGCAGTGTATTTCAGTAGATCTGCCTGTTCTGCTCCTCACTCTGTCTCTGGTGAATCCTCTCACACACACACACACACACACACCTCTGGCCTACACCCCAGTTCTTGTATGCATAAATAAATACAAATAAATCTTTAAGAAAAAAAAAAAACCAGAAAACTAGTGCAGAGATTGGAGTTATGCAGCTGAAGCCAAGGAAAATCACAGGTTGTCAGCAAACCAACAGATGCCAGGAAGAATTTTCTTATAGGTTTCAAAAGGAACATGATCCTTCCCACACCTTGATTCGGAGTCCTCGCCTCCAGAACTGAGACAATAAATTGTCTCAGTTGTTATAAGCCAGCCAGTTTGTGGTATTTTGTTAGGCAGTCCTGGGACACTAATAACATTGCATGAGGCATTCTAAAAATAAGACTAGAATTCTTGACTTCAAGAAGGGTAGAGTTTACATTGTGATACCTTTTCAGTAACAACCTCCCTACAAGTCATCCTCACTTTTAATATAATAATTTTTGCCTATTTTTGGACTGTAGTATAAAGTCTAATTTATACTTTTAACAGAAATAAAATCCAATTATATTTTAAATGGAAGTGAGCCATCAAAAAAAAAAAAAGGAAGGGTAGAGTTTAATAGTATGTAAGTCAATTAATTAATAAATGGTACACTATAAATACATGTTTCAGATATGGGGATAATGACTAATTCCACTACTGGAACAGAAAATGCAAATGAGGTCAGGGTCTGCTTTCTAAGAAAGGTGAAAGGGTTGTAGACAAATGAAATACAATGATGATTTTAGCTGACTTATTAGGACTGTGACATATAAAGTGGGAACTATAAAAAATCAATTGCAGAGAAATGCAAAAGGATGATAGCCTCTGTACACCACAAAAAGAATTTGAAGTTTACTTCATGAACATTCTTAATCAGAAAAAAGACACGGGCCAAACCTGTGTTTGAGGTTTTGAGATATTATAGACTAGAAGGTGGCCAGGAGTGGAGGAGGTGATTTTAGGAGTCTAGACCAGAGATTGAGAACATGGAAAAGAGGAAGAGAAAACAGATGTCAGAGGATAACAGGCAGCAATATTCAATTATGCCATGCAAGTTAGTTATGCCTTTGCCAAGAAAACAATTCAAAAGTTTTTAAATAAAATTTCTCCTGTCATGGAAAACAAATACCTTAATCTTAAGTCAATAATTCAACAGTGATATTATATAATTTTTTTTAAATATTAACACATCTAAAATATACTTAAATACCTCAAAATTCTCAATAATTCTTCATTATTCATGTTTTAAATTCCTATGGTTTTCACTGAGATAGGTTTTTACTATATACATCAGAAAAGGATTAACACTAATTACAATGGCATTGCATTCACTCAAATTGTTCACTCAAATAATACTGACTAGCAGTAATTTGATATGTTAAAGTGGTTTTCCATCAATGCACATGATTTGATGTGATGGTTCATACTTTACAGTCCACTCAAAGAAGTGTAATAAATAGAAAAACTGAAAGTTCTATCTCAAAGAGCCTAACACTAACATATTTTGCAGCCTTTCAATTTACATAGCTTCACTCTCCTAAAGGAATTTTCCAAGACTAAGAGAGCAGCAGTGTCTTCGAATAAAGAATCTGTTCTAGATTCTACCTCAACGAATCTTCCTCAGTTCTCTTCTGTGGGCTTCCAGCAGCTCACTGAGGTGTTGTCTGCCTTGCTTGAAACCCTCCCTCTCTTTCCTTTGCTCCACCATTCCATTTCTCAGTTTCTTTTGTTGGACCTTACCACCTTTTTGACCTTTCAAACCAGTTTATCAGTAATATACTCATATTACTGAAGCAACAAATGATGCTTTCATCTGCTCCTATGGATCTGGTTATCAGGTATACAACCTGAAAATTAATGCCCAAATTAATCTCTCAATACATGGCATCACCACCTCCTCGGCTGCTGAAGTCCAAATCCTGCAATATGAAAACACAGCCTCAGACTCCTCAGACTCCAATATGTCCTTCACGCTCTAGGAAGAAGGAACCTGCTGGGCTGATTCACTTCTAAGAACTCATCTCTGGCCACCGGACTCTAAAATCATTAGGGGGGTTTATAAAGCTGCCGATGTGTATTACTCTTATACCTCTAAAGCTTATAAAATAAAATGAAACATTCAGAGTGTTATCCACTTTATGCATAGTAGATAAACCTGAAATTAACATTTTTCCCTTTGTACTTTATTTTTCATTGATGTCATCTTGGTTTATAACATTATAAAGGCTGCAGGTATACAGACATATATCTACTTCTCTTTTTCTAGGAGAATGGAAAAGAGTTTATAATGTAATTATAGTAGATACCAGCTCTGATGGAAATAAGAAAAGACGCCTGCCAAATCACTCCACAAGGATACAGGGAGGGCACATTTCTGACTTGGGCACTAAGAGGGCACTGACTGCCCCTGCCAGGGAATCCAGACTAGCAGATTGTCTCTAAGACAACCCCAGAAGAGCTGGGTGGGGATGTGACTCTCGTCTTGATATTGGTACCTGTGGCACCACATTATGCTTGTCACCCAAGGTCTAGATTCCCCCACCACAGTACAATTGACCCTTTTACCTAGTTTACCCATCCTGTTTCCTCCTCCTCCTCTGGAAGCCACTATTTTGTTCCAGTTGTCTAAGAGCTTTTGCCGACGCTGTTGATTCATTTTCTTTCTTTATCTACCTATATATGAGTGAGGTCATATGCTCAGGGGAAAGGAATTTTGAAGTGCCGATGTAAATCATATTTACAGCCCTCTACTCTGACTCTTGTTTTGGGGAATAAGGACAGTGAGTATTCAAAGTAGTGCAACTGTTCCGGATGAGATGGTGAGTCAGTGATAGGTGTTGGGGATGTGAGTAATCTATTTCTGTCCATAAATTGAAGTATTATAGAAAGTGAAAAGGGCTTAACAGACATCAGCAAGACATGAATTTCACAGCACTAATAATAGGATTAAACCCTCCAATTTGGGGGCACAGCATTCATTTTACAAAATATTCAAAGAAGGAAAGATTGTTTCTCTGAGAAATACAAAAGAATTAAAAACTGATGTGGTTCTGTTAGATATTATGGTCCCTTGGCAAAAATTTCCTTGCTCTTAGAGTTCGTCTGCTGATTCATGGATTTATTTATCTACTTTACAATTAATATTGCATCACTGAAAATTCCTATAACTAATATGTTTTTATATTTAGAAAGGCAAATCCCTCCTCATTATCCCTGTTTAAACTCTTTTCCACTTCCTAACCTTTCAGGCAGTTTCTGGTGTTTAATGAGGGATGATACCAGATTTTTTGTTCCTAACAAGTTTTAACCATAGTAAAAATATTTTGTTTCAATTGTAACAGATGTTGAATTATATCAAGTATTTAGTCAGTATGCATTTGATCTTTTTTTCTTTTCCACAAATTACATTTACAGATTTCTGAGTTGCCCTATGCTGTGTTCCAACTGCTACTTCTCAATTTCTGCCACTGGCTCTTCACCTTCTTTTTGAACTTTAGAGCCTCGCTGGACAGTGGTCCTGGCATTCTTCTCGTGGTACTCTTACCAGAGATGATACTTTCATCTTCTGTGAATGTGGCTAGCGGTATTTACTCTCTAATTACTATCTCAATAAATGACACTGCCCATTCCCAGCCTCTGAAGTCCAATCCTAGAATTGTATTTATAAATATTTTTAGGATTTAGGGATCTTTACACAAATACACAACTCAGAGGCCAGACAGGAGGGTGCTAGGTATCTTCTTGCCTTATAATCTTTGTCTAGGCACTGAATGAAGACTGTCAGAGGGCAGAAATCTTACATAGCCAGCACTGTGTCTTCAATACTTCTAACAAAGCCTGGCACACAAAAGCTATTCGAAAATACTAAACAAATATCAAATAATTACATCTGAATGAATGCAAGTTTCTCATGAATTCTTTGACTTGAAATATGCTACCTACCTGTTATTTCAGCCTTAGTATTGTCTTCCCTGCCCTGCCCAGCCAGAGGAGAACAGATGCCACCCACGTACAAGACCACATGAAACAGGGGTTAGGGTTAACAATCGAAGTGGAATATTCACTGGCCAAAAGTCCCCTCAATGTGTATTCATCACTTTTTTTTAAAGATTTATTTATTTATGCATCTAAGAACTGGGGTACAGGCCAGAGGTGTGGGGGGATAAGGTGAGAGGATTCACCAGAGACAGAGAGGGGAGCAGAACAGGTGGATCTACTGAAATAACTGCTGAAGGGAGCAGCAAGCGAGCCAGGAGCGATCTGCTGTGCCATGTGGGCAGTTCCCTGGCCAGGGATCAAACTTGTACTGCAGAGGCTGTAGACAGCTTCCTAGGTTGCATCTTAACCCCTTGCACCACCAGGGCGGTTCTTCATCACTTTTAATTTAAGCTATACTTTACTAAAAATTAGAAGTCTGCTATAGTCTTTTGCTTCGCTCACAAAAGAGGGCTGTATTATTATAATAAACTCAGAAAATAAAATCTTGGGCCTTTGAATTAAGTAAATGTTTGTGAACATGTGTGTGTGTGTGTGTGGTTTGTAAACTTTTCGAAACTGTGCCCTGCTCCACTCCAAGGAACAGTCAGGAGCTGTATAGCTTTGGAGGCAGCACAAGTTGCTTTGGGTGCTGAGGGTGCCGGGAGAGACCACCAGTGGGGCTTCCCCTAGAAGAGAGTAGAGCAGCAGAAACCAGGAAGGAAACTTGGATCCACCAAAGGAGGACTCTGACTCAGCTCCCAAGAGGAACCTGGTCAAGTCAGAGGGTGGTCATGCTCTCCCACTCCATGTGGTGCCACACCTGTCAGTGTGTTCCTTCACCTCTCACTAGACTGGCCTTCTGCTCAGGAGATCTCAGGAGCGCCTCTGGTCACTGAACTAGAGGGGAGCTGACTCCCTCTTAATCAGACAGTCCTTCAAAATGCTGCCTAAGGCAGCTACTTCTATACCAGAAGACAGCAACAACTACTACCACCTCCAAACCAGCCCTCACTATTCCAATTTTGGGGAGATTCTTTTGCTCTTATGGGGGAACTTCACCCACTAATTTTTCCAGAGGCTGGGAGTAAGGGAGATTTTTCCATGGCTTGTACTAAGTGCTCAACACTAAAAGCTAGGTAATCTGATCTCATCATCCTTTCTTTTTGTGCTTATTGTTTTTGGTTCTTCCAAAGTCCTCTTTTCTTGTTTTCGAGGGTACCTATGGATTTAAATACAGTGGGCACTTCACCTGGCTTTCAGATGAGTAGAACCTTTGGCACAGTTAACTGAGAGTCACTGCAATGGTGGCTCCCAAATCCGACTGGACACTGCAGTCACCGAGGGACCTTGTCAGAAAATATAGGATCTGTTTTTGAGCTCAGCTCTAGAGATTCTGATTTTAGAGACTCTGATTAACTTTCCCAAGAGAATGAGTTTGAGAATCTGTTTTTATTTAGTGTTTGGTGATTATCTTGCTCCCAGTAAAAGAATCTTCATCTGATGTTCTGATGAAATCACTAATAGGAAGTGCCCGACAGAAGTGAAAAGAATCTTCACTTGAAATGGTTCACATCATTTTAATGATGAATATACTATACTCAATTGAGCCTTTAATTGTATGTATTTGGCTTAGCTTGATTCCTTATATGCACTAATGTAAGTACTATAATGACAATCTTTTTATATTAACCGTTTACTATACCTCTATGTCATTTTGATAAATGCCTAGACATAGAATCGAAACTTCTTTAATCCTATCGGTTAAACTGCCAGCAAGGTGGGTCCACTGCAGAGGGTTCCCACCTGCAGTACATGATAGTTTTATTTCCTTACCTCTCTGCCTAGGTGTGGTATTATCATTATTTTTTAAAGATTTATTTATTTATTTATACAAGCACTGGGTGCAGTCAGAAGCGGGGGAGGGTGAGAGAATTCACCAGAGCCAGAGCGGGGAACAGAACAGGCAGACTGACGAAATACACTGCTGAGGGGAGCAGCGGGCACGGCAGGACCCTCACTAGTGGCCAGGGATCCAACCGGCGCTGCAGAGCCTGCGGGCAGTTTCACAGCCCAGCGCTCAACCGCTGCGCCACCAGGGGAGGCCCTATGGTATTATTATTTATAAAAAAAATCTCTGCTGAAAATTTTAGAGATGAAATGACACCTTACTGCTAAACTATATTGTAACTGAAAGAAAACATTTATTCATTCAATAAATATTTCTTGGGCCTCCCCAGTGGCACAGCAGTTGAGAACTGGGCTGCGAAGCTGCCCGCAGCCTCTGCAGTGCCGGTTCAATCCCCGGCCGCCAGTGAGGGTTCCACATGGTACACGGACCTCTCCTGCTGTGCCCACTGCTCCCCTCAGCAGTGTACTTCGTCAGTCTGCCTGTTCTGTTCCCCGCTTTGTCTCTGGTGAGTCTTCTCGCCCTCCCGCACTTCTGACTGTACCCAGTGCTTGTATAAATAAAAAATAAATAAAATAAAATAAAAATATTTCCTGAATACTTATCAGACCTCGTGAACAATGCAGAAAAAAAACAAAGTTCTTATTCTTGCTCATGTAGAAGGTGTCATTAACCAAATAATCAAACAAATAAACCTAATAACAGGACTTATTACCATTCCTGTAATAAATGGTGCCATTAGATCTTAGAAAGCATAGATTTGACCTATTTAGCCATGTCAGAGAAAGCTCCCCTGAGAACTGAATCTAACAATACAGACAATAACAATACACGCTGACATAACAATATGTGCTGGCTCTATTGTAAGCACATCAGATATGTTAATGCATTGGTCTCTATATAGAGAGGGACTATTATTATTATTATAATTTTTTAAAGATTTATTTATTTATGTAATGCTAGGGTATAGGCTAGAGGTGTGGGAGGGTGAGTGAATTCACCAGAGACAGAGCAGGGAACAGAACAGGCAGAAGGACCTAAGTACACTGCCGAGGTGAGAGCGGGTGAGATAAGAGAGGTCAGTCGCACCATGTGGGAATCTCCCTGGCTGGCCTGGAATTGAACCGGCACTGCAGAGGCTGCGGACAGCTTTACAGCGCTGAGCTAAACCTGCTGCACCATGGGGGAGGCCCGGGGACTATTATTATTTCCCTTTTTCAGATGAGAAAACTGAGGGATATTGGAGAAACCTGTCAGATACCACATACCTAGAAAACAAAGGGTAAGATCAAAACCAAGGTAATCAGCCAAGTCAGTGCTGCCACCAAACGACATTACACTGCCTCATAAGCAACGTTCCTAAAACCTGGGCCCATCCCAGGCTCAGCTGCCCTGCCTTCGTCCCATAAGGAAAGGACGAAGTGCCACACCGCTCCGAAAGAATGGCACATGAGCTCTATGGCGCTCCTGAGTCATCAAAGAATACTAAAGACGGAAACCACCTCCTACCCCCAACCAGCTCGTAACTCCCAGAGTACCTGACTAAGGTGCTACAGTAGGAGAATCTTCCTTGTTTTTAAATTAGCAATTACAAACTCACCTTGTTTGATGATTTCTTGGTAATCATCTCTGTATTATATAACATATATGAACATTAAGCGCCACTGTTTCATGAGGGGGGTGTGTGTGTGCGGGGGGGGGGGGGAATTCCATCATTTTTGATCTTTAACCCTCTTGGGCTAAGAATGCTAGTCTCTTGTAATGACCCTGTCTGACACAAGCCTAACTTCCATGGGCTGACAGTCTAATTTCAAGCCAGCATTTAACTACCCTGGCCCTGTAAATGCTACAGATGGACTGCTTTGACCATGGTGTAAGTGGACTAGGCATTAGAAACAAGGGAACCGTAATGGTTCAAAATTAAAGATCCTTACTCCTCTGACTGCATGCCAAACTTGAAATTTAAAGTATGACAACTTAAAGAAGCACATTCCAGAGAGTTCTGTGAGGAACATTCACGCACTTCAATATCTGAATGAATGAATGCACTAAATTTTGTGACAGGTTATTGAGCAAGTATTCACTACTCTCACAAATTAACAGGGCTCCTCATTATCCAGATGCTCGTTACCCACGACTCTGTAATCATGAGGTTGTCAAGAGAAAAAAGTTATTATATACAAAAATATTCACCAATAAACTGGCCAGTCAAAATGGCCCCAGTGCCTACTTCTGGAACTCTACTTATAATTACTCTCTCATCTGGGGATGTTGCAAACTACCTGAACCCATGAAAGTAGATAAATGTAAACTGAAACTACATACTTTGACAAGAATACGTGATTTGAACAAGTTGCTAAAAAAAAAAAAATGCTTAGAGAACTGCTTTAATTGTATGCTAAACTATTTTAACAAATTAACATCTGGCAGACTTGGACCAGTTAGCAATTAGGAAGAGTTCTCAAAGAGGATACAACAGAGACTTCAAAAGTGAATGAATTAAATCTCTAAGAAGGAAGAGAGGTCACCCTGAGTTAAGTTGAAGCAACCAAGGAAAATTTACACAAAAATGTCCCTGTCCTGACCACAATAAGTGAAATGAAAGAAACTGCAACACAATTAGGTCAGAAAAACTATGCCCTTCAAAACACTACTGAAGTCACTTCTTAGTTATTCTCAGGACTAGTCCAAATCTTTGACTAGGTACATTTTGTTAAAAATGTGATTTTTTAAAACTTAGCAACTTCTAGTTTATTTTGTCAAGCTGAAGCCTGTGCAGCCTAGTGCTAGAAAGGAATGAAAATATAATACATACAACAGCATGGATGGAACTTGAAGATGTTAAACGAAGTCAGGCAAAAAAATGACAAATATCGTGTGATTCTACTTAGGTGAATTATGAAAAGAAAGAGGAAGCTGGCTACCTAGGGCTAGAGGAGAGGGTTGTTATTATTTATTGGACACAGAAATGTTCAATTTAGGATCATGAAAACGTTTTGGAGTGGAGTAGTGATGGCTGCACAACCACATGAATGTAAATACCAGTGGAAGATACACATAAAAAGGGTTACAATGGTAAGTTTATTATGTCTACTTTACCACAATTAAAAAGAGACCCTCACAGTATAGCAGGGGTAAAATACAATTTCCTTAATCTTTGAAGAAAAAAAAAATCCTGTGCAATGAGGGTTAATTCAGCAACTTAGGGTTGTTCAAATCTTGCACATTCAAAGAAAGGAGGCCGGGTCCTTGACCAGCTCCTGGGAGGTAGCCTCTGAATGAAATAACCCACCTGGCAGGCCTGGCAGGTGGGTTCTGCAGATTGGGGCCTTGGAGGACACACTATATCAGGTTGCTCTCCTGGAGGCTGGAGACAGAGCAGCTGAGGTCAGTCACCCAGGGCTGCATGCTTCCATGACTGACACAATAAAAACCTTGGACACCAAGACTCAGGTGAGTTCTCCTGGTTGGCATATTTCCTGTTTTGTCATGGACTGTTGATGGGAGAATTAAGTGTGTCCTAACGTACTCACTGGGAAGGCACATCTGCAGCCTTATGCCTGGTTCCTCCTGAATCCCAGCATCCAGCTGGGATTGGATGCTTTGTTGTTGGGGGGACTGGCTGGCCACAGGGTATTCTGCAGCATCCCCGGCCTCTACCCACTAGATGTCAGTAGCACACTCTCCCCACCCAAGTTGTGATAACCAAAACTGTCTCAGTGTCCCCTTACTGCACTTCACCCCCACATGAGAGCCACTCATCTAGTCATTTTTTCACTCCTAGGCATGACTAGGTGCCATCCTGTTTGCTCCCCTGAAACCTTGTTACCCTAGTTAAATGTCCACCTCTACTAGAGTTAACTCCTTTGAACATAAGACTTATGACTTTATTAATCATTACACTCAGCTCCTAGCCCAGTGCCTGGAACATTATGAGGCTTCAGTAAATACTTGTGGATTGATTAAATAGATTCAACTAGAATATGCAGAGTAATGTGGGAACTACAGGGAGAAAATAATGTTGAATAAAGACAAGAAAGCGGGAATTTAGGGTATATAAAAAACAACCAACACTTGTATTTGTTTGAAAACAGGTAAAGGGAAAGTTAAGAAGAAGAGAATGGAACACACCAAATCAAATTCTTGAAATCTGATTGCTTAACTGAGGCTACCAGAGTGGGAGGATGGAAAGGTTGAGGGGTGCAAAGGAGGGAGGGAGCTCCATGGATCATGGTGGAGGGTTACTGGTGCTCTCAAAGTGGATATGGAGTGGTGAAATACATTAGGAGAGGTCCAAACCCTAAAACATATACATTGTGGTAAACCAACACTATCTCAAAAAAAGAATTAATAAAAAATGCTTCTGTGATATGTATTAACATATAGATTGAATATTCTGTTTCATCCTGTTTAGTAAATGACTATTAAATATTAATATTACTGATATAAAAAGAAAAGAAAAATAGTTTGGGGAGTTACAAATGCCAAGCTAAAGAGACTGAACTTCATTAGGAAGGAGAAATCAAGCTACTAAAAAGGATATTTGTTATAATTTGTACCAATTATAACATTCTTGAATTTATAAATTATCAAGCAATATAAAAGTGTATTTAGTTACTACAGTGATTGAAATAATCTTCTTGACATCTCAGAAAACTATACAAATCTTGTCATTCAGATATTTCATATTATATTTGTATTCCTTTTCTAGGGTTGCCTTAACAGAATATTATAGTTATGCACTTAGAGAAAGGAATGCTTTCCACAAACCTTGAGTTTCTAGAAGCTGGAGTAAATTACAAACTCACAGCTTTTAGTATGTTGAACTAGGTTTCAGCAGCAGTCAGCTGCAAGTTCCTCTACCAGTTTGATGCATTTATTCAACATGCTCTCTTCCAAGCATTGTGCTCAATGCCAGAGATGCAACATTAAATAAGATCTACGGTTCCTATTCCCACTGAGTTTAAAGTCTAGCTAGAAATACCCACAATTAAATAAGCAATTACAAATAGTGTGGTGTGAGTTATAGTGAAGAAGTAATGAGATTTTCGAGCTCTTCATCAGTAAAATAAAGGGGTTGAATACTGATCTCTTAGGGAGCTCTCAGATCTGACATTCTCTTCAAATCTACATATATAGGTATTTTAGAAAACTTTTCAGGTTGCTAAGTATTCTCCTCCATTTTATAGTAAAGAAGGCAACAGAAAAAGCCATACATCTGAATCTACACAGTGTTGAAAACTAATGTTACTTCAATTTAAAAAAAAAAAGGAAAAAGAAAGAAAAAGCCTAAGAAATGAATTCACATATCATGGAGTTGTGGGGATGGAGTGTTTCAGTGCTCAAAGACTGGGTAAAAAGAGGAAAAGATGACATCTTTTTTATATATAAAGAGACACAGATGAGGATTCACGAGGATTCACAGTCCCTCTATCTAGTTAATGGGCAAAATATAAAGAAAATATAAAGACTAAAAATACAAATATCTATGTTCCAATGAGTTAGTTCAGCTAACATTTCTTACAAACACCAAGATAAACAGCTGTAACAAGATATTTCCATGATAAATATTTCACATATTTATTTGAGAAACTCCAAGTAAAAAATAGAAAGATTAAATATCTTCTGTATACAACAAACTACTAGATGTAATAACATAGCAAATAGACATCAAGAGTGAGTATCTTAAGCTCACAGTTCAGTGGTAAAATTAACGAAGGAATTAATTTTACAGAGTACTTTATTCAGAAAGTTTGTATCACATGCAAAACATCATACATGTGTGTATATATACACATATATATTGATACATACATGTAAACAAAGGGGTCACAAGATCTACCCCTCTCAGCATCTATTTACAGGGTAGCAAATGGTAGGAAAATTCAGAATACCTTTCTGAAGTATGAAAACATGATGATGGAGGAAACACAAAACAAGCCAAGTGATTCCAGTTTCCCTCCATTTTGAGTTAAGCTCTACTATTTTGCAGATGGTAACTGAAATAAACTCCTCAGTCCATACTACCAACTCAACAAGAGACAACAGCAAATTTCTGATTATGATCAACTCCAACGTTGAAAATATATTAATGATCTTACAGTGAAAGAAGAAATGAGCTTCCCAAGTATACCCTTGATGTATCTACAGTCTAATATAAATGGCACCCATTTGTTAAGGTTGCTTTGTGTCGTGAATAACAAAGTAAGTTAAGAGTCTAATACAGTGTCTGGCGGTTTACTGAGAAGAAAAGATCTAGATACCTGAGTGAGCTGCAAAGACCATTTTGAACTGACTGAACCTATTTCAACTTCTCCATCCCATAACTAAACTAAAATCCATTAGTAAGTATCAGATGAGAGTCCTTTAAGTTTATTCCTCTTTCAGTAATTTGATTTTGCTGCTGAGGTTTTTTTTTTTTTTTTTTAAAGATTTATTTATTTATACAAGCACTGAGTACAGTCAGAAGCCCGGGAGGGTGAGAGAATTCACCAGAGCGAGAGTGGGGAACAGAACAGACAGACTGACGAAATACACTGCTGAGGGGAGCAGCGGGCGGCAGGAGAGGTCTGCGCACCATGTGGGACCCTCGCCCGGCGGCCAGGGATCGGACCTGCGCTGCAGAGGCTGCAGGCAGCTTTGCAACCCAGCGCTCAACCACTGCGCCACCGAGGATGCCCTGCTGAGGTTTTTTTTAACCAGCATATTTGCCTCAAAGCAGAGCAGATTGTTGCTTAATATCTACCAGATATTTAATATGCAGTAACTGACAAACCTTCCATGAAAAAAGACTTTTGGGAAATGAGTAGTTGTGCTCACAAGAATACAAATACTAATCTTATTCTTAAAGAGTCCAAAATAAAAACAACCCAACGTCAGGACAATGCATTGAAAATTTGTATATTCACACAATGGGAAAAAAAAAAGAATCCACTACTGATCAATATAACCTAAATGAAAAGACTCAGAAATATTATGTCCCGTGAATGAGGTCATGCACATCAGAACACTTGCTGCATACTCCATGTATGTGAATTTCAAGAACAGTCAAAACAATCGATTGTGATAGGAATCTCATAGCGGTTATCTCAAGAGGATATCTATTAGAAAGGGGCACAAGGAAACTTTCGGGGTGATGGAAGTCTTCTACATATTATCTTGGTAGTGTTTATATGGGTGTACAAATATGTAAGAATTTATCAATCTATGCTTTTCAAATCTGTGAATTTTCTGTATGTAAATTATACAACTTTAAAAAAGGTTCAAGGTACAGAGGCAGTAAATGGATAAGTGCCAGCAGTTCAACCCTAGAAACCACTTCTCTCTACTCACCTATATAATCTGATTAATGTGAACCCAAAGGAGATGGACAGGAACAGGAAATAACTACATCCAGCGACACTAGTTCTTCAAGTGTGAGTCTCATTTACCTGAGTACTTGGGCTCCTTTCTGTCATGCAGTTCTCTGAATCCCTCCCTTCTAACAGGGACCATTATTTCTTTAATCAGTCTTGTCATTAATCAGTCTTGTCTCAGTACTAAGAGAGCCCAGCTGGTTTCAACATCCTCTCTTGTCTTGGTTTTCCCAGAGTACATGCTGTAATAACTATTGGTTCATCTTATGCTGAGAGAAATTAATTTGTCAAAAACTATTCACTAGGAATCAATTTATAAACAGATCAATTCACTGAATATACCAAAATTATACTTTTTCATTTTTTTTTGCAGAAAATTCAGTGAAATTTTGGTATTTGCTTCACAGCAGCACTTTTTAAGAATTAATTTGTAAAAAGCAGAGTTGTAGAGTGGTTTAGTTTTCATTTGAATATATTCCTTATGAATATATTCAATAAATGTGAATATATCCTTTATAATGACTATATTCATGAATATATACTCCTTATGAATATATTCATGAATATATTTTTCTTTGTCCTATTGGGAAAATGCTTTAATGCAGTTTTAAATTAATGAATACCAATATATTCATTAACATTTTCATAAGTTTATATTCATATTCATGAACTATGTTCTTGACCATATTGGGGCATTTTGGAACCCGGTTTAAAATTTAATGAATAACAATATATTCATTAAAACTATATTCATATTTTCATCAGCATATATTCATATTCATGGCCTGTACTCCTGAACTTATTGGGAAATTCTGAGCTCAGTTTAAAATTTAATGAATATCAATAGATTCATTAGGAATATTTTCATAAGAATACACTCATATTCATTGTATATATTCAAGAGCAGGGTATATTTGCAAGACAACTAACCCATCCAATTATTTTAACCTTTGACAAATGAAAATTCCTTAAAACAGACCTAACATGAATATATTTACTTTTGCTGAACTGGCATTACTTCTAGAAGAGCTTTTATTATCCAGCACATAACAGATTGAGGATGTACCTACTGAAACTCATTTGACAACCAAGCATAAGTGGTGTCCCAGAATTCCTCAGTTCTCACAGACTGTAACATTTCTGTTTTTCCTCTTTTATCACCACACATTGATTCATTCCATCTGAATGAAAGAACTTCTAGCAGTCCAATCAGCTAGCTATTACTCTATCTTCAGATATAATTTTTCTATTCTACCATTTAAAATTGTATTTTCTCTGATGTGACTGATCTGTTTCACTATTTTAAGATATTTAAAATATTTTAACTATTATTTTAACTATTTTGATAGAAGAAATAACTTTAACCCAATAAATAATATTTATCAAAAAAACCCCATAAAACCTTAAAACTTGAACAAGAGATTGCAATTAAAAATTAAAACTAAGGATGCCTACTCACTATCATTCAAAACTTTTAAATGTGCTAGCCTATGCAATAAGGCAAGATAATAAAAATATTGAAAAAGATTTTCATGGAATTAATAAACACAGAATATGAAATTCCAAATAGCTTAATTAAATTAAAAAAACAAGAAGACTAGAAAAATAATTTTTGACTTTAGAATGTTTACAGCATTCTTCTGTAAAGCATGATTTATAATTTAATATGTAAATATTACAATAATATAACCACAAAAAATATTCTATGGAGCTTTCCCCCAATTTTTTATTATTATAAAAGATAAAACTGTATAGACCAGTAAAGTGATCACGTACATAACCCAGAGTCAACGATGTTAACGTCTGGTCCTATGTGTCTTAATCTATGCATACATACAAACATATATACACACATATGTAAGTTATGTATACATAATAGGTTTGTTTTGTTTATTTTCAGTTTTGTTATTTTAACATTTATCATTTTTTAACATTTTTAAAGACAATATTTGCTTCCCCCCACCCCCTCAGATTGAGTCCCCATAGAATTTCCTTCCCCAAGGCACCCATGCACCATCACCACAGTCCCCTGTGCTCCTCCCTCCCTCCCTCTCACTTCTCTCCCTCCTCCTCCCCTGCAGGATGTCTCTGGTTTACAATTGTCTGTTTTTGCTTTGTTGTGTTTGTAGTGTTATTACTTTTTTTTCACACTGATGTCTTATTTGGTTCCCTTATATTCCTGTTATAAGTGAAACCATCCAATATTTTTCTTTTTCCTTCTGGCTTATTTCACTGAGCATAATTTCTTCCAGCTCCATCCATGTTGCTGCGAATGGCATGAGCTTATCTTTTTTGATTGCTTAATAATATTCTATTCTGTATATATATCACATCTTCTTGATCCAGTCATCTATTTTTGGGCTTTTGGGTTGTTTCCAGGTTTTACCTATTGTAAATAGTGCTGCAATAAACACAGGTGTACAGGTGCTCTTTTGAATCAATGTTTTTGTGTCCTTTGGGTAGATCCCTTGTAGTGGAACTGCCGGATCGTACGGTAGCTCCATTTTTAGTAGACTGAGGAACCTCCATACAGCTTTCCACAGTGGCTGGACCAGTTTGCACTCCCACCAGCATACATAATAGTTTTGAATGATAATGATGAGTAGGCATCCTTGTTTTTAATTGTAATCTCTTGTTCAAGTTTTATGGGTTTTTTTTTGATAAATATTATTTGTTGGGTTAAGGTTTTTTCTTCTATCTTTAAATAGTTACATCTTTAAATAGTTACATCTATATCAGTAGAACAGAAATTATACACATATATAAGTACACATACACACTGTTTTGCTGAACCATCCGAAACAAGGTGCAGACATACTCCATCAGGGATTTCTTGTTAAGCACAGTTTGCCTTCTTTCTCTATATTCCATTACTACTGTCTTTTCCTCTACCACCTCCCCCACTAACACCCAGTGTCTGGGTAACCTATGTTAACAACCTAGTATGTATATTTCCATATTTATTTTATGCTTATATATATATATATATGTCATACGTATATGTTGTTCTAGCATTTTTCTGCATTTTGTTTTTCCTTAAACAAACTTTGAGGGACTATAAGTCAAGTGATATAACTTATTCTGGTGGGTATGCAGTAGTTGACACCTGTGATTTTCATTTTCCTGAAGACTAATAAGGTTAAGCAATTTTTTATATACTTATTGGTCAATTATCTATTTTCACAGTTACATTTTCTATAGGGTATGTCTTTGCCTTATTAAGGTGCTCCTTAGAGATATTAGACATGAACCCTTTGTCAGTTAAAAATGTATTGAAATATTTTGTCCCACTCTTGTTTTTTAACAATTACTGATAGCTTTTGATAAATAGCCCTAATATTAAAGTAATCCAATTTATCCATTTTTTCCTTGATGAATAGTAATTTGTGTTCTTGTTTATGATTTTCTGCTAACCCTAAAGTAGGCATGTTAACTTCTTGAATATTTTTTTAATCTCTAACAATTAGATCTATTTTTAAAATTTCTAATATTTGGATTTATTTGGAAATTTGTGTATGATTTGAGACTTGGGTTAATGTTTACTTTTTTCAATATGAATATATAATTAACTGGTTCCATTTATTGATAAACCATATGTCTGGGTTTGTTTCTGCAGTTCTTGTTTTAGTACAGTATAATTAGCCATCCTTGTCCAACTATCATACTATCCTATTTAGGCAATTTCATATGAAATCTGGTTTCTTCTACAGAAATCCTTTGAAACAGAGTAGGCAAATTATGGTCTGCAATCACCATAGCCCGCATGGTCTAAAATATTTACTATTTTGCTCTTAACAGAAAAAAGTTTGTTGACCTTTTTAGACTAAGTCCTAAGCCCTTCAACTGTGTTCTGTAAGATTGCATTCACGTTCTTGGTACTTTGAATAGCAATATTAATTTTTAAAATGAGCTAATCAATTCACACACACATGCAAATTTTTCTGGAATTCTAACTGGGTAATTGAATCTATGATCAATCTAGAGAGACTGTCTATCCTTAAAATGCTGAGATGACGCATATCCCAAGATCCATTACTTTCTGGTTCTCACTCTGTAGCCTGCTCTCCAGATGTTTGTGGGAGAGAAGGCCTAGTATCAGTTTCTCTTATAGTCATTCCTGAAGAGCCCAGGGCTTCAGTTACATCCAGCTCCTCATGAAAAACAGCAGTCAGAGTAGAGATAAGAACAGAAAGAAAGGAGCCATATTCTACCCAGTTTGTCATGTCACAAACCCTCCTCTATTTATGGCAAATATATAACAACCCACCAAAGCTATAAAGAGCAAGTTAGAAATTACTAAATAGAAAATTTTGACAATTTCTCAATAGTAAAAAAATAACAAAATCAAAGGATATCAACAAAACAAAACAATCATGGGGAAATATTTGCAACATCTTTTAAGGAGTTGTCTTTTATAACAGAGTTTCTACAAATCAATAAGAAAAGATGACTATACTAATTTAAAAAATGGCAAAAGATACTAATAGATATTTCACAATAGGAAAAAACTGCCAATAAATGGCCATTAAATATATGCAAATATAGACAATCTTATCAGAAATGCAAGTTAATACAAAGACACAGTTTAACACCATTTTTGCCTATTGACTAGAACAATATTAAACACCAGGATAACATTCAGTGTTAAGGTTCAAAATGGGGAACGACAGGCCATCCCATGTAGTGCTAGCTCTTTCATTCTGCCTGACATGCTTCTCCTTTCTAGATTCTAAACCCTCTTGGTGAGAAAACATGGATATGCAATTTAAAATCGCAATCTTGATATATATAGATACACACACACACAAATATATATGTTGTGTGTACACACACACACACACATAAATATCACCTTACTATGAGTCAGGCACTAGTTCAAGTACTAAACCAGACAGGTGTTGTTATTATCTTCCACTTTGTGAATGAGGAAACGAAGCACAGAAAGGATAAGTAACTTGCCTAAAGTTAAAGAGCTAGTAAATGGTGAATCGGGCTTCAAATCTAAGTCAATGGCTCCAGAGGACTTGCAATTAGCTGCTATGTTCTACTGTCTCTAATGGATGTATTTTCCAGTATTTGTACTCACTGAGCAAACATTTCTTTCCTTAGGAAGCCACTCTACGGCAACAATAAGAACTTTATACAAGGCTATTCACTATCATACTGTCTAAAAAATGGACTATTACCTAGCGATCAGAAAAGACAAACTCATACCATTTGCAGCAACATAGTTGGAGCTGAAAGGGATTATGCTAAGTGAAATAAGCCAGTGGAAGAAAGATAAATACCCTATGGTGTCATTTACAGGTAGATTAGACAGAAACCAAACAGAGTCACCAAAATCAAACTTTAAAACCAACCCTTGAAGGCTGACCATAGATCTGCAGCATTCTGAGAGGGTGGGGTTGGAGTCGGGAGATGGTATGCGTGAGGGAGGAGTACTTCATTGTGGCACCTTTGCTAATTATTTGAACACTGGAACTTATCTTTTGTAAATAACAATCTTCTCTCTCTGACCCATGCTGAGGATACCCAGAGATAGCCTGTAAAAGCTACTCTGCAACTTCCAAGCCTGGTTTCATTTCTCCCTCAAAAAAAAAAAAATTACCCTGAAAAAAAAAATTGGGGCCTCCCCTGGAGGCGCAGTGGTTGAGTGCTGGGCTGCGAAGCTGCCCACAGCCTCTTCAGCGCCAGTTCGATCCCCAGCTACCGGCAAGGGTCCTACATAGTGCAACAGACCTCTCCTGTCTCACCTGCTGCTCCCCTCAGCAGTGTATTTCGTCAGTCTGCCTGTTCTGTTCCTCACTCTGTCTCTGGTGAATCCTCTCACCCTCCCGTGCATCTGGTCTGTACCCTGGTTCTTGTATAAAATAAATAAATAAATCTTTTTTAAAAAAAATTACCCTGTATAGTATTGGTTCTTTTCAATCCAAAAAGGATCTCAAAGGTATGTTCATGGGCCTCCCTGGTGGCACAGGCAGTTGAGCGCCACACTGTGAAGCTGTCCGCAGCCTCTGCAGTGCAGATTTCATCCCAGCCAGCAGGCGAGAATCCCACATGGCGCTGCAGACCTCTCCTGTCTCGCCCGCTGCTCCCCTCAGCAGTGTATTTCACTCAATCGGCCTGTTCTGCTCCCCACTCTGTCTCTGGTGAATCCTCTCACCCTCCCATGCATCTGTCATGTACCCCGGTTCTTGTAAAAAAATAAATAAATCTTAAAAAAAAAAAAAAAAGGATGTTCTGAGGTCATTCCTCTCCTATGACAGGAATGTGAAGCTGTTCCTTCTACATGAATCAAGTCATGGTTCCAGCATATCAACACTGAGTGTTTTGATCCTCTGTAGGTCTGTTTAAGGTTCCATCTGAAATAGATGTCTTCTTTTAATGAAGCAGGATATACTTTAAAATATATAAACTATAAACTATTAGTTATTATGAAAATGAGAACTGGTACACCAAATCATCAGGAGAGAAAACCAACCTAATGAGTCATGGAATATTTTTTTTAAAAGGCTTTTTAAATTTCAGCATCAAGAATGGAATGAAGGGCCTCCCCTGGTGGCGCAGTGGTTGAGCGCTGGGCTGCAAGGCTGCCCGCAGCCTCTGCAGCACCGGTTCAATACCCGGTCGCCTGCGAGGGTCCCACATGGCACGCAGACCTCTCCTGCCGGGCCCACTGCTCCCCTCAGCAGTGTATTTCATCAGTCTGTCTGTTCTGCTCCCCGCTCTGGCTCTGGTGAATTCTCTCACCCTCCTGCACTTCTGACTGTACCCAGTGCTTATATAAATAAATAAATACATCTTAAAAAAAATTTTTTTAAAGGAATAAACAGGGCCTCCCTGGTGGCACAGTGGGTTGAGCACCGCGCTGTGAAGCTGTCCGCAGCCTCTGCAGTGCCAGTTTGATCCCCGCCAGCCTCGGAACAACCCACGTGGCGAGCAGACCTCTCCTGTCTCGCCAGCTACTACTCCCCTCAGCAGTGTATTTTGGTCAATCTGCCTGTTCTGTTCCCCACTCTGTCTCTGGTGAATCCTCTCACCCTCCCGTGCCTCTGGCCTGTACCCCAGCTCTTGTATACATACATACATACATAAACAAAAAATAAAAAGTAATAAACAAAATAGCACCCAAAGGAAATTCGTGCAGAATATACTATGCTAAATGAAGTTTTCAAAACCTTCATTTTCTCATTAAAAAATAATATGTCGGGGTCTCCCCAGTGGAACAGCGGTTGAGCGCTAGGTTGCGAAGCTGCCCGCGGCCTCTGCAGCGCCGGTTCGATCCCCGGCCACCGGCGAGTGTCCCACATGGCGCAACACACCTCTCCTGCCTCCCGCTGCTCCCCTCAGCAGTGTACTTCGTCAATCTGCCTAATCTGCCTTCTGCTCTCCCCTCTGGCTCTGGTGAATTCTCTCACCCTCCCATGCTTCTGACTGTACCCAGTGCTTGTATAAATAAATAAATAAATAAATAAATAAATAAATAAATAAATCTTTAAAAAATATATGTCAATTAAAAAATAATAAATAACAGAATAATTGTGTCATCATACCTAACAGACATTCGATGTTAGACATTTTGGTGTTTTCTTTTTAGTTTTTTATTTGTACTTGGGGGGGGTCAGTTAATGTCCTTTAGAACAAAGTTTTAATCAAACTAAATACTACTATTTCCATTCTGTTATCTTAAGCATTTCCCATGTGGCTGTATAATTACTTGCTATACATTATACCATCAGCTGCAACTCAGAATAAGCTGAACATATAATATATAATGGAATTACTGACAGTTTCATAACAGTCTCTGAAATATTTAGTTAGAGATAAACATATGAAGAAATCCAGGCTTCTAAAAGCTAAACTTAATTTCTGGCAAGCATGACTGGTAATTACAACCAAAAGCCAAATATTATGGAGTCCTTTTTTTAGACTAAGCAATCTTACCACTCAGCATATATAATCACTGGAACACTTCTAGCATAATGATATCTGTTTAGCTACTGGCAACCATAAATGTCTCTGGAAAAGCAGAGAAATGTAAAAATTCTCTGATATGATTTGCAAAGCAAAAGTTATATATGAACAAATTGAAAGTATAAAGCTATAGCCATAAACATGGTATTTATTTGGAGAAAATTCATACTCATGTATTTTAACCTATGAGAAATAGCTATATAAATCACACACAAAAAAATCAACCAATATTGAAAAACTACTTAATAGTCTTGAGTTCATATATGAATATTATTTTAAAATCTTATATGAAATCATTGAGGGGGAAATCAATAAATTTCCAAAAATAGATACTTAAGTACCCAGAAAATAAGGAAGAGCTCAAAAAACACACTCATGGGTAAAGCATGACAGAGGGGTAGAGGCACCAATGGCCAGACACTCCAATCTACTATGCAGAGGATTTTCAAATAATTTATGTGAACACTGCCTCTTTAGGCAGGTGGGGCATAATTTCCCTTCCCTTAAGCGTGGGCTGCCCACAGTGACTTCCTTCCCGAAAGTATGGTAGCGGGGAAGGGGATGAGCACTTATAGTGTAAAAACCTGACAAGTACACCTCAGCCACACCATCAAGGCAGCGACAGTGGTAGTTCATATGGCTCACACATGTCACAATGGGGACATGAATGACACTTTATCTCTGTGGTCTTTTTCCTAAGAACCCATCATCTAATCACAAGGAAAGCGTTAGGCAAACCCAAATGGAAACGCATTCTTAATTGTACAGAATACACCAGCATGCCTTAAAACTGACAAGGCTGAAAACAAAATGAAACCAAAGCAAGAAAAATAAGAGAAAGCTAAAAATGAAACAATACACACAATATCAAAGCCATCACAAACAATGAAAGACTGCAGCTCAGCAAGCCTGAGAGAGCATGATAACTAAAAAAGTGTGATGTGGCATGATGGACTGCATGGTGGTTCATTAATTGTGACAAATGTACCACACCAACATAAGAGGTTGATAACAGGGGAAACTGAATAAAGGGTATATGGAAATTCTTTTCTCTAAATCTAAAACTATTGGGCCTCCCCAGAGGAGCAGCGGGTTGAGCACAGCGCTGTGAAGCTGTCCATAGCCTCTGAAGCACGGGTTCAATTCCTGGCCACCCAGGGAGATGGCCACATGGCGCGACAGACCTCTCCTATCTCGCCCGCCACTCCCCTCAGCAGTGCTTTTGGCCCGTCTGCCTGTTCTGCTCCCTGCTCTGTCTCTGGTGAATCCTCTCACCCTCCCATGCCTATGGTCTGTACTCCAGCTCTTGTATAAATGAAATAAATCTTAAAAAAAAAAAAAGTATCTTTAAAAAAAAATCTTGAACTATTTTTGAAACAGAAGCATCTGGCACACAGTAGGCATTCAATAAACATTTGAGAATGTATGAATACCCAACAGGTAGGTGGCTACATAAATCTGAAGGCCAATCAGAGGAGAAGCTTAATATAAAATAAAGGCAGGTTAAATAATCACAGATGTTAGGAATAGATGGAAAATAACTGAAACAAGATGCTATGGTACAGAAGTATAGGAGAGACAGAATTAAGATGGACAGGGAAGGTCTTTCTGAAAAAAAGTGATTCTTAAGCTGAGAACTGAGAAACACAAAAGACAAAGTTATGTGAAATGGAGTGTGTAAAAAAACTCCAGGCAAAGAGAACACCCAATGTAAAGACATGGAGCTAAGAAAGTGCCTTAAAGCCTAAATACTGCCTATTTAGAAGTTAAAATGAAAAGGTCAGTACATAAACACATTAGTGCCTGAATGAGTTCATCCCAAACACCTCCCTGGGGGAATGCAAGCAGTAACTTCAATCTGGATAGCACCTCCCAGAAATATACAAAGTTCCTTTCTGTAAACCCTATAAACAACTAAGATAAATATGGACACTGGCAGTCAGTAATTAGGATGGCACTGGGAGAATTCGTCCATGGAGACACATCAGCATAAAAAAAGTTAAAGGGAGCTTTCCAACTTCTCAAACTCCCATGGTGTCTAATAACAGCTCCTGAATCCCTCTGTCCTACTCCTTCTCTTCTGCGTTGACCCAGATTCAGCAGGTTGAGGGTCTATTTGTCAGTATTCTGGTTATGCAATGGAGTAAGTCTGCAAAACAGCAACAATAATCAAAGATATGATGTGGCTTCTCTCATGCACAGAAAGTAAAACTGAGGAATCCGATGAATACTAGAAAATTAGATAATAAATAAATATGTAATAAATTCCCTTTCATATAATAGGTACTAGGCAAAATAACCTTTATATATGAATAATTACTGCAATAAACACTGATAAATCAGGAGCAGTGGCATCATTACAAACAGCCAAATAATTCAGGCAATGAACAGACCACCGGTGGTCCCTAGAATCAGTCTACTTCACCCTTACTGGGAACATACCATTATGAATAAATGAAAACCCCAGGAAATGCTCATTTTCTCAAGATTTGTATGCTTAGAGGGAGGTCAACTGCTGTGGATTCCAGGAGCGAATGTGTTTCAAGCATTTATGGTCCTGAGAGGATGGGCAACGGTGACTGATTGGAAACCAGAGTGAAGAGGAGGAAATGTGTCCAATGTAAACTCCTAGCAGCACAGAAAAATGTCCTCTGGTTACTCAGTATATAGAATACCTACCCAAATACTTTCATTATTAAAACCATCTCTGACATATCAATTAAAGAGTCATTATGTATTCAGCCTTATATACAATGTGCTGTAACCTGTGGAGGAAATAAAACACATGGCAAGTCTCTTCGAAGAGACTGGGGTCCAAAGGTGGTAAATCAATCAGTTTAGAATACAAATGAGGATTTTTATCATAAAACAAATGCTATACATTGAGTAACTAACTAGGTTCTCGGGCCACCCACAAAAATCTCACTTAGCCCACTCTGCTGTGCAGAAGTATAGAACGAATGACACTATGCTAGAATGTTTATTATTATTTAGATGAGAAAATGCAACCCTGGTTTTACATTGATGGCAAGCCTTGACTTCTCTGGAGACATCAAAGTCCAGTCCAGAGACAAACCTAAGGTGCCAGGGCAGCCCCAGGGTCATTCCTGACCCTCTTCTACAGAGACTATTTAAATGTAATCCTAAAATAAATAAAATTAAGCATAACTAAAATTTAATTTCCTCAAGTGCCACATTCCAAAGACTCAACAACCACGTGTGGCCAATGGCTATCACACTGGACAGAGGACATTTCCACGGTCTCAGAAATATGCCCAGGAGTTATTTGCAAAATTTCTATTCAAGGCAAAGTTCCTGTTAAATTTGTGTTGAGACCCACTAGGGTCAGTACAAATATTTTGTTTTTTCTTAAGGTGAATTCAAGATAAATACAGATACATACCGCTATATGGACTATATCTGGTATACACAGTGCTATACACCATGCACAAGCTCTGGCACCAAACAGACATGGCACAAATCTTGGATCCATTCCTTGCAGTGTAACTGTGAACAATTCACTTTACCCAGAAACTTGATTTTCACATTCATAAGCTCAACAAATAGCAACCAGTATTTCTTAAAGCACTACACTTCTCCTGGAAGTCAGCTCTGCCCCGACTTTACCTGTGCTAGTCTGCAGATTTACTGACCTCACTGACCTATTAATGATGGCCTCTCAGAGCATATTCTACCGCCAGCCATTGCTCCCACTCCTCTCCAGTCAGTACCCTAGTTCTCCTATAGCTATCAAGTAGTGCCTGCTACAACTGGGGCCAGTTCCATACAAGTTTAGAAGTTAAAGGATAGTTTGCACTAAAATGACATCTGAGTATGTGCTTATACGCTTTCTAGAAAGATATAGCAAGGGTTTACTTTTATTAAATTTTAGACATTTTCTGAAAAATATTTCACTGAGTACTTCTAGTAGTACTTCTAGAAGTACTCAGTGAAATATTTTTCAGAAAATATTTTCCCAGGACTTACAAAACCATAAAACAAGGTGAGGAAATTCCAGGCCAAAAACCAGATCTGATAAATAGCATAAATTTCATTTAATCTAGGCAAGGCCTGTATTGACCACATGTTTATTGGTTGGTGCTTTAAAATAAAAAAAAATCTAATTATACATCTATCTGAAAAGTCTTAGCATCCTACCAGAACCACCTTCCACCCTTAGCATCTGATTCTAATGTCACTTCTCAAATTAGGAGTCAAGAGTCCAAAAAAAGAAATCAGTATCTGATGAGGGGATAAGATGGAAGGTGGTTGTGTTGTGAATAGAAAAGATACTGCTTGACTGTCATCACACCGATAACTGGGATACCCCTGGCTATTCAAGTCACTCACACCTGCAACTTGGGGGTACTCCTACCTTATACTCGACTCTAAAAGCAATCTGGTGTTGAATTTCCAGTCCACCTATTGTGCATGTCAGCATATAAAGGAAGCCCAATTCACTTTTACTGGGGGATGGGGAAAAAGGAGGGAGAAGAATAGAGAATGTACTCTAGTGATATAAAAAATAAATAAGAACAAAGATTCGATTCACCAAGAGGCAGAGGCTGAATGTTAGGTCCACATAATAAGAATGAGCTCTTGCAGCCCTAGGCAGCTGTTCTAAGGACCCAGTAGAGGCTGGGTCAAATCCTTCTAAATTAGCACATTCCTCTTATCCAGTTTTAGACTCAGAGCTCTGTAAAGTGGATAAGCTTTATGGGTATTACCAAGAATCAAACCACAGTAAAGTAGTTATAGCAAGTGGAAGTAAGGAAGTTGGTCCCAACTGGGTCAACAAGGGTTGGAGTCCAAGATAAAAACAAGGAAGGACAATGGTCGCTCATGTCAAGGCACTCATACCCCTGAAAGGAACCACAGCAACAGGAGCTGAACAGGTGTATGAAAAACGGAATGGATAGCCACCAAATGTGATTCAGGTGAAAAACCTACTTAAAGATAGTAGAGATACTAACGAAATAGGACAGGGTTAAGACTTGGGTGGCTGTTATTATGGAGCAGTATTAGGGATAAAGCACTGAAAAAGAATATGAGGGTCCTTTTCTACAACATAAAATACTAGAGAACAAAGATGGTCTATAGTTTCTTAGGGTATAGTTCTCTAAGACCAGAATTCTATGTCCATTAGTGACTATTCAAGTGTGAGGACAAAAATAAAGGGGCATGTCAGCATAAAAAGTAAGTCCAATTCCCTGTTACTAGGGAAGGCAGTGGATGAGGAGGAAGGAATAGAGAATGCACCCTGCACTCCAGTGATATAAAAAATGTTATGTAAGAACAAAAAATGAAAAGTGACATTAAAAATTACAGTAACACGGGCCTCCCTGGTGGCGCAAGGGGTTGAGACACAACACTGAAACTCCGCAGCCTCTGCAGCCATAAGTTCAATCCCCAGCCAGGGAGGTGACCCACATGGTGCAGCAGACCTTTCCTGTCTCACTCGCTGCTCCCCTCAGCTGTCTATTTCAATGTCTGCTCTTTTGTACCCACTCTGTCTCTGGTGGATCCTCTTACCCACTGCATCTCTAGCTTGTACTCCAGCTATTGTATGCATAAATAAATAAATCTTTTAAAAAATTACAATAACACAATTAAATGACTTGTTGTTTTAATCCAAAGGAAGAACATTCCTATTTGGCAGGTTATTTTTAAGGCCTGGGAGTGCTCAATTTTTTTTCCATGTAAATTAATAGTAATAATGTTACCAAACCAAAAGAACTTCTACCAAACAGGAGCATTCTACTCCAAATGGGGAGAAAAACCTCTATAACGTTACCTTTCAAAGTCCACAGAACGTTTCTCAAATATTTATCCTGCAATATGCCACAAAGACAACCTCAAAAATTCAAAACAGCAAAAATTACAGAAGCCACATATTTATGAAATAGGAATATCTTTCCTATATTCATATTTAAGAAAAACTCAGGACTTCAGTATTTCTAGATTCCATTTTAATCTTTAGTTTGACTTTGTTCTTCCTAGAAACTGAAAATTAACATCTACTTGTAATCAGCAATACAAATTCTTGATCATCTGGATTTCCTCTTTTAGAATCACTTATAAGGAACAGTTACATTAAAAAAAAAAAAAAAACCACCTCAGTTATTTCCAAGTTTCAACACCCTATTTATTTCTCTGTTCCTTCAGTTTCTTTTCTTATTATGCTTCTGCCTTCCTCTGTCATTCTCCGATCTACAGAATGCTCACAGTTCTGACTGTAAAAAAGTTAACCTACGGCAATACTCACTCACTTGGAGTGTAAAGTATCAGGCAGATGGTGGCAAAAGCATCAGGCAGATGCTGTTTCTTTATCATACATGATACATAATGCACAACTAATGCAGAGTATTGATTTCATTTGTCTCCAGTTATTTGAGACACATGCATTATCTTATCTACAAATGAAGATATACTTCTATTCAAAGCCACTGCTAAGGACTGCATTAAATTTCCTTGTATTAGTATTTGGAAGTAATATACATACGTAGTATATTACTCTGCCTTTTTTAAAAATTTTCTATCTCAAGAGTATTAAAAATATACAAGTAATCTGATTTGCTGCTTGCTCTTTATTAGTCAATCTAATCAATCAAGCCAAGAGTAAAATGACAAAAAAAAAAAAAAAAAAAAGCAACAAACCAAAAATCCTAACTATTTTCACTTTGCCATTTCCCAAACACACAAAACTGAACTCTTTGATCTTAATTAAGATGCTATATCACCAAGGGGATTTAACTCCTTCTCTTCTATTACACTAGTCCACTTCCTGCAATATTATATAATTAGGGACGAGAGACAAGGCGATGTATTTATATCAGCACTAACTGAAATACTAATTAAATGCTTTAATAATCCAACAATTACATGTACATAATCCAAGGGGATCAAGTTATTCCCACACAGGTATTGTTTTATCAGAAACAAGTTAGTACAAAAATGTCCTTGAACTCCAAAAGTTACACCTGCATTTATCACTGTTATGAGACATTACCATGCCTCAAAAAACAGCATGATTTGAAGTTTATTTTCATGATTGCTACACTTTACACAATATTTACTAATTCAATAAATAAGCACTGAGTACCTATGTACTAGGCACTAAGAAAGGTAAGCTTATATATAGAAATGTATAGAAGAGTCACAAGTAATTCAAAACAACAAACTCCTAAAAGCCTAAAATTCTTCCTTTTTGTTTTTCGAGAAGGCTTTGTTATTGTAAAAATATATTTAAAGCCCAGAGGATGTGATGTCCTAGTGATAAGCAACATATAAAAACTAGATCATCAAACTTCCAAGCAGATTTGTTTGGGATGCTATGAGCACAAGTCAGACATCATAAAGAAACATCTGTGTTAAATCTCATGTTAGTATGATAATAACATAGACTAGTGAGAAGCACATAATGTTTTACAGAACAATTAACAGAGAATCAGGAACTAAAAAACAGCAAAGAATATTTCTTCTGCTTTCTTTGGCTCACTTATTCTTTAGTTCGTACAAGTTATTATTGATTGATTTTGAGTTGACTTTCACACATATGGTATGAAGTAGGGGTCCAACTTCATTCTTCTGTGTGTGGAAGAAACGATTCTTTTCCCAGGGGATGGATTTGACACCATTGTTGAAATAAATTCCCATAGATATACAGGTATATTTTCTGGACCATCAATTCTATTCTGTTGGTCAACATTTTTATCCCTCTGTTAATAACACACTGATCTGATCTTTGTAATAAGTTCTGAAGTTAGGAAGCAGGAGTTCTCCAATTCTTTTTCAAAATTGTTTTGTCTGTTCAGGGACTCTTGCAATTCCAAATGAATTTAAAGATTAGCCTTTTCATTTCTGTAAAAAAAGGAGCCTGTTGGAATTTTCATCAGGAAATTGGGGCGTGCAGACATATTGTCTTCCTACCCATGAACGCAGAATATATTTCCATTTATGTAAGTTCTCTTGAGCTTCTTTCAGCACTGTTTTGTAGTTTTCAATGTACATGTCTTTTCACCTCCAAGGCCAAATTTATTACAAGTTATTTTATTTTTTTAGCTGCTAATGTAAATGGAGTTGCCTCCTTAATTTCCTTTTCAGACTGTTCAATACTTGTGGCTAGAAACACAACTGACTTTTGTGTGTTGATGTTGTACCTTGCAACTTTGCTGAATTCATTTGTTATATAATAGTTTCTTGTGAATTTCTTGGGATTTTGCATATATAGGATCATGTCATCTGCAATCAGAGTTTTACTTTTTCCCATGAGCGTCAATCTCTAGCATCATCAGACTCCCAGTCCCATCTTCTCAATTCAGAAGTTTGCTCTCCCTGGGTTCCTCCTCTTTGCCCTCAGTATAGAAACCCTTCCCAGTAGTAAACTGGGGCAATCATAGGCTCAATCTTGTTTTTCTCCTCATCTCTCACAGATCATTGTACTTCAAAGCCTGATATCCAATGTCTTAAAAATCAATGTTTAATACATTTTGTTGGATTTCAGGTGGTGTGATGGCTAATTTTATGTGTCAACTTGATTGAGCCATAGGGTGCCCAGACACACGACCGACATTATTCTGGGTGCGTCTGTGACTGCCTTTCTGGATGACATTAACATCTGAATCAATAGGTGGACTAAAGCAGATTGCCCTCCCAAATGTGAATGGCCTGAAAAACCAAAAAATAGTTAAATAAATAAAAGGAGTAACCAGAACTCCTCCTACTTAGCTGCTCAGTTGAATCATCAGTCTTTTCCTGCCTTCAAACTCTAAAGAATCGAAACATCAGCTCTTCGTGGGTCTTGAGGCTCCTGGCTTCTGGCACTTATTCCACATCAGCTACCCTGGTTCCCAGGCCTTCAGACTCAGACTAGAACCACAGACTCCCCTGGGTCTTCAACTTTCCAGCTGCAGAATTTGGGAGGTCTCAGCCTCCATAATTGCTTGACCCAATTCCTTATAATAAATCTCTTTATAATATATATGTACACACACACATCCCACTCATTCTGTTTCTCTGAAAACTCCTAATATAAGTGGCATGATAAATCCCAGTTACTCTATCTTGATAGTCTGAAGCTATCTAGGTCTAATGTATTTTTAAGAAACTATTTTATTATAAGACAATTAATTACAACAACAGTTAAGAATACCTTTCCCTTCCTTTTCTACAACACTCATTCTTTTGTCAAAGTCATAAGGAAAGGTTTTTTGCACTACATGGTCAAAATATAGGATACAGAAATGGGAGGAAAGCAGTGTAAAAGCAGTGGGAGGCAAAGACTGGGAATTTTCATTTATTTGTCTCTCATTTCATATTCTAAGTTGTGAACCTGTCCTACAAGGTACTTTTAGTTCCATTGTGCAGATATTGAAACTGGTTCAGAGACGTTAAGTGACTTTTCCAAGGCCAGATAACAATAAAGGCAGGACTTGAACTCAAAATTTTCAACTCAAAATTATTGCTGATATATAGTTCTAAAGTCAGGAAAATATTTAAAATATGGAAATCAATCAAGATCTGTGTCAGAATTGCTTTCACTAATCTCTTCCTCTGACCATGAGGACTGAAGCCAATTCATCCTATTATCTCCTCTCTGCCCCATGCCCATTCCTCACTTCTTTTTTTTTTTTAGTATTTATCTCTATTTATGTAAACAAGAGCTGTGGTGTAGGTCAGAGGTGTGGGAGGTGAGAGGATTCACCAGAGACAGAGTAGGGAGCAAAACAGGCAGATCAACTGAAATACACTGCTGAGGGGAACAGTGGGCACGACAGGCAAGGTCTGCTGTGCCACATGGGTAGCTCCCTGCCTGGGGACAGAACTCAGGTGTCAGGGCAAACTGAGACCATCAGGGCGATAGTGCTAAGACTTAACCTCTACACCCCCAGGGAAGCCTTCCTTTGTGCAGTTTAGATTTTGGTAATTGTTAAAAATAATCTCTTATAGAAACTTAATTCCCTCATCCCTTTCTTCAACATAATCTAATGACTGTTTAAACATTAAACTTAAGACCACAAAACTCAAGTGGGTGTCAAGGCTACCTAGTAATTGTACTTAACCCCCTAACCCAGTGGTTCTAGAACATTTCTGTGCATTACAGTAACTCAGAGAGTTCAATAAAACATAGATTATTTGTCCTCAATGCAGAGTTTCTGATTCAGTGTTTCTAGGATGAGGTCCAAGAATTTGCATTTTTTAACACATCCGCAGATGCTACTGGTGCTGCTGGACAGGGATCATGCTTTGCTGGAATCCATTTACGCTCCCACTATCCTAACAGAACACCTCTTCAAATCTCTAACTCCTTCTGTTCCATCCTTACTCTCACCGAAGAAATATAAGCAATCGAAGAAAATCTCCACATGCTCCCAATGTCACATCAACCTATTTACCTCTAAGAAGCCATCATGCCTTGGTCACTCTCTCACATTTTGCAAAATCCACCTTGTTCTCCCTCAAATTTACAGACTGTTCTCACTTTGGGGCTTTTGTGCTGGCTGCCTGGAATGCCTTTCTCCTCAGATATTTGCATGATTTGCTTCTTCACTCCCTTTAGATCTATCTGCTGAAGTGTCCTCTTACTGGAGAGGTTTTCCCAGCTCACCCCACATGCCTCCCCAAGTGCATGTGGCACTCTGTAAGCCCCCAACTGGAACCAGTTCTTTCCATGGCACTTATTACCACCTGATAGTTACTAAGCTGTTTATTTATCATCTATTTTAGCTTTGTGGCAATTCTAAGAGACAGAGGCAGCCAAATTCTGTGGGTTTAAAAGGAGTTAGTTATAAAGACTAGCTAGCACTGTACTCCATTTATCGAAGCTATTTGGCTGTGAAAGGAAGGGAAAAACTAGGAATAAGAAGCAGGCTCACACAGAGGTTTCTCAGGGCACAAAGACAGGGCTGAAGGAACAGGGCCAGAACCAGTGCAAAGAGAAAAGTTAAAGATGCTAATAATGAAAAGATGTATGAGGACAAGTCTGCTTAAATATCTGGAAAATACAAGTTCACAGAGCACAGGATTTTTGCTTTTGTTTCAAAGCAAAACATCTTCTCTATGATAAAGGTTATTCACACACTATGATAAAGCAGTGAAGTTTATTCATACACTGCAAATACAGACAGAGAAGACATCAGATACAGATACCTACCTTTTTAAAAACAAAACATATATTCTCTCCCCAGGCATTTTAATCACTAGTCAGCCATTTGTTGAAATGTCTTTTTTATCATCAAATAATTTTCTTGTCATAATGACTAGAAATGCAGACTATGTTTGCTCATTTCACAAAAGTACATTATAGGTGCATGACCTGCGAAAGTGAAAAAATTTTAAATTGAACCATATAGTTTAACTAGTGGTCAGCAGGGCCAAATAATCTTATAAAAATCTTATTAGAAAAAAAAAATTAGGCAATCAATTTTCTGGTACAAGCCAGCCAACAGAAAACCGATTTCAAAAACAATTCTCAAATGTTTAATAATGTATATTTTTATGACATGAGTTTCAGCTGTTGTTGCACCTTCCAGCTAGACTGAATCAGATTTTATCCACCCTTATGGCATTGTACATATGCAGGGCGCAAATGCAATCTACTGAAGCAAGGCAGTGTGTGTGTAAAAGGGCTCAATTATATGGTGGAATGTTTCTTGTAAATTAAAGCCCTATTGAATAATCATCTTCCATGCAAATTATCTTTCATGGGGTGTTCCAACAATGTGCCATCATCATATGCTATTGCTTTAATATAGGCTTATTTGTAATGCTTGACATAATGAATTCTCCCTCTTTATTCCTGTAGAAATGAGAATGAGAATTTGCACTTTTTAGTTTTTCCTAGCTAGAATGCCTTTGTGAACACACCCATAGTGAGATACTACTTTTTATAACCTATAGAGCAGAGGACTAGTTTAACTAGATGCAAACTACTAGTATATTTAGCAGGAAAAAAAGGACAATTATCACAAACTAGTACATCAGTTCATTATCTAGTACTAATGTGTTATCACAAACAAGTACATTTATCAATGTAAGTGGATTTCTGACAGAAAAATACCATTTATCTGCTACTCCTTCAAAAAAAAAAAAAAAAAAAAACAACAACAACAAAATTTCCCTGGAAGTCTACAGTTTAACTAGTGGTCAGTAGGGCAAAAAAACTCATTCTCCTAATATCCCAAACCTTTAAGGTTTTTATTCCTAGAAGAAATCATATGCTAAAATGTAAACATATAAAACAGAGATGGTTAGTGGAATGTACTGGTTCACATACATCCTACAATTTACACAAACCTGTGTATGTGCAAATGGGCAATTATCTGAGAAGATAGGCCCAAAATTTATCCAGTTCTCAAAAGGATAATAAACCCACAAGAGAATTATCAAGTGAAGCACAAAGATACCGTATCTCAGGGTCAGTTTGGTTTTGGTTTTTGAGAGGCCCCAGTGGGATCAGGGTCACAATTGGATGTTACAGGCACAGAATGCTTGATTGGCATCCCCGTCCCTACTAGCTCAGTCCCCTTGGTGCTCCTGCTGCACATTTATCACACCGAACAAAAATTCTTACTCAAAAGAAGCAAACTAAAATATTCAATCACAGTCCTTTCTTAAAACCTAAAGAGAAATTCCACACATCCTTCCTGAACATTCCAGATAAATTATGTGCATATGATCTATCAACCACAACCCTGAAAAGAATAATGGACAAGGGTGTTAAGGAGGAATCCGAGTCATATGCTACTCCTTGGATCAGTGCCAGGTGTATCGGCAGGGGTCTGGGATAGAAAGGTTAATTCAGTGTCACAATTTCATGTTTCAGACGGTCTCTGTAAATGTATGTCTTCCTTCCCCATAGCCCTATATGATTCCAAAAGTCCTCAGCTTAACTATTTAACTAAATCATAAATACTGAATTGCATTTTTAAAAACTTTCGCAGAGGTCTTTCCACTTACTTTAATATAATGGACTAGGAAAATTCCAAGGGACCTTCAGGTTCAATTAAATACCACAAATGCTACACCAGCAATGTTTTACTGAGTATGTAAGTACCTAAGCCCTGTTAGAAACTCACGACCCAAACCACCACACTTCTAGTTAATAAGCACAATCCCCAGGTTCTATTCAGAATTAATGTGCCCATAGAAACCCTAAGCTACAACCAACGATTCTGCAAGGAAGGCAGAAACTTTCTTATAAAGTTGGCTGACTAAATTTGCGCTTATCCAGCTATAGTAGAAAAAATAAAATAAAAACAGCAGCTTGAACAAATAAAACTTATAAAAAATGAGTACTAAAGATAACAAAGTCAATATTGCAAAAAGATTTCAGATTTTTCCCAACAAAAAGTAATAGTCTGTGGAATCCCAGTAAAACACAAAATACATTAGAGACATAACATGTCTGAAAAATTATCCTGAACTAAAATAAATGTCACAAAGAAAAATATGTCAAACATGTTTTCACATTGTCATAATATTGTAACTTAAATTTCATTTTTAAGTCTTATTTTCTCCACTTCAACTGTTACCAAAAGCTTTACTATACAATTTTAAATTAAGCCATTCACTAGGAAAAAAAAACAAAATTGTTGATTTTTAATTATATCCATTTCGTGAGTTCAGTGGCCTTCAGCCTCTCTGAGGTTAGGGGACACTCAGACACTAGAATTTTCATTTGGTGGCACACTTCAAAGGATACGGTTACATCCTCATTCATCACTCTCTACTTGATTCCCTTTCATCACTATGTGTCTGTTTATTAAAGAGAGCCCTTTACTGTCCTGACCTACATACTCACAAAGCAAAGTTCTTGTACGCGCCAGTAAACAAGCAATCTTAACTAGAGCTGGCTGGACTCTAGGCTTCACCTTACACCACTCCTCCTGTCCTATGTTTCATCACATGATCCACTCAGGCCATTCACCTAAGTCAAGTGTTTCTCTTACTGAAATAAAAGTAAACATTATTTTCTCCAAAAGTTCACCAACATCTATAAAGGGTTTGTAGTTTAAGTGCTGCAACAGTACATGATTTGAAGCCATTGTGTTTATTAAAATGATTAGCTTTAAAATGTTCTTCATAAATCACTATGGGCTATGGAGGAAGTCAAAGCAGAAAGACATACATAGACTTGCAGCAATACAACTCAAGTATCTGTTGAAATCAACTTTCTCTGATTATCTAGTATTCAAATACTTCCATTCTAGATAGCTTGTCCTGTGTGCCTGGCACTCTACCCACATGAATTTACTTAACCCTCACAACAACCCTATGATATATATACTTGATACTATATCCATTTTATAAATATGAAACTAAAGTCCAAAAAAAGGTTTAAATCCAGGCAGTCTCAGTTCAAAGACCATACTCCAAGCCAGGTGCCAGCCCAAAGAATTCACTACTAGCACTTCTGCTACAGTGGCTTTGCATGGAGCAAATCTGGACAATACAGATATAGATTTTCTTACTTTCAGGGATTTTCTTTTTAAGGTAATAATTAGGTAATTTGATAATAACCAAAGTTATTAAAGTGGGACATATCCTCAAATTAAATGGCAATAGAACATAGAAAACACACAGAAATGAGAGCTAGCAGCCCGAACCCCTTCACTTCTCCGTATTACTTCCTTACCCCTAAGAGAAGAGGTGAAAATAGATAATATCTACAGTTCTTCTGGATCAAATACCGAAAGATCATTAAAAACCATTAAGCCCATAAATGATTTAAGACACTGCTGCCCACCAGCAGGTTGCAATTAACCTGGGTAGAACTTCTAGGGCAGGCAGACACACAAATATTTAAAATCCTTTAAGTTTTAAAGTATGCTTTTTACCATAAAACACAGCCAAATGACAGAAGAAAAATGACCAAAAAAATTCACAGCCCTGGCACATTATAAGTGTTAACATTTTTTTCCAATCTTTTTCTTCTGCATTGTTTTACATGATTACCATCGTTGAGCAGAAAAGGAGGGCGGGGAAATGGAATGGAGAAAGAATATTTCTTTTTCTGCTTAGCTGAACAATTCATAGCAGGCATTTTTTCATGTTGCCAAAAGGTTCAACATAATCTGTTGTCTCACATGCACACAATTCCATGTCCAACCTCATCCCCTGCTATGACTCTTCCCCTTTTCACTTCACTGCACCCTACCCCCCATTACTAGTGTCCCTAGGACACATCAGAAACATTAACAGCTCTGGCTTGCTCCACTTTTTTTTCCTCTCTACCTTGAAGGCTCTTCCTCCACCTCCAGCTACCTATGGCAAACTCTCTTAGATAGTTTAAGTTTTACTCAACAGTCATTTTCTAGGTGAGGCTTTCTTTGGCAAGCCCATTTAAAATGCCAAGTTCTCATCCTGAAATATCTGGTATCTTCCCTCGTTGCTTTTTTAATTTTTCATCTTAATACTTTCCCCTTATGTGCTGTTTTATGTTTTTATCTTGTTTATTCTCTATCTCCTTCATTAAAATAAAAGTTATAGGTGGGCAGGAATTTTTTACTTTATTGATTTCCTGGCATCTACAAAAGTACCTAATGTATAGCAAGTACTCAATGAATAGATGCTGGGTGAATAATCTTTATAATCTTCATTTTAAAATGGCTATATCCTATTTCACCAAGAGTTATACCAGGATTTATCTAATAATTCCCCTACTGTTAGCTATATTGAGTATTGTCAATTTTTCAATATGCTAAATAATGCTTAAATACAGGGGTCAACAAAATGAGATAAGGATCAAATGGTAAATACTTTGCAAGATCTACTTTGCAAGATCTCTGTAATAACTAGACTGCCTCTGTGGAACAAAAGCATTATGGACAACAAACGCCTGTGGCTGGATCTGCGCTACAGCAGTCAGCTGTAGTCTGCAGTCCCTGATTTCTGCTTCACTAAAGACTTTTATGCATGGACCTTTTTCTATGGTTTCAATTAGCAGAATTATTAAATAAGTGGGCATGAATGTATTTATGGCTCTGAATACAGTCTATCAAATTACTTTTCAAAATGACAATCACGAGGAAGTAGAACAAATGGAACACTGAAAGCTGGTGAGAGCATCAGCTGATACTACTTTGGAAATTTGGCAGTATCTACTAAAGCCAAACATATACAACATACCCTATGACTCAGTAATTAGTTAGGATATTTGTTATCCTTCAGAAATGTTGTGTTAGATCCTGGAAGGAGCATAAGGGGTTTTTCTGAGCTGCTGATAATAGACTGCTTATCAATCTGTTTGCCAGTCACATGGACTCAATTTATAAAAATTCATCAACTGTATACATAATGTGCTCATTTTTTGTACATATACTATATGGCTCAGAACATGCCACTCAAAAATATGCCCCTTGACATAATGATTATTTTTCAGATGAAGGCAATGGAGAAACAGCAAGTGCAGGAAGGGCCCTCTGACCTTCTTTCTACCTAAAAGCAGGTAATAAAAATTCCCATAGGTCTCCTGGTGGCACAGGGGTTAAAGACACAGCACTATCAGGCTAACTGCAGCCACTGCTGCACAAGTTCAATACAGGAGCAACCCACATGGCACAGCAGACCTTTCCTATCTCACCCGCTGCTCCCCTCAACAGTGTATTTCAGCAGATCTGCCTGTTCTGCTCCCCACTCTCTCTGGTGAATCTTATCACCACCCCACCTTGCACCTCGGCTCTACACCCCAGTTCTTATATGCATAAATAAATAAATCCTTAAAAAAAAAATTCCCATAGGAAAAGTGACCTCCTTGTACCAGGAAGAGAAAAACATTCTTATCAATGGAGAGTGGTAGCTGATGCTAAAATCTATACAAACCAACCCACTAAAACCACCCTCATCTTCCATTGTCATCCCCCCATATCTTTCCAAGTCATGGTCTCACAATTTACTGTCCCAACTAAAACTGCTGTCTCATCACATCTTCACAATTTTGTCATTTCTTTGTTTAAAATATACTTAAGTTCTCTGTCTTAACTGCTATTTCAGGTCTTCACTTTCCTTATGAAGATTCCCGCATGCATATAAAAATATTAAATGAAATTTGTGTGCTCTTTTCCTATTAATCTGTTTTATATCAGCTTAATTCTTACGCCCAGTTACAGAACTTAGGAAAGTAAAAAGAAGTGTTTCTTCCCCTACAACTTCAAAGTTCTAAAAGCAAAAAAGAATACTAGAAGTTCATCAGCAGGAAATAGAAGAATAATTTTAGCCCTCCTTTCTTCTCATCAGCAATGGGTATTATTTCATATTTTGCTAACATGAAAGATTTTTTTAAAAAGTATCTCACTGCCACATTACTTTACATTTAATTACCGGTGAAGCTAGACATTTCTCTTGTTCTCTATTTTATCTATTACCCACTGGAGTTTTATCATTATTTTGTAAATCGTGCAAATAAAACAACACAATGTCATAAAGACCTCAAATCTATCATATTGCTGCAAGTATTTTCCTCTGTCATCTTTGTTTTTAATTTTAACATTGCTTTTTAAAAGCAAAGTTAAGTTTTCACACAGCCAAACTCACTTACCTTTTCATTTATGTACTTTTCTCAAAAAACATTATACAAAACTACGTTCTTTCATTTTTAACAAAAAATAATTGTTTCTTATTATAAAATTTGTAATGATATCCTTATTTCTCAAGCCAATGGCATGAAAGACAATAAAACACCTATTGGATATTAACAGGAGGATAACAATTATAATGTTATTAAGGCAAGTCATAGGATGAATTTTGACTCTAAAAATAATTTTTAATAGGAAAAACTCTACATTTCTGAGGCAATTACTTTATTAATGGAAAGTGCAGATTTTATATATTAATCAGTATATAAAAACATAATTAGTGAAATGCTAAGTATACAGGAAATATAATTTATGGTAAGACACTGTCAGAGAGAAGTCTGCCAGTTAGCAACAGTCAAAACAATTTAGGAGTACATATCAAGAATATATTCACATACCAAATGTGTTAATAACAAAATATATTCAGAGGCAGAATAAGTAAGACTATGTACTCCTCAATGGATATACACATCTGAATTGAATGTATTCCAAAGAAGAATATTTAAGATCAGATAATCATAGCACTCTCACCCTTCAAAAACAGAGTATTCTTTAAAATGCTGTTCAGAGGGCCTCCCCGGTGGCGCAGCGGTTGAGCGCTGGGTTGCGAAGCTGCCCGCGGCCTCTGCGGCGCCGGTTCGATCCCCTGCTGCTCCCCGGCCACCGGAGGAGGATCCCACATGGTGCGCAGACCTCTCCTGCCACCCGCTGCTCCCCTCAGCAGTGGACTTCAGTCCTTCTGCCTGCTCTGCTCCCCACTCTGGCTCTGGTGAATTCTCTCACCCTCCCGCGCTTCTGACTGTACCCAGTGCATGTATAAACAAAACAAACAAACAAATATAATAAATAAATAAATAAACATGCCTCTAAAAAAAAAAAAAAAGTTATAAAAAAAAAATAAAAAAAATAAAATGCTGTTCAGAATGTAGACCAACAATTCACCTCCAGTTAAAATTTCATAGAAATCATTAAAGCCTACTTAAACAAGTTTTTGGTAAATCAGTGATTTTGTTAGTCATTTGTGTGGGTTGACCATTCCTTGCATTGGTTATGGAAAATTGGTCTTAAGTTGGAAAACTTCAGACAATTTAAGAGAATTTTCTGTAGAGAGGGAAAAACCTTGAAATTTTCTCTGTCTCTGCCAGAAAAGGACTCCTTTGGAAGATTTCCAGAAACAACTATATTGTCACTATTTCTTAAAAAACATGTGGAGAACATTTTCACTAAAAATTATTTTTAAAATCTTAAGTTTTTTCCAAGAGACAAACTTTAGTTACTGGAAATTCATTAATGTAGAGTTCCTTGTTTTCTCAAGATGCCTGATTAACAGAAACAACAAGTGCTGGCGAGGGTGTGAAGAAAAAGGAATCCTCATACACTGCTTATGGGAATGTAGAGTGGTCCAGCCCTGATGGAAAACAGTATGGACTCAAATATTAAAAATAAGTCTATCGAACCTCCCTGGTGGCGCAAGGGGTTAAGATGCAACCTATGAAGCAATCCACAGCCACTGCAGTGCGAGTTGGATCCTCGGCAGGCCAGCAAGCAACCCACATGGTGCAGCAGACCTCTCCTGTCTTGCCTGCTGCTCCTCTCAGCAGCGTATTTCAGTTAATCAGCCCGTTCTGTTCCCTGCTCTGCCTCTGGTAAATCCTCTCACCCCCCAAACCTTTGGCTGTACCCCAGTTCTTGTATGCATAAAATAAATAATCTTTAAAAAATAATAAATAAATAAAAATAGGTCTATCATATGAACCAGCAATTCCACTCCTTGGTATTTACCCAAAGAATGCAAAAACATTAATTCAAAAAACTGTCATAAAATTGTTAACTTGAATAGTTTGGGAAAAAATTACATTCTGCAACAAATACGCCTGCACGCCAATGCTCACTGCAACACTGCTTACCATAGCGAAGTTACAGAAACAATCTAAGCGCCAATGACAGATGACTGGATTAAGAAGATATGATACTTCTACACAATGGAATACTATTCTGTTATTAAAAAAAAAAAAAAAAGATGATCTTTGGCCAGAATTAGAGGGGATTAGGCTAAGTTGGCAGCAGGAGAAAGACAAATATCTGATGATTTCATTCATATGTGGGTTATAGAGAAAGAAAACAAGGACCTGACAACATTAAGCCAAAGCAAAAGCCGAGAAATATAACTGCAGAACTAAAGATAATCGAGGGAGAGAACAAGGAACAGAGTTTGGGAGGGGGCCGAAAAGTATATGATAAAGGGATAGCAATGCTCTGGTGGCAGTGGGATATTGAGACGAGTATCTGAGGAGGTGTGAACCTGTTCCCCTCAATCATGTAAGTGTTGTAAGCCAATGATACCTCAATAATAAAAAAATATAAAAATAAAAGTATATATTGAACCAGAACTGTCATAAAATTGTTAACTTGAATAGTCTGGAAAAGAATTAAATTCTGTAACAAATATGTATTGGCTTATTACATTATAAGGCACAAAATCTTAAAAAGCTATCAATAGTAGTCAAATTACTAATCTTCCCTTTTTTTTAATCTGCACAGACATTTTTCCCCATTGACCAATACAAAAATAATAGTTTTCCAAGATAATACCAAATAATCATACTTAAGAATGAACAAGGACTCCTCAGGAAGCAGGAAGGCAGCAGAGGCTTACTTTTGGATGCTCCTCAAATCCACTCATAAAAACAGATGGAGCAGACCAAGACACAAACCTACACATATGTTCAACTGATCTTTCACTAAGGTACAAAAGCAATTCAATGGAGAAACGACAACGGCCTTCTCAACAAGTGGTGCTGCAGCCACTGGGCTTCCAAAGGCAAAAAACCACCTCCACCTAAACTTCACACCTTTAGTAAAAACCGACACAAAATGAATTACTGTATAAAACAAACTAAAAAACTTGTAGAAAACATAGGACAAAATCGTTAGGATCTAGACAATTTTTAAACCTAACATATAAAGTACAATGCATAAAAGGAAGAATGGGTAAAACTAAAATCTTTTGGGGCCTCCCTGGTGGCGCAAGGGGTTAAGCGCGGCACTAGGAAGCAATCCGCAGCCTCTGCAGCACAAGCTTGTGATCCCCAGCTGGCCAGGGAGCAACCCACACGGTGCAGCAGACCTCTCCAGTCTCGCCCGCTGCTCCCCTTAGCAGTGTATTTCAGTCAGTCTGCTTGTTCTGCTCCCCACTGTCTCTGGTGAATCTTCTCACCCCCCGCATCTCTGGCCTGTACCCCAGCTCTTGTACACTTAAATAAATAAATCTTTAATAAAATAAAATCTTTTGCTCTAAGTTCATGTTAAGAGGTTTAAAAGACAAACTACAGACATTTTCAAACCACATATCTGATAAAGGTGGAATGTGCCAATGTCCATGTATATGTCTGCTTAAGCATACGTAACAAAGTACCATTGACTGGGGAGCTCGAAAAACAGAAATTCATTTTCTCACATTCAGGAAGGTAAAAGTCCAGGATCAAGGTGTCAGCAGATTTGGTTTCTTCTGAAATCCTCCTTAACCTTCATGGTCTTTCCTCTGTGCAAGCATCCTGGTGTCTCTTTTGTGTCTAAATTTCCATATGAGGACCAGTCAGATTGGATTAGGACCACCCTAACACCTCATTTTAATTTAGTCACCTCTTTAAAGTTCCTATCTGTAGATATAGTCACATTTTGAGGCACCAGGGGTTAGGGGTTCAACAATATGAAATTGGGGAGCACACAATCTGCCCATAACAGCCAAAATTCTGGTTGTAGTAAGTATGGTTTTGCAAAATGCTGCCTCTAGGAAAAACTAGGCAAAGTATGCAAAGAATGTATTATTTCTTACAACTTTACAGCCCCTCCGTTGGCCGGGGCTGCTCCCCGGCCAACGGAGGAGGGTCCCACATGGCGCGCAGACCTCTCCTGCCGCCCACTGCTCCCCTCAGCAGTGTACTTCGGTCCTTCTGCCTGCTCTGCTCCCCGCTCTGGCTCTGGTGAATTCTCTCACCCTCCTTCCCGCACTTCTGACTGTACCCAGTGCATGTATAAACAAAACAAGCAAACAAACCAGCAAACAAATAAATAAAGCATGCCTCTATTAAAAAAAAAAAAAAAAAAAAAAAGAATTTAAAAAAAAAAAAAAAAAAAGAACAGATGGCACAACTAGGGAGACCAAAAACAAGAGGTTCAACAAAATCAGGTGATTGGTCAGGGGTAAAATATTCACTGAAAACAGATCAGTAACTGGGCAGGCGAGGTGAGAAATAGGAGAGTTCTCGTGATTATAAAAGCTAGTGAACAAGAAATCACCAAAAAGAGAGCACCCCATTTAAGTGAAATTTGATCTCAGAAAAGGAAAGTTCTCAGACTTCTAGTGGAGACTATAAAACCACCTACAAAGAGGCCTCAGGAAGAAAGCTGTTGGGATTAACATTCAAATCAAACAAAGAGGCCTGGCAGGAATAAAGGAGACAGATAACCAAATAAAGGTAGTCTTAGCAATTATCACAGAGGAAGCTAAATAAGAGGATGTGTTTTTTCCTTTGTGTTGAAATATAATATACAACAGAAAGGACAGAAATTATACATGAAATTGAACAACTCACTGATAAGTCACAATTTCACAAACAGTACACACTTATGTAACCAGCACCCAGATCAAGAAACAGAACAATGCTTCCACTTTCTCCTTTCCAGTCACGATTTCCTCAAGGGTGGCCACGATTCAGGCTTTTAACAGAATTTGCTCTCTCTACCTATTTCTGGACTTTTTTTGTATCTGGCTTTAAAGCTCAACATGTTGTCTGTGAGATTCATACATACTATTGTATGCAGTTGTAGACTGTTCATTCTTATTGCTTATTCATTTGTGAATATCTAACAATTTATCCATTGAGGCAGTTTTACTACTGTTTGTAATAAACCACCTGAAAACCTGGTGGCTTGAAAAAAACCAATTCTTTACTTCTTAAAATTCCATGGGTTGTCTGGGCAGTTCCACTCCTGGCTTTACCTGGACTTGTGCATGTGGCTACTTTTAGCTGGAGGGTGAAGTGAATTAGAAGGTCAAAGATGATCTTACTCATATGTCTGGCAGTACATGCTGGTCATCAGCTGAGGCACCTCAATTTTCCTCCATGTGACCTCTTCTACTCCAGCACTTCCTTTTATTGTGGTCTCAGGGCAATAGTCCCTGCAATGTTTAAGCATTTATTAAGCCTCTATTGTACCACACTGCTAATGCTCCACTAACCAAAGTAAGATACATGGTTAAAACCAGACTCATTGTGGAAAGGGTGTGGGTACCAGGAGATGTGATTTATTGGGAGCACAGCTATGTAACACTCTATCACTTATCATACTGATGGTCATTTGAGCAAAATTTCACTTTGGGGCAATTACGAAGAGTGCTGTGCATATTCCAGTGAATTTATTTTAGTAAGCACTTATCTTCCAGTAGAATTATTGAATCATAGGATATGCATATGTACAGTTTTAGCAAATGCTGCAAGTATCTTTCCAAATTGGCAATGCACGAGAATTCCAGTTACTATACATTCTCACCAATACTTGGCATTTTTCATCCTTTTCATTGAGCCCTGTTAGTGATGTACAATGCATCTCACTTTTATTTTAATTGAATAGTCACATTTTTAAATACTTCACACAAGCAACATGGGAAAAATTTTCAAAGCACACAACTGAGAAAACTGTCCGTCAACGGAAATCGTCTCCTAAAGCACAGATAAATTCATCTAATTTAAACATGAGCAAGAAGAATACAATCTAAACCTGTGAAAAGCTAGTGGGAGCAAGAAGATGAAAGAAACTAAATAATACAGCAGTCATTGATGAAGCCACATCACAAAAATATGACCATAAAGCAGTGAGAACTGTAACATAATAATTCAACATGGGTGAGAAGAAGTTAAGAAAATGATAGGAGGGCCTCCCTGGTGGCGCAAGGGGTTAAGCACCGCACTATGAGGCAATCTGCAGCCTCTGCAGCACGAGTTCAATCCCCGACAAGCAAGAAAGCAACCCACACGGCGAAGCAGACCTCTCCTGTCTCGCCCACTGCTCCCCTCGGCAGTGTATTTCAGTCAGTCTGCCTGTTCTGCTCCCCGCTCTATCTCTGGTGAATCCTCTCACTCTCCACATATCTGGCCTGTACCCCAGCTCTTGTATGCATAAATAAGTAAATCTTTAAATTAAAAAAAAAAGGAAAAGAAAGAAAGAAAAAGAAAATGATAGGAGTTGAGAAAGAACAGCATACATAGAAAAACTAAAATTTAAAAAAAAAATGAGAAAGACCAAATAACAAGAGTATACACAAAGAGAAATGAAAGCATTCAGAACAGAAAAGGAAAGGAAGAAAATATTCAGAAAGTATGATAAAAGTAGAAGGAATATTAGATTAAATAGATGCCATGAAATCTACATTAAACAGACTAAAGGATTAAAAAAGAAAAATAGGGGCCTCCCTGGTGGCACAAGGGGTTAAGCACAGAACTATGAAGCTGTCCACAGCCTCTGCAGCATGAGTTCAATCCCCCAGCAGGCCAGGGAGCTGTCCACATGGCGTAACAGACCTCTCCTGACTCTCCCACTGCTCCCCTCAGCAGTGTATTTCAGTCAATCTGCCTGTTCTGTTCCCCACTTTGTCTCTGGTGAATCCTCTCCCACCCCCCTCCCCACGCCTCTGGCCTGTACCCCAGTTCTTGCATGCATAAATAAATAAATCTTCAAAGAAAAAGAAAGTAAACATAAATAAGAACCTAAGAACAACTTGAAAAAAGGTAGCTATAAAAGACAAAGAAAGAAGATCCAACATACATGTAACAGAAAGCCCCAAAGAAGAAAATAATGCTTATACTTGATGAACAGTTTTATGAAAATACACCTGAGCCAACATAATAAAATACATGCTGTGTATGTAGAAAAAGTAACAAGGAACAATTAACACTAAAAATATGTTCTAGTAAAATTACAGCCTCTAAATATGAAGTCTTCTGGGCATGTAGATTAAAAAATATATAGTCACGAACAAAAGAAATCATAACGTTATTAGACTGTGAAAACAACATTTTACTAGAACACAAAAGAGTAAGGCTCAGCAAACTATGGGTGTAGACAAATCCAGTCCACTGTTTGGTTCTACAAATAAAGTTTTATTAGAACACAGTGATGTTTACCCATTTACATACTCTCAATGGCTGCTTTAGCCCTGCAATGGCAGTTAAGTAATTGTGGCAGTGACCTGGAGCCTAAAATAGTTACTATTTGCCCTTTTACAGAGAAGATTTGCTAAACCCTGCCCAAGTAACATTTTTAAGATTCCAGGGAAACGAAAATGTGAGTCAGTACTTATATTCATCCAAACTGACCTTCAAGTACAAAAGTCATGGATGGTTTTAAATGTGAAAGAAGATAATATTCACATGAGCCATTTATGAAGATTCAATGAGCGTCAGACTATCAAATGATAAGGGAAGTCTCAGCATTAAGACTTGAGTTGCATGCTGAACATATTTAATTGTAGAACTAAGGATAACGATGGGCAAAGGTGACAGCAATTAGTATGTGATTTATATGGTGGGAATAGACAGAACTGAGAAATCTTGGGTTCTGACTAGAGTTAGAGACTTGATTATGTACGAAAGATGAGATGGCAACTAAGGAGGAGTCACAGATAAACCCTACATTTCTGAACTGGGTAAATGGGTAGTACTAAATGCTTAGTACCATTCACTAAGCACTATACCAGGGAATATAAAATACATATCTGAAGAAAAATTAGTCAATTTTTGGGTATACAGAATGTGAAGTTGGAATGCAGAATTGTGGAATCTGAAATATATATATATATATATATATATATATATATATATATATATATATATAGTTGATATTTGCAAAGATAAGGATCTTGAGGGCAAGGACCTAACTGCATACCATATTTTAAGTCATCAGCCAAGAAATGTACGAAATTGCAAGGAGAGCATACAACTTGCCTGCAAGCAGCAAAACCAGTACCTGAAAAAGACCACCCAAAAACACATATCCAGATAGTGGTAGCACAGCTGCCTTCCAAAAGAAACATGTCCTCAGAATTTATCAAACAATCAAACAAATACACAAACAAACAAACATCATCAGCACTGTCACTGAATGTGGTCACACTGATCCTCTTCTGAATTCCAAACCAACTTACTGAACTTTCTACATCATCTTCACTGGGCCTCTTAGCTTCCAGAAAAAACAAATTATGAAAAAATAAATTTTTGCTGTTTAAGCTAACCAGTGTTTGGTGTTTTATTAATAGCCCTCACAGACTAACACAAATTGAGGAGCGGAAGTAGTCCTAGGTGGGCAGCAGTTCACAAATAATGTTAGCTTGCCTTAGAAGTATGAAGTCTCATAAGACAAAACTTTTGATCTGTGGTGATTATGCCTGAAAATAATGCAACAAGTTTTAAAAATGGTAAATAATCACAAGGAAAATATTTGCAAGGGAATACTGAAGGGTTCTGATTGCACAATATTTACAATTAAAAGGACAGAAAAGTTTAGTAGTATCAGCTTTGAGAAAAACCAAAAAGAGGGAATTCAGGTAAGATATGTTGCATTCCTTAAAATTAATTAAAAAGATACATAAATAATCCAAAAATAAACCAGCCAAACAAGGGAAAGCAGTGGGGGCAACTCTGGATAATTCTCTAGAATGCAAAAGAATTAAAAAAAAATTTCAGTTGACAGAATCCTTGATTAACAAAAAACAGTTTCAGTTATCAAATGAAAAGATAACTGCACTGATTACTAATAGAGCTCTGATTCTTTGCAAGTTTCTTTTTCGGGGGGGGGGGTGTATGTGTATTTAAAAGATATTTAAGGTAAACCCAACTAGTAATTCCACATACATTACTTCTTGCCCTGCATCTAGAGCTACAGAGGCCATAGATTTTTCCAGAAGAGTAAGGTGGAGGGGAAAGCTATTCTTCATCTTGCAACCACCTAAGAGAGACCTTTTAGGTAGCTGGTGCGAGTCAGGCCAAAGTTCAGACAGATCAGAGGGGAAAAAAACTACGGAGCATCATTTTATGCTAGGATTTTCAATGTTTTCAAAATTTTCCTATTGTTTTAATGTCTTAAATTATTTTAATTATATTTCACACAAAGTAGCACAATTTATCTTTAGAGACAAATGTTACTTTCTTTTAGTACCAAAAAACAATTACTGATGTCCTTAACCAGATCCCTTTGTATTCCACATTATTAAGTGATAGAAAGTTTCTGAAATGTATCTTTGTCATTAGATCCACTGGTAATACCAATAATAGTAAAAAAAAAAACATAAACAAACAAACTCTTCAACAGTTTACATGTAAGATTTAACAAAACAAACCAGAATACTGCTGCATAGTGTGCCTTTCCCCCAAAAAGTATACTAAACTTTGTTGACAGTGGATACAAAAGAAAATGCGAAATTTGCATTTTCAGTACTTTTGGTTTCTTGACCTTTATTTGAATTTGAGACTAAGCTTTACTAAACAACAGAATTTACACTGTAACTAGCCAACCACAGTCCTCATTATGGAATCTATGCAGTGCATTTGTTACCTAGGAAACAGACCAGAGCAAAGGCAGAGTGCAATTTCAGCACAGCAAAAGAATTCTCCAATTATGCCGGTAAATAAAGTCCATAAATCAACTAATCAGAAGCACAGTCAAGAAGTATCACATAAGAGTTAAGCTCTATGGAAACTTTCTTTAAAGGAAAAAAAGAAACCTGTGTAGCATCTTCGGGCAACTATGTAGATCTCTTAAGTAAATATTATGAGCAGGTTTCTTTACAAACACAAACTGTCAGAAAACAAACTGTTCAAAATAAATGGCTTCTCTCCAATCTTCAGCTTCCCTATTTTTGACAGTATTTAAGAGAAAAAGCTTGTTCAGAGCCAGGCTCATACAGCTGGTAGCAGAATATTAATCCAAGAATGAATGTCTGCATTTTCTGCAAGCAGTATGGGTTTATGCTGCTCTTAAACCACAGGGTGACAAAGGCTTGGATTAGAGGTCACTGTCCATCTCTCTCAGAAGTGTTTCCTCATCAGGCTACAAAAAAACTGCAAAAAGAAGGACTTGAAAGTCATATCTATTACAGAGAATAAAATTATTATTGTCAGTTTTCCATTTGGTTACTACTAATGATAATTTTAATTAATCGAGGGTTCCAAGAAGCATAAAATGGCCATTTTGAGTTTCCTTTAATGACACTGCTCTGGTAACTAATAAACAGGAAAAGATTAGATTTAAAAATCTTTGGATTTAAAGTCTTTCCAATTTAACTGTGGACAGCTCAGTATTGTTTTTTAAAAAAAGAAACTAGCAAATGTCAATATATATTCCTCAGTTATATTTAAAATGCAACTTCACACGAATTCAAAATTTCTATTTATTATAATATCAAAAGCAGCAGGAAAAAAATTCAACAATAAAACGTGAAAAATAATTTATATTCCCTCTTATATACCAATGTAACACCAAAAGAGAAATCAGTTAATACAATGTAAGTTTCTTTGGAATGCTTTTATTTACACTAAAATATCACTTAGCTATGTTAAGAACCAAAAAAAATAACATGGATGTGTCACAGCCTAAAAGCAACAATAACAACAAAAAAATTCTAGCTGTTATCTTTTAGCCAACCCACATAAAAGCACCAGCAATCCTAGAAAACTGTTAGGAACAACTACAACTTTGCCAAGCAATTCTCAATACAGGCCTCACTCTGTTGCAATATGGTTGACACAGGAACTCTGTTAAACCATATTCTTTAATGACTGAAAGTCTTGTAAATAAACACATAAAACAAGCAATTCACTTTGTTGACTTATCTTTTTTAATAGTCCCAAGAGCTGATGAAGAGTGTGTGTCTAAGAGCTCAAACCCTGGAAGTGTTTCTGAAACTCTGGGAGTATTTTTGAATTCCATCCACCGCTCATGATAAAGCTCAAATGAATTTTAACACCCATCCCCTAGGGTCATCTCTAACAGAAAAGGAAAAAGAACCCTGCTCATGGGCCTCCCAGTGCCTGGCACTGAGCTCTGTGCCTTTGTGCAGAGTTTAAGTTCATTTATCTAATCTAGACCGGAAGTCACAGCAGGCAGTAATAAAATTTAATCAACTCAAAGGGGTTGGCATAACCATTGTTACATGTAGCCTTCTCAATAGGCTTTAAGTCAGGTCTACAAAAACGTACACTTGAGGCATTTACAAAATTAGTCACGCAATAATATTAATCTGTTAATGTAACTAGGGCAAGAATCTAGGATAAATTTTTCTCCTAGAAAAAGATCACTATTTTAGGCCTATTAAACTGTATCCCCTTTAGAATGACATAAATCAGTTTGCCTAATTAAAAATGCATTGAGTTGTTTTTCAGGTGAGTTTCTCCATCTTAGCCTGATGGAAAGTTAAATAACAAATATTTTACACTTTATTTTTCCTTCAAGTTTAGATGATAATTTTTTTTTAAGAAAGCCTTCATTTTCTATAGATAGCTGTACATTCACCTATCTATGTGAGTGGTTCCAAACTGGGGGGTAGGGGTGGGGGGTGGGGTGTGTGTGTGTGTGTGTGTGTTTTAATCTACTGGTAACCATTAGATTTAAGTTCGTCAACAGGCATTTTCTAACAACAGGCACCAAAACAGGTCTCCAGAAGTGAGCGGCAGATTGAGATGATTACAATGATATAAAAATTGTACCTGCATTAAACATCTGATTCTGTAAAATTAATTTTCTGGGTGCTTATTCAACTTAATTATTTGGATATTATTATTGAACTACATAGTAGCTGATCCTAAGAAACTCAGTCAGATAATTAAATGGCATCTACAGCACATTAAAAAATACTCTTCACATATACAATCCAATCATTTGATTATATACAGAAAACACATAAACGCACAGAATAAAGTGGGGACGTCATGAGGAGAAGAGGAGTCAGTACTAACTAAATCAGTTTTAATTCGTTCTCCTTATATGATGTTAAAGATTTCCTATCCTAAACCAGCACCAAAAAAAGGGTTGTCCGTCTGCAATGGAAAGCTAGCAATTGTTTTTCGCACTCCAGTTTAACCACCGTGGAAGGTGTCACAACCTGACTGGCTTGTTACCTATTTATTCACTAGGTAGAAGCCTCTGTCGTGCTAGTCCCAAGGAATCTGGGAAACACAAAACTTTACCCCCAAACTTTAATTATCAACGCTTGTAAACTTAATTGTAAATATCACAGTCAATTTCACCTTTCATTTCTTGCCTGTAAGTCGCTATCCAACAGAGAGCAAGCCAGCCAGCAGAAAACCGACAACATTCTCGCATTTGGGGTTGATTTCCATTTGATCCTGGCGAGCCCAACCTCCTTCGACCCGGGGGAATACGTTTCTCGGTGTATTTGATAACAAACACAAATCACTGTGCGCAGCCTCGGAATTGGGGAGGGGGGGTGGCGACGGAAGAGCCTCGGGGCGAAAGCCCTCCTCCGTTAGAAACAATAAATAAGGGACCGCGCGCCGCACGTTCCTGCACTCACGCCCCAAACGCACCTCGGCGAGCCTCCGGGGAGGGCGCCAAGTCGGGCAAAGCCCCGCGCCACCTCCGTCCCCGCTCTCCGTAACCACCTCAAGACTTGGAAACTAAGAGGGCAGGTCTTTTCTTTCTCCTTCCCGCCCTCCTCTCTCGCTCCGACAGACCCGCGAGCCGGAGCAGGCGAGCCGGGGCCACGCAGCGCGCCCGCGGCGGCCGCGGCGACAGGGGATGCTGCGCGGCGGGGCGGCCCGGGGAGGCTGAGGGAGCCGCGGCCCCGCGCCCGCGCCCCGCGCCCGCTCGGCCGCCCGGGGTCTCCGCCCCGCGCGCCCCCAGCCAGTCTCCGGCGACGTGCGGCCGCCCGGGTCTCTGCCCCGACTCCCGGCCTCCCCACCCCCGACCCCAGAGGAGACAAAAGGAGGGTTCAGCCAGGTCACTGCGCGGCCGCCGAGGGGGAGGCAGAGCGGACCCCAGCGCGGCCGCCCCCCACACAAAGGGGCTCCCCGGCCCGGGTGGCAGCGTCGGCGCGCTCGTCCCCGCCCCGCGCGCGGGCTCTCACCCACCTGCAGGTGTCTGTGCGTCTGTCCATAGGAACGCGGGCGGCGGGGGGGCCTGCGGGAGCCGGGCAGTGGGACTGGACGGGGCGGGACGGAGGGGCGGGCGGGCGGGCGGCCCGAGGGCCGGCTGGCGAGCGCAAGTGGAGCGGAGAAGGCGCCGGGCGGGCGGTGGACCGAGGCGCGGGGCGGGGGGGCGGGGGCGCCAGCCTGACTCGGCCGACCGGCGCGCGCCGCTCCGTGCGCCCCGGGCTCCGCGCGCCCGGCTCGGATCGCGGCGGGCGGGCGGGCGGGCGGGGGGCGGGGCGCGGGCGGGGCGGGGCCGGCGAGTGGGGCGGGGGCTCGGACCCCGGGCTCCAGCCGGCACCGGAAACGCGCCGTGGTCCGCGGGACCCACAGGAAGTGTGTAACTCCACCTCCCACGGCGCGCGGAGCTCGCCGGCCTCGCCGCCCGAGGAGGTGCGCACCGACCCTGCGAGGACACGCGCGCGCGGACGAGCGCGGCGTCGGCAGCCCGACAGGTGTGGAACCCGCGATCCCGCTACGCTCCGAGGGGGGCAGTCCCCGCTGCTGCCACTCGCTCGGGGCTCGCTGCTCCGTGCAGTTGCAGCCAAACGCCAGCAACAGATCTCGCAGGAACCTAACCTATTTGTCAGGTGTGTGACACCTGTTTTAAGCACCGCGTAGAATCACCTCTACACCAGGCATATGCAAGAATACCTCTGCCCGACGGAAGTCCAGTGCACGGGCATCACTGCCCGGGTGGAAGTTCCTAATCCAACTGCAACACGCGCACCCATCCCACGGAGGGAGCGGGGCCACTTAAGGATATCTGAAACACTAACTTTGGCGAAGCCTACAGTAACTGTCTACACCGCCTGGCACAACAGAGGTAAGGTTTTACATGCTACATGATGCTGTCACACCGCGAGGGAGTCGCACCATCTCAGCCCAGAAATTTGAGGACAGGGACCAGGAAGAATGAGTTTAGGAGGTTAGTTTTAGCGATAGGAACGCTCCCTGCAAAAGAGAGGGGATTGCCGTTGGACCCCTCGAGTCTAGGGGATTTATCCTGGGGGGTTGAGGAAGTTAGCTGCCACGGAATTTTCCATGCGGGCTTGCTGTGTCTGCACAACTGTGATTGCAAAAGGTGCTGTTTTGTCTGCACAGCAGCCATGCTGCTGTATTTGCACAGTTGTGACCACAAAATGTGCTCCGCCCCTTCTGGGAATTTGTGCATTGCTGGTACTTTTTTGAGTAAGGGCCTCTGCCCTGTCTGCCTATCTATCTCAATGCCAGTTGCCCCTCCACCTTTATTTTACCTAAGGAACACTTGCATAGGTAGCACTTACTATGTGTCCAGGGTCTACACTAACTGCTTTCCGAAAATGTATTTAGTTCTAAGAATTCTATGCAGTAGATGCTGTTAGCTTTGTCATTTTATGGATGAGCAAAGTGAGGCTTTGCTCAAAATTACATGGAGAGTAGCTGGAGGAGCTCAGATTCATTCCAGGAAGTCTGGCTTCAGATTCCACCCTCTTACCTCTCTTTCTGCTTACAGCACTAAGCATCTGCAAGATAATATAATAATGATAGTAAATAATATTTGGAGCTTATCTGATTTTATGGTGCTCACATCTTGGCTTCACCCCAAATGTGACAGGGAAATCTCAATCACTCCTACCTTTGGGATGGTGAGAATATGACAGAGAAAGAGACTAACTTCTGAACAAAGGAGAATGGATACTTCTGGTTTAGGCTAAATAAAACGACTATGTAACCATTTTGACAACATAAAGTCTATCAAAACAAAAACAAAAGAAAAACCAGCTATTTGCTACATATACCAAATATGCAATCCTGTGAAGAAATTGGAATCTTTTGCACACTTTTGGTGGAAATGTAAAATGGTGCAGCCACTATGGAAAATAGTATAGAGATTACTCAAAAAATTAGAAATGAAATTACCATAGGGGCCAGAAATCCCACATCTGGGTATACATATACCCAAAAGCATTTAAAGCAGGGTCTTAAAGAGGTATTTCCATATCATACTCACTGTAGCATTATTCACAAAAGCCACAGGGTTAAAGCAGCCTAAATGTCCATTCATGGATGAATGGATAAAACAAAAGTGGTATATACATAAAGGATATTATTAGCCTTAAAAAACAGATTTAAAATAAAAAGCATGCCACAACATACATAAACCTAAGGACATCAGCCTGAATGAAATAAGTCACAAAAGAACAAATATTGTATGATTTTACTTATGTGAATACTTAGCATTGTCTGAATCAATAAAACAAACAGAATGGTGGCCACCAGAGACTGGAGGAGGGGACTATGGGGAATTGTTGTTCCATGAGCACAGTGTTTCAGTTTTGTACAATGAGAAAGTTCTACAGGTGTTATACAACAATGTGAATGTAGTTAACAGCACTGAACTTTATACTTCAAAATAGTAAGAGGATAAATTTTATTTTTTAACAAAGAAATACAGCCCAATTTGTTTGCATCATGAAGTCATTCTTTTAATGATGCAGGCTTCCAGCTATAATGGGGTACCCTGTTGACAAACTAACTCTTCCACTGAGAATTTTAAGAGTTGGATTTTATTTATTTATTTATTATTTAAGGCTGTTTAAAGCTATTGTAGCACAATCTAGGTGACCAAGAATTGAAAGTCCAAGAGCCCAGGACGAAGGGAAACACATTGACATGAATTCTACACTCTCACTTTTCTTTCTCCATGTATTGTTGACTTGTGCCTAGAACAGAAATCTAACAGTAAGAGGCATCCTAGAGCTGGTGACAGTTTGACTGCAATGGAGATATAAAATTTGGAGGTCATGTCTATTGAGACAGCTAGGAACAGAGAGGGCAAGGTCCCAGAAAAAGCTGATCATGGGGGGCCTCCCTTGTGGTGCGGGAGGTTAAGACGCAACCTATGAAGCTATCTGCAGCCACCACAACACAAGTTCCATCCCCGGCCAGGGAGTTACCCACATGGCTCAGCCGATCTCTCCTGACTTGCCCGCTGCTCCCCTCAGCAGTGTATTTCAGTAGATCTGCCTGTTCTGCTCCCCACTCTGTCTCTGGTGAATCCTCTCACTCCCCACACCTCTGGCCTGTACCCCAGGTCTTGTATACATAAATAAATCGTTTTTAAAAAGGTGCTCATGATAAAGGAATCAGCACGCTCCATGCTATTTCCTCTCCAAGCATATCCTGATTCCAACCTGTGTATGCAAAGGGCAAGAAGCCAAGAAATCAAGCGGAAAGTAGCTGCTAAGTGTTAAAAGAAAAAAAAGAAAGCCTAAGAAATCTTTTCTGTTTTTCTGGTGCTTGAAAGAAATAAATAGGAAGTAGGGGTCTGTGTAAACACCTTAGACTTTCAGTTGAAAGCCTTAAAAATCTATACCCTGAGAGTAAAAGCAAGGCAGAAATTACTAATAATGCCAACAGTTGTGAACTATCTCAGTCCCTGGTTGAATTAAGGGATTTTCCCTTGTTCTATCTGTTTGCCTGAAGAAACTAAGAATTTGGTTGGAGAATCTTTATAATTTTTCATACATAGTCCCTGGCATTCTATCAACAATTACCAAAGGTCAAGAAGAAAAAAAGACATTAGAAACAGATACACACATGATTCAAATATTATAGTTATTAGATACAACCTTTAGAATAGCTGTGATTAATATGTTCAAGCACATAGATAAGAGAATGAAGAAATTTCACTAGAGAGCTAGGATCTTTTAAAAAATAAATAGAGCCAGGGCCTCTCTGGTGGTGCAAGGGGTTAAGGTGCAACCTATGAAGCTGTCCGTAGTCTCTGCAGCACTATGGCACAGCAGACCTCTCCTGACTCTGTACTCAATCTGTCTGTTCTGTTCCCCACTCTGTCTCTGATGAATCCTCTCACCCCTTAGACCTCTGGCCTGTATCCCAGCTCTTGTATGCATAAATAAATAAATCTTTAAAAATAAATAAATAGAGGCAGCTGCTGAAACAACTGGATAGCAACATGCCAAAAAAAAAAAAAAAAAGGAACCTTTGCAGACTTAGCAATTTTCACAAAAACTAACTCAAAAAATGGATCACAGCTATAAATGTAAAACTATAAAATACAAACCTGTAAAATTCCTAGAAAATAACAGGAGAAATGAAGGCAACCACTTTTTAGATACAAAGACACAATCCATGAAAGAAATGAGTGATAAACTGAACTTCATTAAAATTAGAAAATGTGTGCTCTTCAAAAGAGTATCAAGAATGGAAAAACAAGTCAGACTGCAAAAGACATCTAACGAAGGACTCTTACCCAAAATATAGAGAACTGTTAAAACACTACAATAAGAAAACAACCAACCAGATTTTAAAATGAGCCAAAGACCTGAATCGATGCCTCCCAAAGGATATATAGAGGCAAGTAAGCATATGAAAAGATGTTCAACATCACATGTGATTAGGGAATTACAAATTAAAACAACAATGAGAATACCATGTATCTAGCTGTGGATAAAGATAGTGTCTTCTACTTTTAGTAATTTTCTGCAGTACCCAAGATAGTAGAATACTCTAGGTATTCAGAAGTGCTTGCTGAATAAAACAGAACTTGGTTTTCCTGACTACATGTTTCCCACTTACTATTTTTAATAAAGCAAGACTCAGGAGAAACTACACACCTGTCAGGATGGCCAAAATCCACAACACTGACAATACCAAGTGCTGGTGAAGATGTGGAGCAACAGAAACATTCAGTGCTGGTGGGAATGCAAAATGTTAGTCACTTTGGAAGACAGTTTGGGAGTTTCTTACAAAACATACTCATCTACACAATCCATATTTTTTTTTACACGATTTTCTATCCTACAAACTCAAAATCTTTTGTCTTGTTACTTCTCTAAAAGATGTGTTCTCTTGTTAAGATATTAAGTAAGCTCAAGTTCTCACCACTCCTTTCAATTACTGAGTGCTCCCTTGTGTATGTGCAATGTCCATGTTAATAAACTTCTATTTGTTTTTCTCTTTTTCATCTGTCTTTTGATGTCTAGTTTACTTGGCCTTAGCTGAGAACTTAAAATAGGTAGAAGAAACAGATTTTTTTTTCTACTTAAGAGGATTATTTATGAGGCATATATAAGAGGAAAGACAAATTTGCTAGCAATAAGTCAGTTTTAAAATTATCTAAATAACAATTCAATCACTAAAAAGTCAGCAGCATGATTTGCCTCCATACCATTCTATTTTAGGAACAGGTATAATTGGTTAATGGACAGCACACAAAATGGCTCCTCCCAACTTCTGGGAGGATCTACTACAACTTCAATGCAGTTAATGGGAAAAGATCCAGAAAATAGGAACACATAGGAATTCACTAAGGTAGCTGGGAGATAGGGCAATGGAGGAGGCTTTAGGATTATAGGCACGGTACCTTCTTTCTGATAGAATAGAGCAGATCACTTAGCACTTCTCAGTGATACTGAGCACAAAGGGGCACAGATGACCTCATCCAATTTCCTCAATTACTGATCAGAAAACCAGGGCCTTTTAGTTTGCAAGTTCATGTTTTAGTGACCAGAACCCAGAATTCCTGCCTCATGGTATTTTCTACTTTTTACTTTCCCAAAGTTTTGAGACCATTCATTTGAAGAAAGCAGAGAAAGGTGGAAAGTTCTTAGAATACTTAAGTAGAAAGGAGTCTTGACATCTGATCCTCACAAGGCTAGCAATGACCAGGAGCTTCCAAGGGAGCTAAGGCTGTCACCCCAAAGACAATTCATCCCCTACAAGAAGTCATCACTTTCACAAAGGAGGACATGAGGTCTTCAAGTTCTAGCCAAGGCCAATGTGCTTGGAGGTTGTTTTAGACTCTGGCTTGTCCCTTTCGGCCTTAATCTATCTTTTCACATCTCTGATCCTCTACTTCCTCATTTTAAAATGCAGATTAAATGTTCCTAACATTATGATTTTAAGAATTCTTAGGATTAGCTAAATTGCTTAAGAGCATAATATTGAAGTGGGAGATAAGAAGCAAAAGAATTATACAGTATTTTTAATGAATTAAAATGAGAGGAAAGAGCTTTTTATAAGTTAAAAAGAAAAAAACAAAAACCATTGTATTAGTTTGCTAGGTTGCCATAACAAAATACCACAGACTGGGCAGTTAAGCCAACAGAATTTATTTCTTACAGTTCTGTAGATTATCAAGGGGTCAACAGATTGGATTTCTTCAGAGGCCTCTTTTCTTAGCTTGCAGAGAAGTGCCTTCTTGTGTCCTCACTTGATCTTTCTTCTGTGAGGATTTCTGGCCTCTCCTTTGTGACCAAATATCTTCTCATTATATATATATCAGTCAGACTGGATTCGGGCCCCCCAAAAAAGCCTAATTTTTCACTTAATCTCTTCAAAAGTCTCCCAACACAGTCAAATTCTGAGGCAATGGTGGTGAGTCTTCAACATGTGAATTTGCTTTAAGGGGCATAAATTCAGTCCATAATAACTATCAATTGTAAGTTCTCATTTTAAAACACTGTGACCAAGTGCGTACTTCTGAGAATTTATTTTATTTTAGGACTTTAAAATAGAAAGTATACTGCAATTAGTTGAATTACATTAGTGTTTTCTCAGAGGTAACATAACTAGCAAGCTAGTGAGCAAAATGGAAAACTGAGAAAGTTTATTTCATTTCATTATCTTTACAAATAGTATATACTAAGTAGTTTATGGTATGATTTCTGTAAAAATGTATTGTGGAAGCCCTTTAAGTAAGTATATAAAAATCTAAAATATCATTAATATTTTTATTAGTATACAATCAAAAACCAATTATTTTAAAAACAGATTAGCCTCACTTTGTATGAGAAAAACTGAAAAATCCTAATGTTACTTCTCGACCCTGATTAATTACTCATGACACTTTCCCTGGAAGACAGAGGGCTCAGACAGCAAAACTCAAAAAATATATCAAAAACAAAGGTGTCTTAGAATTCTGCTTAATGAAGCTATTAGCTAGCTGTTTTAATTAAAATTTCAAATCTTAATAGATACAGAAATTCCATTTTTTTTTCCAGAACACACATGCATATCCTTACAATAAAATGGGGAAGAAAACAAACATTAGATTTTAACTGTTGAGCCCTTTTACACTTTGTGAGCTTAATGGCTGATGTATTTCTTCTTTTCCTTCACAACTTGGCAGTCATCTGATTCATTAGCTTTTCTAATTTGATTGCTAGAGCCATGTTCCCTTTAATCTTCAGTTTTCCTGACATGAATGCCATTGTTGGTTTTAGTTTCCCTAAAATGAGAAAAACAGAAAAAAAAGTCCCTATGAGTGCCCTTAGGGATATTCCACTTTGAGAACATGCATTAGAAAATAATCTCTTTGTGGGGCCTCCCCTGGTGGTGCAGCGGTTGAGCGCTGGACTGTGAAGCTGCCCGCAGCCTGTGCAGCGCTGGTTCCATGCCCAGCCGCTGATGAGGGTCCCACATGGGGCACAGACCTCTCCTGCTGGCTCGCTGCTCCCCTCAGCAGTGTATTTCGTCAGTCTGCCTGTTCTGTCCCCTGCTCTGGTGAATTCTCTCACCCTCCTGAGCTTCTGACTGTACCCAGTGCTTGGATAAATAAATAAATAAATCCTTAAAAAAAAAAGAAAAGAAAAAGGAACTCTCCTACATTGCTGGTGGGAGTGTGAACTGGTCGAACCACTATGCAAAGCTGTCTGGAGGTTCCTCAGTCTACTAAAAATGGAGCTACCATACAATTCCTAGGGATCTACCCAAAGGACACAAAAACTGATTCAAAAGAGCACCTGTATCCCTATGTTTATTGCAGCACTATTTAGAGTATGTAAAACCTGGAAACAACCCAAATGCCCAAAAAATAGATGACTGGATCAAGAAGATGTGGTATATATACACAATGGAATATTATTCAGCAATCAAAAAAGATAAACTCATGCCATTTGCAGCAACGTGGATGCAGCTAGAAAGAATTATGCTCAGTGAAATAAGCCGAAAGGAAAAAAGAAAAATATCAGATGGTTTCACTTATAACAGGAATTTAGGGGAACCAAATAGGTTATCAGTGTAAAAAAAAATAATAACAACAGTGCAAAACACAACAAAGCAAAAACAGACAATTGTAAACCAGAGACATCCTGCAGGGGAGGGGGGGGTGAGAGGGAGGGAGGGAGGAGCACAGAGGACTGAGGTGATGGTGCATGGGTGCCTTGGGGAAGGAAATTCTATGGGGACTCAATCTGAGGGGGGGGGGAAGCAAATATTGTCTAAAAAAATTTTTTTAAATGATAAATGTTAAAAGAAAAAAATTTAAAAAGAAAATTTTAAAAAAGAAAAGAAGAAAAAGAAAATAATCTCTGAGTTCTAAAACCAAACAGAAATTTGTATTACAGCATTTTTTAGTATCATGGGAACCCCAATTCCTGGACTTAAATAATATTCTATGAGAGATAATGTAAAAACAACAATCAGAAAACAATAACAAACAATAAATTATAGCAAAACGCTGAAGATTTATATACTAGTTTCAGTTATCTAAAAGATACATGGTCCTCAAATGAACTGTACACAAATCTTATCTATTTTAATTTATTTTCCAATGTTATAGTTCATTAAGCTAACATTTCAAGTTTCTATTAAAAAAATCAAATGGTATAAATGCATATAATATTCTTATAAAGAAATCATCATTAAAAGTATTATGTAGGAACACAGAAGTATAACTTAGCATTATTTTAGTGACAGAAATGCCAGGACTTAAAAGATGAGCATTAAAACAGAACTGTAGGGCCTCCCTGGTGGCGCAAGGGGTTAAGACGCAGCACTATGAAGCTATCGCAGCCACTGCAGCATGAGTTCAATCCCCAGCTGGCCAGGGAGGAGACCCACATGGCGCAGCAGACTTCTGTCTTGCCTGCTGCTCCCCTCAGCAGTGTATTTCAGTCAATCTACCTGTTCTGTTCCTCACTGTCTCTGGTGAATCCTCACCCCCTGCACCTCTGGCCTATACCCCAGTTCTTGTATGCATAAATAAATCTTTAAAAAAAATTTTTAAAATGAAACTGTAATTAGTAACAAATAATGAAAAAGAAGCTCCATAGAGAGAGGAAATTTTATTTACTACTCACAGCCTAATGATAGCGAAGGGCTTGGCACACGATTAATGAGGAATCTGAGATTCAGAGAGGATTTTGACTTTCCCAGGGCAAAACAAGGTTATATATATGATGGTGCTATATTTCAAAGTCAGATGTGTCTGTCTCTCATTCATAGTTTTCTGTGCTATACTATGCACAACTGTGTCTAGTGTACTAACAAACCTCCACTGGGTCACACACTGACTCTTGGTAGGAAAAAAGTGTGGGTTAATGTGTTGTGTGTACATAATAAACACCTTTAAATTATTCTGAACAGGGGTTGCAGCAAAGCATTATAAATTGGTTATGGATTGAAAGGAGTCTAATCCATTTCTTTTAATGAATAAATTGAGCTGGGCACCATTCCAAGGAAATGTGACATTAAAATACCTAAATTTACAAATAATAGATTAAAGGATATTTTGATTTACATGGAAAATACTGGAAGAACTTTATTCTTTGAAGGAAAATAACAGCTCTCCCTAAAACTTACAAATACTGACATTTACGTGCCCTTTGGCTCCCTGCTCTGTCCCTATTATACCATGAAACCCACCAGACCACATGGGGTTATTATAGCAAAAAAAAAAAAAAAAGATGGTGGTCACCAGAGGGGAGCTGGGCAAATTGGGTAAAGGGGGTCAACTGTATGGTTGGTTGTGAATGAAAACTAGAGTTTTGATGGGGATGATAAAATAGCACATAAAGATGTCAAAATTTAATTATACCTGAAACCTATACAATGCTGTAAACTAATGTACTGCAACAAAAATTTTAAAAAAAATGTTAATGAGGACAACGATAAGAAACAAATCATCATATATCACTAGTGGTAATGTAAATGGTACAGTTACTGTGGAAAAATTTGTTCATTCTTCAGAGAATGAAACACAGAATTACCATATGAACCAGCAACACAGAAACTTGTACACAAATGTTTATAGAAACATTATTCATAATGGCCGAATGGTGGAAACAACCCAAATGTCAGTCAGCAGATGAATGGATAAACTAATAATGGTACATCCATATGATGGAATATTATTTAGTCATAAAAAGAAATGAAAAAGTAACAACACATGTCACAACATGGACAGATGAATATTGAAAGCCTGATGCTAAATTTAAGAAGCCAGATACAAAAGACTGTTGTTTGATTGAATTTACATATAATGTCTGGAAACAGCAAATCTACAGAGATAGGAAAGCAAGTTAGTGTTTGGCTGGCTGAAGTAGTGGTGGACAGGGGTTATAAAAAAGGAGCCTGGGACATCCCTGGTGGCGCAAGTTGTTAAGACATAACATATGAAGCTATCTGCAGCCACTGCAGCACAAATTTGATCCCGGGCCAGGGAGCTACCCACATGGCACAGCAGACCTGTCCTGACTCGCCCGCTGCTCCCCTCAACAGTGTATTTCAGTCAATCTGCCTGTTCTGTTCCCCACTCTCTCTGGTGAATCCTATCACCCCCACCTCTGGCCTGTGGTGGCCTCAGTTATTGTATGCATAAATAAATAAATCTTTAAAAAAGGGGGGGGGGGACTGACTGCAAAGAGACATGAGCGAATTTGGGAGGTGATGGAAGTGTTCTCAAATGGAATCTAAGTGATAGCTGTATAACTATAAATTTACTAAAAAACATGTACAGTTATACTAGATGGATTTTATGATATATAAATTATACCTCAATAATACTACTTTGAAAAATAAAATATAAATATCCAGTAAGCTGAGCATCTCATATGTGTGTGTGTATAAGTGTGTGCGTGTGTGTGTATATATATATATATTTAAAATATGTATTTCCCTCCTCCCAATGTATTAATCAGGTCATCTTGTACAACTTATTTTCTATCATAAACCTTTACCATACAGTGACCTCTACTGGCCAAAATGAGAGATTTTTTTTTTTTGTTTAGTTACTAGTTGCTTAGATGATACAGTTTTATAAACAAATATTAAATTAATGAAATTTGGTAAAAGAAATTTAGGCCACAGAAATGGCTATAGTTTCTTAAAGGAAAACGCTTAGATTATAAAGTCTAAATTGTGCTCATTCAAAGAAAAGCAGACGGGATAGAGAGTAAAAATGAAAGGACATAAAAGCAGCAGCAGCAGAGTCACTTGCTTCCAATTTAAACCACTGCGATAAAACATACCTAATAAGGATACTTAAAAGAAATTACTAACCTCCCCATGTCAATTCAGGATCACATTCACAGAAAGATATAAACGGAAAGGCCATTATTGTAAGCTGATGCTACATGAATAAAATGTAAATTAAAGCAGTCACTTCATTCTCCTTTGGAGGGCAGAACAGCATAATGATTAAAGGAACAGAAATTTGGGAGTCAGCTCGTATTCAAATTCTGGCTCCAACATTTACTTAACTCACTACGTGACCTTGGGTTTATTATTTAATTCATCAACACCTTAATTTTTTATAAAATATTTTTATAAAATGGGACAAATAGCTATTCTCAAACTATTATTGGTAGTATTGCTCAATTCACAGTAATTATATAATAAACATTACCTATAATTACTGTTATTTTAGTTTAAAAATTTATAATATATTTTAAGTTCAAAATTACACAATTTGTAAGATTCAGATATACCAAACATTTAGCGAACATCTAGCATATATATACAAAGCACTGTGTTTAAGCTTTAAGAAGAAATAGTTTTTGAAACACCAAACAAACACTAAAGAATATTTTAAATGATTAAAGAGATAACTTTTAAATAACACTGAAAGATGTTATAAAAGCACTAGGTGAAACACTGCTAAACAGTAGTAATGCTAAAATCTTGTTTCCATAAGAACATGTATAATTTATATACATTCACAAAAAAATATGATCCTAAGCCAAAACCAACTGATGGTCATCTTACTAGATTGCAGTAAGTAATAATTGTATTTCCTTAAGTATACTGTTCAATTTTTCTACTGGGAACACCACTATAAAAAAGGAAAAGTGGGAGAAGTGTCAATCCTTAGTGATATCATATATATATATATATATACTGGCTCAAATAGTCTTTAGGCCTTTCCACATCCTGGATTAAAATTAGAAAGATCTACCAGGCCACAGAATACACTGTGGTATTCAATATATGAAGACTAAACCTGAACAAAGAAGGAATAGCATTTGTAACTCATTAAAAGAAAGCCTCTTCAGAATGTTAAAATGCTTTAGTTTAACTGCTTCTAATAAGTAATGTGTTAAATAGCTTACTATTTGCAGTAGTATAGTAAGAGTAGAAAACAGAAAAAAAAAATCACCTTTTAAAAACTTTCTGGCACATTCAAGTACATGGGCAGAACAGAAAATTATGTAAAAAGTTTCTCTTAATTGGGGATTCCACAGAAAGTGGGATCACTGAGCCTCTAGAGAGGGAAGTTGTTTCCTATTATAACAGTGTGAAGACTGAAGCATGACCTTCCTCTCAATAATGAGCTGCCACAAGTTCAGCACCTTTGCTGATCCAGATGATACTGGAAATTATACTTAGTGCAATAGCAGAACTAGAGTCACCTAGGAACCTTGTCTCTTTGAATAATCTCTCTGTTCCCAATGTTATCTTATGGGCTGTTCAGTCATGTAAAAAGGAAATTCTGACACCTATTCCCCATTTGTTGGCTCAAGTAGAAGGAGCAGTAGAGGTAGCAGTAGGAACTGCCTTCCCAAGACTGTGTACTCTTCAACATCAATAGCTGCTAGGATTTCACAGCTAAAACAATTATTAGCTCAGATTATTTGGAAAAGAACAAAGCACAACGTTGAACTAAATTTTCCTTGAACAATCAGGAAACTAACAAAAGTGAAAACTCACCTGAAAACATTTTTACAAAATCATCAGTAGACATACTCATCACCACATCTGCCCGATCTGAGGGCTCTCCAAATCCAACCTTCCCACCCTTGCTTTTAAGATCAAGAAACCATTTTCCACCATCTTCACCTGCAAGAAGATAAAAATATTAAATAAATGCCAAAGAAGCCCTGTTCTTTTTAAACTCAATAATGGCTACAATTAGAATAATCTTATATAATACTGCTTCCCAAGTTTTAATTTTCAACCTTTATCAAACTGGGCAAATATTTAGGGACTTATTAGGTGCCTGGCACTAGGCTTGGCTCTGAAGACTATAAAAAATGCAGTTCTTACAAAAGAGGAAGTGGAGTCAGGATAGTCCAGCTGAAATTGAGATTTTAAAGCAAGTAAGGATTAGCTAAATGAGGAGCTGGAATAAGTACAGTAGGACTGGAAGGATCTAAGAGAATGGTTGGTGGCATTAGATGGGTTCACAGGGCAGTCTGGAGCACAGCTGGGTGAGCCACATAAAGGGTGCATTGACTATACCCTAGGGAATGTGCATGGAAGGAGCATGATATGAGGCCTGTACTTTAAATAGCTCACCATGGGCCTCCCTGGTGGCTCAGGGGTTAAAGTCTCAGAGCTATCAAGCTATCGCCAGCCACTGCAACCAGCCAGTGCAGCACGAGTTCGATCCCCGGCCAGGGAGCTAATTCCCATGACTCAGCAGACCTCTCCAGTGTAGCTCACTACTCCTGTCAGCAGTGTATTTTAGTCAGTCTGCCTATTCTGCTCCCCACTCTGTCTTTGGTGAATCCTCTCATTCCCCAGCACCTCTGGCCTACACCCCAGTTCTTGTATGCATAAATAAAATAAATCTTTAAACATAAATAACTAAATATATTAAAATATATATAAATAAATAGTTCACCCTAACTGCAGTGTAGAGAACACGTTAAAAATGACTAAAGAGGGCCTCCCCGGTGGCGCAGCGGTTGAGCGCTGGGTTGCGAAGCTGCCCGCGGCCTCTGCGGCGCGGGTTCGATCCCCGGCTGCTCCCCGGCCACCAGAGGAGGGTCCCACATGGCGCGCAGACCTCTCCTGCAGCCCGCTGCTCCCCTCAGCAGTGTACTTCAGTCCTTCTGCCTGTTCTGTTCCCCGCTCTGGCTCTGGTGAATTCTCTCACCCTCCCGTGCTTCTGACTGTACCCAGTGCTTGTATAAACAAAACAAACAAACAAACAAATAAATAAATGACATGCCTCTATAAAAAAAAAAAAAAAATGACTAAAGAGGTGGGCTTCCCCTGGTGGCAGAGCGGTTGAACGCTGGGCTGCAAAGCTGCCCGCAGCCTCTGTGGTGCCGGTTTGATCCCCGGCCACCGGGTGAGGGTCCCACGTGGTGCGCAGACCTCTCCTGCCGCCCGCTGCTGCCCTCAGCAGTGTATTTTGGTCCATCTGCCTGTTCTGTTCCCCACTCTGGCTCTGGTGAATTCTCTCACCCTCCCGTGCTTCTGACTGTACCCAGTGCTTGTATAAATAAATAAATAAATCTTTAAAAAAAAATGACTAAAGAGGATGCAGAAGACTAGTTAGGATGGTGTTGGGGTAGTTCAGGAGCTGGAGGACGTGTGTCTGGATCAGGACCATAGCAGTGGGAATGGAGAAAAGTAGACATGTGAGAGAGAACTTGAAAGCAGAACCACAACTAGGTAACTCATTAAATACTAGGTAATTAATTAAATATGAAGAGGAAAAAGAGGGGCGATATGGAAGAATAGGTTGCTAGTTTGGCTAGGGAAACTGGATAAATATTTGACTGGGGAAACTGCATAAATATTTGCTGTGTTTTTTACTGAAAGAGGAATACTGAGGAAGAACAAGTTTAACAGCTAGTGTCAAAGACTGTTTGGGACATTTTCAGATTGAGGCATCTTTGTCACAGCAGGTGAAAATGGCAAATGAGGGCTGGCTAGGCTAGAAATATAGATCCTTAAATAATCAGGTCATAGGGTCCCTGAAGCCATGTGAGTGGCTGGGGTGTCCTAGAAAATTTGTAGCGTATAAGGAATGCTAAGAGAGGGACCCAAAGAATATGCATGTTTAAGGGAAGGACAGAGGAGAAGCGTAGCTAGAGAAGCATCGCTCCTCTCTCTTTCAAGACATAATTATAGACAAAGAAGGAAAACAAAGATAGCCAAGTGTCAAGGGAGCCAAAGAAAGAGAGCGTTTCCAGAAGGAAAGAGTAATCAGCCCATCGTCACTGCATAGTGATATTGCAGAAGGTAAAAATGATGGATGCCCACTGGTAACATGGGAGTCACTGAGGCCCCTAACGAGAGCAAATTCAGTGAAAGGGAAAAAAACGTTATCAGAGAAGAGTGAATTATAGAGGAAAATAAGTTTGACTCTAAAAAGGAGAAGAAAGAGAAGAGGAAGGTATTGGTGTTGTTGAGTTTCATTGTAAAAATAGTGCAGACTGAGAATGTTAACATACCAGTGGGAAGGAGGCTGGAGGATGAACAGGTGGAAGAGAGGACAGCGTCCACAGCACAGAGTGCCTGAGGAGGCCAGAAGCAATGGAATCTAGAACTTAGCTACTCAAAGTGTGACCCATGGACTGCTGCCATGGGCCATGGAGAGGGGAGAGATGGGAGACTTGAGGAAAACTAAGAAGTTTAAAACTGTGGAAAATGAGGCAGTAAATCGAGCACAGAAACACAGAATTCTGAGGTGTTGCTTAGAAGAATGATGGTTTTCTACTAGTAAATATCCACTGAGTAGTGATTTTTCTCATTTTTTGAAAAATCATTTCTTTAGCAGAACTTAGTATCCTGGACGCAGCTGTGAGGCAGCCAGACAGTTAGCTTCATCCAGGACTAGGGTTTTAGGATACAGGAAATTCATCCAGGAAGTTTCAGATACAGGCAAGAATCACTTTAAAATGGGCTCAAAAAGGATAGAAAGGGAAATAAAAACAGAAAAGGGTGGATGGATTAAGATAAAGCAGAAGAGACAAAGGATAAAAGAATAATGTTAAAGCTTGCAAATCAGGCTAATGGGCCGATGTAGCTAATTTTTTAAAAACCATCATTGACATGGACCTCCCCTGGTGGTGCAGCTGTTGAGGGCTGGGTTTCGAGGCTACCTGCAGCCTCTGCAGCGCCAGTTTGATCCCCGGCCAGGGCGAGGGTCCCACCAAAAAAAAAAAAAAAATCATTGACATAGAAATACCTTATTAACAAAACTGAGAGAAATTTTAAAAAGCTAGCTACATTCAGTCTTATTTAAATAATATCAAAGATAAAAATAGCAGCGTGCCCATGGTTGATGATCAATTACTGTATTATATTACCTCTCATGGTCCAGATACCCTTCCTAAGTAAAATGTTCTCTCAGTTACATATGCCAAGGAGTTATTTAATACTGGAAGTACCTGTAAAGCAATTTTATTTTACATATGTCCATACAACATCATAGAGTCAAGGTCCTGGATAAGTCAATTATCCACATGATTACTACAGGAGGCTGATGTTCTTGCAAAGAAAATATCCTACTTTGTTTATAAAAGCCCCAGATTACCAGACATACTACTTACCTGAGAGTTCAAACAGGTAAATTGCTTGAGTGGCTTTAACAACATCATCGTTGAGAGAGTTCTTAACAATTCTAAATGTTTCTTCCACAGCTCCAGAAGGTGGTTTTGATGGTGGCTGTGCTTTCTCTTCTTTCAATTGTGGGGCAGAACCTATAAAATATTATTGATGTAAACGACTTTTTATAATGATGTAAAAGTCTAGGCAGTATAAAGCCCATCACAGAGTTAATTAATTAGCAGAGCATATTTGCTGCCAATTAGACCTGTCTGACCAAAATGAACTTAAAATACATTCAGTAGCATCTAAAACCATAAATCAAACTGATAAAACAACAACCAAACCCATCAGTCTTTTATGCTAATAAATGTAAGTGGTTTGTAGTTTTGTATTCTCCTAGTGAAAAGCTATTAGATTTTCAGCAAGTCACTACTAAGCTATCCAATGTTTATAATAAATGGACCTGAACAAACTATTGGTGTTCTAGGGGCAATACTCACTCTGAGTTCTAAAACCAAATGAAAAAAGAAGACACTATGGTCAAAAACATGGAGATCAGAATTTCAACTGTAATTAGTGGAGCTGAATTAGAGACTGTAGCTTGAGCTTAAAACCAAGTGAATTTCCTATAAAACTTTACCTCTAAAGAGCCTCCCTGGTGACGTGAGGGGTTAAACATCTTACTTTGAGGCAGTCCGAAGCCTCTGCAGCTCGAGTTCAATCCCCCACCCGCCAGGGAGCAACTCACATGGTGCAGCAGACTCTTCTGTCTCGATCCCACTGCTCCCCTCAACAGTGTATTTCAGTCAGTCTGCCTGTTCTGTTCCCCACTCTGTCTCTGGTGAATCCTCTCACCCCCTGCATCTCTGGCCTGTACCCCAGCTCTTGTATGCATAAATAAATAAATCTTAAAAAAAAAAACCAAAAACTTTACCTCTGAATTAAACGAATTCACCTAGTCCCTACAAGCCTGGATTGAACCTCCCGCCTCCCACCAGGAGTCAGAAATGCTTCTAGTGCCTCCCCGGTGGCGCAGCGGTTAAGCGCTGGGTTGCAAAGCTGCCCGCGGCCTCTGCGGCGCCGGTTCCATCCCCGGCTGCTCCCTGGCCACCGGAGGAGGGTCCCACTTGGCGCGCAGACCTCTCCTGCCGCCCGCTGCTCCCCTCAGCATTGTGCTTCGGTCCTTCTGCCTGCTCTGCTCCCCGCTCTGGCTTTGGTGAATTCTCTCACCCTCTCGCGCTTCTGACTGTACCCAGTGCATGTATAAACAAAACAAACAAACAAATAAAACATGCCTCTATTAAAAAAAAAAAAATGCTTCTAAAGAGCATGTGAAAACTGAGGACAGCCTCATCAGGGTCCATACCAACACAAGCTTGTTTTTACTCCAATCCCACCTAAGCATATCGAGGGAAGTCAGTCAAAAAGTTGTTTTGGGGGCCTCCCCGGTGGCGCAGCAGTTGAACGCTGGGTTGCGAAGCTGCCCGCAGCCTCTGCAGCGCCGGTTGGATCCCCGGCCACCAGGCGAGGGTCCCACATGGCGCGCAGACCTCTCCTGCTGCCTCTCCTGCTGCCCGCTGCTCCCCTCAGCAGTGTACCTTGGTCCTTCTGCCTGCTCTGCTCCCCGCTCTGGCTCTGGTGAATTCTCTCACCCTCCCGCACTTCTGACTGTACCCAGTGCTTGTATAAATAAATAAATCAATCTTTAAAAAAAAAAAAGTTGTTTTTGAAGACATGAAAAATATTCACAGTGTAATGCTAAAAAGGGAACATACACAATTAAATATAATATGACCCAATCTGACAAAATATATTTGTGAGTATGAATTTTAAGTGATATTTGAAAAAAGAAAGTGACTGGATAGAAATAAACCAAAACACTAACAATAAATATTGTTTGGATGGTGAGTCACAGGTGACTTTTAAAAATTTAAGTCTTTCCATACTAAGCTTTCTATACAGGCTAATTTTAAATGATATAAAAATCAATTACAATACATAATAAAGCCTTCAGATGTAGGCAAGCTGTATTAAGGAGTTAACTACACAAAAATTATTGTATTATTTTAAAAAGAAAAAAAGTATTAGCCTAAAAAGTAAAACAAGGAACAAAACTATACAACTTCAAAGAGCGCAAAAGGAAAAATAATAAATCAGAAATTAAAAAATTAATGAGTCAGGTGGTGTTTCAATTCTGTGAATAATACTAAAAATGACTAAATTGTAAACTTTAAATGGCGAACTTTTTCTATATGTAAATTACATATCAATAAAAACAATGAATCAGAAAAGAGAAAAGCAGTAGGGTAAAAAATAAAATGTAAAAATCTGATTGTTTTGGAGAACAAAATACAAAAAAATGGGCAACTGAAAAGGAGAGAAAAATAAAGTTTGAAAAGAGAAAAGGGATAAATATGAAAAATAGAAAAATTATAAATGAAAACTATGTCAACCCTTAGATTTTAAAACTTCAAATGCATGAGTTCTAAAAAAAATTTTAACGTCTATGAATGAGAACATAAAAATATTTTCAAAGGAAAAATTACAGAAAAGAATCAAATGATTTAACAAGAAAGATATTTCAAAACTTCAAGAAAAAAAAAGTTACCCAATTGACTACCACATTAAAAATATGACAAAATATTACACTATAAAATGCAGACACTAATCTAACCTACCTGACAAAAGTCAGGTCTTAACCAACATCTGATACCTTATTTATAGGTAACATTTAAACATTTTCCCATTAAAATGAGGAGAAAATATTTTCAATTAACCTCCTAGAATTTCAAGTCAATGTATCAAGATAAATGCCAGGAATAGTCTTGAAAGACTTTATTATTCTATGCAGAGAATAAGTGTGATCCTTAGAAAATTTAAGATAATTGATTCAATGATAATTAGAGCAACTAATATTTATAGGGGCTTACTATATCAAATGCAGGATATGATGTACTATTATACTTAATCCTCATGAGTCTGGCATAAATAAGAGATGAGAGAATTGTTTCAGAGAAATGAAGTGACCTCTCCATGGTCACAGATACAGTGGCAGGAGCAGGATCTAAACTCAAATCTGCAAAGTGTATGCATTCAATGACTACTGTTTCTCTATTAGAAGCTACTCGAAGAAACAAAACAAAAACAACTCATGAAGATAACCAGATAAAAACATATAAACATTAGGGCCTCCCTGATGGCACAAGGGGTTAAGACCCAGCCTCTGCAGTACCAGTTCCACATGGCGCAGCAGAACTCTCCTGGCTCACCCGCTACTCCCCTCAGCAGTGTACTTGGGTCAATCTGCCTGTTCTGTTCCCTGCTCTGTCTCTGGTGAATCCTCTCACACACCACCCTCCCCACAAGCCCCCGCACCTCTGACCTGTGCTCCAGCTCTTATATGCATAAATAAATAAATAAATCTTTAAAAAAAAAAAAAAAAGAATACCCTGATTTCCTTAAAAAAAAAAAAAAAAAAATTAGTTTCCCACTTTTAATTTATAATTTGCCTTGCCCAGAAAGCATTTCAGTGTTTATGAAAATAAGCACAATGCAAGAGTCCACTAAGTCAAAAGCTCAGCAACCACATGTTTGTAAGGTGGCACAGCAAGAATTCAAGCACAGGCAGCTTGACTCCAAAGTCTGCAGTTTTAGCTACTGTGGATATCCCTTCCTTCACATTTCATTCTATCTCTGTCTAATTTTCACATAGTCAACATAAAGGCTGAGCATAGCACCAAGGCCTAGTCACCAGAACTGGTTCAAGCAGAGGCTGCTCAAAGCAGAGAGTGTCAAGACACAGGCTTCCCTCTGGTTTCCACAGGCAGGAAACACACAGGAATATACTAGTTACATGTCAGGGAACTAAGTTTGTCAATGGAGATCCTCCCTTACTAGTAGGTGATTACTCCAGTGATTTGTCTATGAGGATACATCGTGGATACTACCTAAGTGCTATGGAGATAACAGCAAAAATGTCAGCATGACCTTGTCCAACAGTAAACTACGTTATTTGTCCCCTGGAATTTTTCGATGGTGCATGATGACTTTACACAAGAGAATAAAAATTCAGGAAACAAAAAAAAAGCAATCAGTAATATATTTGAAAGGTCCCGTCAGTAAACTACAAATATGTAAGCTTTTATGAGAAACAGACACTCAGAGCATTTCAAAACTTAAAAAAAAAAAAAAAAGACATATGGTCAGCAGCCCCTGTCAGAGCCTCTCCCAACTTCATACTACATCAATATAACTAAAACAAAAGACCAATACTAAACATGAACATCTAGACAACATCCAATATACCGTCAGATCCAGGAAGAAATGTTCAGTGATTCCAGGGCAGATGGAATCAGCCTAAGAAATGCCGGGTGGCATGTGCTTTGCCTCAATGATAGATATCAGAGGTGAGCTTTACTCACCAAAACAAAGAAGAAAGCTCTCACATTCTTCAACCACCAGATCAGATTCTGGGTTTGTACCAACTAGAAGTCTGGGGTCTGTTCCTCTGTTCCACCATGCAGCTTTTCAAGAACGCCTCTACCTCTCAGATCCAGTTTCTGAGTATCTTCTTCCCAAATAACAGAAAAGCAGGCAGTAGGGGGAGCCCTGTTGATAGTCTGTCCACGGAAGTCAGTGCCCTAAAACCTGACAGATAAAGATGCAGAGGGGAAGAACTTGGAGCCCAGCAAACCAGGGCAAGTAGCTTTTAAGCAGAGGCAGTAAAAGAAAGGCCCTGTCTGCAGCTCTTCCTGCCTGCTTGTGTCTATGCAAGCAAGTATCTTTTACTCTTCTGCCCCTTTTCTAATAAACTTGTTCTTTAAAAGAAAAAAAAAAAGTCCCTGTCACCCTTACATACTGGCACTAGCTGGTAATAATAATGACAGCTCTGAGAAAGGATTTCCACCAACGGACAGGGATGGAAGCAAAAGCAACATGAACATCCCTGTCAAATGACTAACAAGGGCTCTAGAGATGTCTCCTAAATGAGGGGTGAGTTAACAGGAGTAAAAAAGTCACCTGATGCTTATGAAAAAAGCAATGTAGGGTCTCCCTGGTGGTGCAAGGGATTAAGATGCAACCTATGAAGCTGTCCGCAGCCACTGCAGCACGAGTTCAATCCCAGGCCTGCCAGGGAGCTACCCACGTGGCACAGCAGACCTCTCCTGACTCTCCTGCTGCTCCACTCAGCAGTTTATTTCAGTCAATCTCTCTGTTCTATTCCCCACTCTGTCTCTGGTGAATCCTCTCACCACCCACACCTCCAGCCTGTACCCCAGTTCCTGTATGCATAAATAAATAAATCTTTAAAGGAAAAAAAAAAAAAGAAAAAAGCAATGTAGTCCCAAGGTTATTCTAAGAATTTAAGTCCATCTCTAAAAATAATTCTTTATGACACAAGATTTCCTTCACAAGAAAACTACAAGAAATAGGGGCAGAAAGTCATGTATAAATAGCTGAGATGAAAAGGAAATGGGAAACATCAGAAACTAAAATTACAACAGCAAAATTAAAATAAACACTAGAGGCAATATGGAACAGAGATGCAAGTGTAGAAAATCTTTTCAATAAGACAGATTACAAATGAAAAGGTCTCCCAGAATGCAGATGAAAAGAACAAAAAAAAAAAAAAAATGGCAACAAATGCTGGCGAGGGTGTGGAGAAAAAGGAACTCTTCTGCACTGTTGGTGGGAGTGCAAACTGGTCCAACCACTGTGGAAAGCTGTGTGGAGATTTCTGGACCTACTAAACATAGAGCTTCCATATGATCCAGCAATTCCACTCCTAGGTATTTATCCAAAGGACACAGAAACATCAATTCCAAAGAACACCTGCACCCCTATGTTTATAGCAGCACTGTTTACAATAGCTAAGCTTTGGAAACAACCCAAATGCCCAAAAATAGATGACTGGATCAAGAAGATGTGGTACATATATACCATGGAATATTACTCAGCATTCAAAAAAGATAAACACATGCAATTTGCAGCAACATGAATGGCGCTGGAAGGGATCATGCTCAGCGAAATAAGCCAAAAAGAAAAAGAAAAATACCGGATGGTCTCACTCATAGCAGGAATCTAGAAAACTTAAATAAGGGACCAGGAAAATGAATAACTATAAGAAAGTGAAAATCAAAATCAACAAAAAACTATGAACCAGAGACACTTTTAGGGGGGCGGGAGGGGAGGGATTGGGGTCAGAATGGGGGGGCTGCAATTGTATGGGGAATATAACAATAAAATTTATTATAAAAAAAATAAATAAATAAAATAAAAAGAGTATAAGAAAATAAAAAAAAAAATGGGCCAATAAGATGGTGATAACTATAGGGGGTAAAAAAATTAGTTGACAGTACTTCTTTTATCATGAGAAAAAAAGCATTAATTTGAAATTATGTACACATACATTATACAATTACATATACATTATGTAAAACACATATATATATACACACACACGCATCTGTCCCGACACCATTGACTGAAATACCAAATACCAGAAAAGGTACAATCAACCTGTTAACTGCAGTGGTTGCAAATAGAAAGCTAAGTCTCTTCCTCTTTAGAAACGAGGGACAGGGCCTCCCTGATGGCCTAGGGGTTAAGTCTCAGCACTATCACTGCTATGGCCTGAGTTTGATCCTCAGTCAGGGAGCTAACCCACATATGATGCAGCAAGACTTCCTGTCTTGCCCACTGCTCCCCTTAGCAGTGTATTTCTTTTTTTTTTTTAAAGATTTATTTTATTTATTTATTTTTTTAGATTTATTTATTTATACATACAGGAATTGGGATACAGGCCAGAGCTGTGGGGTGGGGGGGTGTGTAAGAGAATTCACCAAAGACAGAGTGGGGAGCAGAACAGGCAGAGCCACTGAAATACACTGCTGAGGGGAGCGGCAGGTGAGTCAGGAGAGGTCTGCTGTGCTATGTGGGCAGCTCCCTGGCTGGGGATTGAATTCATGCTGCAGTGGCTGCAGCTAGCTTCATAGTGTTGCATCATAACCCCTTGCACAACCAAGGAGGCCCCTTAGCAGTGTATTTCAGTAGATCTGCCTTGTTCTGCTTCCCACTTTGTCTCTGGTGAATCCTCTCTCTCACACACACCCAGCACCTCTGGCCTACACCACAGTTCTACACACACCAAAAAAAAAAAAAAAAAAAAATTAGAAGAGAAACAAACACTGAACTCTGAGAGGTAAACTGTGAAGTCAATATATAATAGATCTAAATATGGAGATGAAAAATCAAATGAAAGAGATAAGTTGGATCCCAGGCAGATATACTTGGCTATTACCTGTGTGAACATATTCATCTACAGAAAATGCCAAGTAGAACTGCAGTTAACTGAACCAGGGAGAATAGGGAAAAGAGAGCTATGGAAGTAAATGTTCCCTCCCTATTATATGAGAAAGGAATTTGATAACATGACCTCTAGGATGAGAGGATCCCTCATGTGAAGATGGATATAGGGATCATATTAATACACCTGACATATTCTGATACCATAAGCAAAACCATTTCTATCAAAGCCTGATGCCAATAAACATTTGTCTTATATTTTACTTATCTAACCCTCTTGTTCTGATTCCATGGTCATGAAACAACCCTCTGATTATGATTCTGCTTCCTACTTAATTATGCCCAAGGGAGAAAATAGGCTGATCACAGCAGCTACATATTTAGTCTGTGAGATGGCAACTCCTTATTATAAATTAATAACTTAGATTAATGGGAGAAAAATATGCTAATTTAAGGACCTTATGTATTCAGGTATTAGGAAAGCAATTTAAGTTTATAGGTTAAGGATACAGGCTTTGGAATCAGAGAATGAGTTTAAATCCTGGCTCTGCCACTTGCCTACTGTGTGATTTCAGACATAACAGGAAGATAATACCTGTCTTGTAGGATTGTTAAGTATTAAATGAGACCAGGTATGCAATGTACTTAGCACAGCAATGGGCACATTAAGAGATATCCAATAAATACTTGTTGAAAAACAAAATGGGGCCTCCCTGGTGGTGCAAGGGGTTAAGATACAACCTATGAAGCAATCCGCAGCCCCTGCAGCACGAGTTTGATCCCTGGCCAGGGAGCAACCCACATGGCACAGTAGACCTCTCCTGACTCGCCTGCTGCTCCCCTCAGCAGGGTATTTCAGTCAATCTGCCTGGTCTGTTCCCCACTCTATTTCTGGTGGATCCTCCCATCCTCCATGCCTCTGGCCTGTACCCCAGTTCTTGTATGCATAAATAAAATCTTTAAAAAAAAAAAAAAGAAAAACAAAATGAATACATGTGATCAATAAGTGATTCTTATTATTTAAATGTGGCATTTAAATAATCTCAGTCCACATATATATCTTTCTCCAAAAGATAGATGCAATGTTCGGATGCTGGGCAAAGACCAGGATTTTAGATTTACCTAATTTGGAGAAGCTATCTAATTAATTTCTCCCATCTTGTAAGAGGATTTTTTAGAAAGAGACTGACAACCCTGTTTTAAAATGGATACATCCATGTAACAACCAAATCAAAGAGCTAAATTTATATATTTTTTTTTAAGATTTATTTATTTGTTTTATACAAGAACTGGGGTATAGATCAGAAGCACAGGAGGGTGAGAGAATTCACCAGAGCCAGAGCAGAGAGCAGAACAGGCAGACGGACCAAAGACACTGCTGAGGGGAGCAGCAGGAGAGGCAAGAGTGGTCTGCTGTGCCATGTGGGGTTCTCCCTGGCCGGCAGGAAATCAAAGTGGTGCTGCAGAGGCTGCGGGCAGCTTTGCAGTACAGCACTCAACCTCTGTGCCACCAGGGAGGACCCTAAATTTATATTTAAAACTTTAATTTTGGGGCCTCTCTGGTGGCACAAGGGGTTAAGACACAACCTATGAAGCTATCCTCAGCCACTGCAGCACTTTGATCCCCGGCCAGGGAGCTACCCACATGGCACAGCAGACCTCTCTTGACTCGCCCACTGCTCCCCTAAGTATTGTATTTCAATCAATCTGCCTGTTTTGTTCCTGACTGTGTTTCTGGTGAATCCTCTCACTCCTCCCCCGCACCTCTGGCCTGCACCCCAGCTCCTGTATACATAAAAATAAATAAATCTTTAAAAAAAAGATAAAGGTAGAAAAGATTAAGATTAAGCCAATAATAAGGTTTGACACTAAAACACACTGTAGTAAGGTTCCATAGGCTTGCTAAAGGTTATAGGGAATTTGTTCCTAAACTTCCTAACAGCCATCTAAAGATTGTATGATCACTTAGGAGATTCAGAGTTTGTAAGATAAAAATAAGGGGAGGGCCCAGAAACAGTACAGACATTCTTGTAAATACAGGAGAAAAATTCTTCTCATGGGTATTCATTGAAGAGGCTTTCATCTGTCAGCAAGCTAGTAGCATAATGCCAGAATACAAGGACTAAATGTTGGACCAATTCAAGGTGGGTGTTACTTCCAAATTATAAAAACAAAACAAAGTAAAACCAAAACCTCCTTTGAAATTAATCTCACTCATGCAGTAGTCACAGCCCACAAATTTTAAGAATGGAGATGTGTGCAGTAGTCACAGCCCACAAACTTTAAGAATGGAGATGAATACACTTGGATTTCCTCAAAATAAAGTAACACATCAACAACACATCAACATAAACACAAGATCTGAAAACCTACAGATTGCACAAATGGAACAAAAAAAAACCTGATAAAGGTTTTTATTCAGACAACTTTTAAACATTAAGAACTTTTTACTAGTGGGGGGGGAACAGACTTTGCTAGAGTTAATAACTAAGATTCACATTATTTGCTTATTAGTTTAAATTACCAAATGGGGCCTCCCTGGTGGCACAAGGGGTTGTCTCAGAGGTACAAAGTTATGGCAGCTTTGCACAGTAGACCTCGCCTATCTCGCCCACTGCTCTCAGCAGTGTATTTTAGTAGATCTACCTGTTCTGCTCCTCACTCAGTGAATCCTCTGGTGAATCCTCTCACCTCTCCAAACCTCTGGCCTTCAGCCCAGCTGTTGTCTCCATAAATAAATAAATCTTAAAATAAATAAATTACCAAATGGTTTAAAAGCACAAAACAGAAATGTCCAGTTCTATCTTTTGGGAGAAATCATATTTTCCTACGTAAAATATGACCTGTATCTTACCAGATGAGTCCATTTTCTTGGTAATTGCATCTGGATATTCATCTAAGAAGAAATCTGGTAATAGTGGATGGCCTGAAAAATTGATCCCAAAAATAATCAGGTTAATATAAGACCTTTACTATATTGATTTTAACAACTGTTTAATAAGCATTGTATTTTCAATGACCATTCATTCTTGTGTAATGGAAAAGACCACCCATGAACTGTCACAAGACTTGACCTTCATCAAGCTACTTTTCCCAGAACCCAGTTATCCCTATGGCAAGTTTCATCTCTAAGATCCAACTGAAAAGTTCCCTTTATGTTAAGCTCTTCCTGGAGCCTTTACTTTTCTCATTTTTCTAAGAAACTGTTCTCTCCTACATCATGTTAAAGTGCTTAGGTCTCATTTCTTACCTGGCTCCCTGAGAGAAGGGGATTCCTCATTAAGGATTAAGGACTTGCTTCCCATCTGTCTCTATTTTTCCCTTTCAGAAGATTAAAAATACTGGAGGGCTTGAAAGCACTACTCTTCGTTATATCCTAACACTTCCAATAGCATCTATTCATATTAAGTTCTCAACACGTGATAGGAGTTTTAATTTAAATTAAACACTGTCTTTAAAATCTAAAGTGATAACTACACTGTACCAGGACCCACAAGTCCTGGGTCTGGTTTAGATTCTGCCACTTATTAGCTGTCTGCTCTTGGGCAAAGGCTTAATTAATCTCCTTCAGCCTGTCTTTCTACTGTAAATATTAATCACTGAATACTGTGACTGTACCATATGCCAGGCACTGCGCCAAGCACATTTGACACATTATTACATTTAGCTCTTACAAAAAGCCTGTGTGGAAAATATTATTCTCTTAATTTTGCCAAAAAGGAAAAGGAGGCTCAGAGAAAGTAGGTAATGTGCCTAAAGTCACAAGCTAGTGAGCAGCCGACTTGTAATCTGAACTTGGGTTGTCTTCTTTCAAACGCCATTCTTTTTTTTTTTTTTTTTTAATATTTGTTTATTTGTTTGTTTGTTTGTTTGTTTGTTTATACATACATACATACATGCATACAAGCACTGAGTACAGTCAGAAGTGCGGGAGGGTGAGAGAATTCACCAGAGCCAGAGCAGGGAGCAGAGCAGGCAGAAGGACTGAAGTACACTGCTGAGGGGAGCAGCGGGCGGCAGAGGTCTGCGCGCCATGCGGGACCCTCCTTCAGTGGCCAGGGAACAGCCAGGGATCGAACCGGCACTGCAGAGGCTGCGGGCAGCTTCGCAACTGTTTCTCCCATCACAGGAATGCCATGAAGGTTAAATAGAGAATGTACATTAATGTGCTTTGTAAAACTATAAAGAGCTATTTAATTCAGTTCACTTTAGATTGAAGAGATGGGGGCCTCCCTGGTGGCACAAGGGGTTAAGACACAATCTATGAAGCTATCTGCAGCCACTGCAGCACTAGTTTGATCCCTGGCCAGGGAGATAACCTCAAGGCGCAGCAGACCTCTCCTGTCTCGCCCACTGCTCCCCTCAGCAGTGTATTTCAGTCAATTTGCCTATTCTATTCCCCACTCTGTCTCTGGTGAGTTTTCTCACCCCCCACACCTCTGGCCTATACCCCAGTTCTTGTATGTATAAATAAATAAATCTTTAAAAAAAATAAATTGAAGAGATGAACAGGGATGATACAAATACAAATGTGGTTTCTGTCACCTAGATGCTCAGCCTAATAAATACTCTGAAAGATATGCTTTAGTACAAATAAATACAACTTCAATTGATGGCTATCGTGTCTATTATTTAGTATGATTTTTTACATAATGTAAAATTGCATTATCATCACCTGCAATTTTATTTTATTTTTTTTTTAGATTTATTTTTATACAAGAACTGGGGTACAGGCCAGAGGCACAGGTGAGTGAGAGGATTCACCAGATAGAGAGCAGGGAGCAGAACAGGCAGATGGACCAAAAGCATCACTGAGGGGAGCAGCGGGCGAGATAGGAAAGGTCTGCCACGCCATTTGGGTATCGCCCTGGCCTGCTGGGAATTGAAACCGTGCTGCAGAGGCTGCAGACAGCCCCACAGCGACTCGCTCAACCCTCTGTGCCACTGGGAAGGCCCCCCACCTGCAATTTTAGAGAAGAACAGTAGTTTTTGAACAAGGGAGCCTTTTGAGAACTTTTCAAATCACTCCTGCACATAAGCCAGACTCCTCACTTACCTTCACCCTCTACCCTTAAGTTACTCAAAGAGACTGTACTTAAGAGACAAACATTTGAAAGGGTCTGTAATCTTAAATCTTAAAGATTTTGTAAAACACCTACTACCATGCCATCTGTTACCATAACCTTCAACTTTTTAACTGTGTGATTTTTAAGGCCAACCTTAAAAACTAATTTTCAGGGCCTCCCTGGTGGCACAAGGGGTTGGACACCACACTATGAAGCAGCCTCTGCAGCACGAGTTCGATCCCCGGCCAGCCAAGGAGCAATCCACATGGCTCAGCAGACCTCTCCTGACTTCCGCCTGCTGCTCCCCTCAGCAGTGTATTTCAGTCATTCCTCCTGTTCTGCTCCCCACTCTGTCTCTGGTGAATCCTCTCACCCCCGACACCTCTGGCCTTGTACCCCAGTTCTTATATGCATAAATAAATAAATCTTTTAAAAAAAACTAATTTTCATTTTTTGGTTTCAAGATTTGGAAATACTTGCTGATGTGACTATCTATATCTGCGTATCATTTCAAAAGCCCTCAACTCCTATTTTTCCTTTCTCTCCTTTTAAATTTTTGTCAGTGAGTTTTTCCCTTCATTGGGAGGGCAGATTTAAAAGAACATACCAATTTTAAAACCACACAAAACGCACACAAGACAGACGTGTTCATTGCGGAAAATATGGGAAAACATTGTCACTACTTTAAAACTGTAGGCATTACCTGGTTTAATTGCATAGATGTCAAAATTTTTTATTCCTTCTTCTTTTAAGATATTTTCATCAATAATAAAATTGCCAGTAAAACTTTTTGGCTTTTTGAAAATTGAATATGCAGCATCGGCAATGATATCAACTTTTCTACATTGGCTTTCAACACCAGATCCTCCTAGCATATCCATTGCAGCAGTGTGTATGGCTGGAGAGAAGAAAAACACACACGTAACTCCAAATCAAATATTACAATAACAGTAACAAGCAAGCACAGCTGATCTCTAGTTCTCAGGGACTAAAAACAAGATCGAAAGAGCTTAAGGAATTTGCCTAATGTTCTACACACACAACAGAGCAGAAAACACCTGTTGTTTAAACTGTACAACAATGCTTGATATAAAACTCCTTCCTGGACTTATAGCAAGATTCAATCAGATTTCTTAATTAGAATGCTCAGAATTGCTTACTATTTTGGAGAGTCAAAAATGCCAACTGACAGAATGAGGATATCTTTGACAGTCTACTCATTCCTACCCACACCCAACATTCCTACCCCACCCAACACACCCAACACACCACAGCAATTCAAAACTGACACAGACAATAAATGAGAATCCAACAAATGAATTTTTTTAAGTACACACCTGTTTTAGGCCATAATGCATTGACTGCAATTTCACCTTTAAATTCTTCTGCCATTCCAAGCACACACATAGACATACCATACTTAGCAATGGTGTAAGCTGAAAGAAACCGCAAAAAAATTAATTTAATTCAAGAACAAATGAATTTGTGAGTATAAATAACCAATTTCTCTCTATTACTATTTCCTCCCTGATGTATTTTTTCAGATTTCTTTAATACTAAAAACAAAACAACTTTTTTCAAAACAATTTTTTAGTGGACTTTTTTAAAAAGAACAGTTTTTATGGAAGTAGCTGAACAGGAATGAGCTAGTTTAATATATTTCCATCCTAATATTTAAGTAAAGGAAACGAGAGTAATAAATTTCATTTCTCTTAATGTTATGGCAGATGTTACATTAATCTATATTTTCTTTATATATATTCAATTTATATTTAACATAGACTTAGTCTATATTTTTCTTCATAAAGAATAAAGTGACCATTTAAAGAGAAACTACTGCTAGGTTGCAAATTTGTTTAACCTAGTCAATTGTAAAGAATTTTCAGTTTTTCTTTGTGGGGTCCTATTCCAAGCACCTTTCCAAATTTTAGTGAATTATGGTGAAATAAGGACTATCTGATACAACTATTTTAAAGCACTTTCACATAAATCTTGTTAGTATATCCACTTTAAGTCAATCATTAGTTAACTGTAAAGGTAAAATATTTCATGGATAATTTTTAACCAATTTTATTGAAGAATAAATTGCATACAATAACACACCCATTGGAACTTAAGAAGTTTTTTGGAATGATGGAAGTCTGTATCTTGATTTGGATGTTGGTTATACAGGAATATATACTTGTCAAAACTCATCAACCTGAACCATTAAGAGCTGTGCATTTTATTGAATATAAATTATACCTCAATTTTAAAAATTCCAGAAAAAAGATTAAGAATCTACTTTCTAAATTATTACTGGGATTCTGTGTATAAAATGAAATGTTGAATACTATTTTCAAAATGTGATTACATCACACACTGATTTAATACAAAACAAATTACTGAACAAACCATCCCCTCCTCATACCACCTACCACAATGTTGTTTGAACCACAGTGGATTTAGGTTCAGAGGTGGACTGAGATTGAGGATATGGGCAATTTTACTCTTTTTCAAATAAGGAATACAAGCTTTAGATCTGAAAGTAAAAGAAAAGAAAAGTTAATAGCATTCTAACAATGTTACTTTTTAAGGTGGTATTTTAAACTACTTCTACAGAGGAGTTAAACTTGGCTAGTAATCTGTAGGGGGTTATTGTTTCTTTTTATTTTTCTAGAATGAAGGAAAAGCAACTAATTTTCATCCTTTGAAGCTTTGCTTAATGGCCTCAATATGATCTGCTTGAGGAAAACTATCAGATCCTTGACACATTAGCCTTACACCCAAATGATATTATCCTCAACTACAACCTCTCTCCCTCTCTCTCTCTCTCTCTCTCTCTACAGCAAACAGTTAATGTACTTTTCAGCCAACACAGCCAGCACTGTTTAAAGAACATGAGTATGTTCAAGGTGGACAGACCTGGGTCTGTCCTTCCTTCTGTCCCTTCATTGTGTGATCTTGGACAAAATATATAGCATTCTAATTCCCACTATTATCATCTGTAAATGTTGGTAATACCTAGTATCATCTAGGAATAACTAGGGATTAAAATGAGATGATATAAATGAGGTACTTAAAAGAGCGCATATGCTAAGCATGAAATAAACCATTGCATCATTATTATTACATGTGCTGAATTATTTCATCTTAGTAGGTACAGTTCCTACTCTGCTGGAACTGTAATTTAACAACCTATCTCCCAATACATTCCCAGATTTAATTTAGACCAATATACAATGCAATATGCCTTTGGAAACAACATTTATTTTTATTTCTTTTCGAAAAAGAACAGTTCATAAAGATAGGCAATTTATTTTACAAAAGGCTCAGGTGCAATATTTTTGTTTTTAATTATGAAGCTATAACATGTAGTAGATTGATAACATATAATTTACTAATGTAATGGCTTTATTTTAGTTTCACTCCACATTCAATAACTTCTAGGGCTATGAACTAGTCAGTTCTTTCAAGTCAGGTTTGTTTTTTTTAAACTAACAAATGTACAACATTCTTCCTATAATCTGCAACATCTTTTCAAGTTTATAAACCAAATGCAGTCAGTATCACTACAGTTTCCAGTACACACTCAGCAAACAAAAAAGATAAACTCATGCTATTTGCAGCAACATGGATGGAGCTGGAAGAGATTACTACTGAATTTTTATCAGCATTTAACGTTACAAACACATTAATAATATGGAGTGTATATATACATATATATATATATTTTCAAATACAAGTTAAAATGGAAATGTTTCATTGTAAGTTTCCCTTTTATAACATATACCCTTCACAGGGGGCCAAAACCCTAATACTTTTTCTTTGGTTCAATGACAGGTCTTTGATTTGGCAGTGCAATCTGCATTCAGTTGGAGTAATACTTAGCTATTCATATATGTAGGCACTTTCAACAGTTGTTGCTAAAAAGGGGGCATTTACTTTTAGGGTACCTATTTATGGGATAATTGGAGATCTGTTTCCCAACATACTCACACTTAGTGTTTAGTACTTGAGTGTCTTACAGCATAGATATTCTATTTGCACTTCTTCATAGAACTGACATTAGTTTATTTTCCTATAGTTTAAAATAGGGATTTTTTTTTTCTGTATTGTTTTGAATTTGAGCTTCAAATCTACAATTGTAGGAATGTAGTTTAGGCCATCGCTTTCACTTCTGGATAATGACCTCAGCATAGGAAAGTGGACCAAACTTTTCTGACCAAATGGGTTTTCCAAAGCACAATTTCACAAAGAATGAGCAAGAGAATCACACATCTGTGTTTATGTTATGTCATAATGTCATCGAGAAAGACCAAGTCCTTGATCCAATCTTTGTTTTGGAACTGAGTCAGGAATTTCCTTTTGAGTGGCAAAAAAAAGTTGCTTTCTTTCATCTTAAAAACAAACTCTTCAGTAATATGCTGTGGCCACCCAAGTTTTTCATAAGGATCATGTTTGTATTCAATATGAATAAAGCACTGAAATGTCTACGGTTCAACTCATATAAGTATATTTAGAATTAATCTGTTTATAACTTTTTTACCCACAGCAATTCCTAATGAATAATACAATGAACAAATCTGATTTCTGCACCCTTGCAAAATATTTCTAGAGAAGTTTCAAGTAAACACTGACAGTCACAGCAGCACTGTCTATAGTTGCGGTTAATTTTGACAAATCTATATTAAACTTTCTAAGATAATTCTCAATACTTAACAGATTATTTTCAGATGTTCATTTCATGGGTACTCAATCTAAAAACTTCTTAATCACATAAAAATTCTCCTGACACCATAAGGTGGGTGGAATATTTATATGCAAGACTTCATCATCAACAATAGAAATTGACACAAATTATTTAAGTTTTTGACACAATGTGCCCTTCTGAGTCTTAATTCAACATGATGAGCAAGAATATTCCTAGTTAGGGTTATATTTCAAATATTTGTTTGAATAAGTTTTTGCATTCAATCCAAAATCTTTCATAAAGTTATCAACTATAAAAGATTTTTTCATGTAACACACAACTGCAACACACAGTAGCAGTGGTTATTATATTTGAAAATAAACACAAATGCTATTAAAATATGAGCCCTTTTTTCTAGTGAAGTTATTCATCATAATTTTTTCTCTACATTTGCCATAGTTCTTACTACAGCTTGATTTGACTACAGTTTCCATTTACCCTTCCATACTGAATTTATAGAAATATGGTCCACATCAACAAAGAAGTTCTCACTCATTTTATTTGAACATATGGCCCTCTTGGCATATGACTAATTTTCTTACTTCAGATATAGATCTGGGTAAAAGAAATATTTTACTACCCTCTTAAATATAAAAACAACAGTGAAAGTACAAGGATGAATAGCAACTTTTTAACCTTCCCTCAGCATCCAGAAGATAAGAGAGCTCACATGCCATCTAATGAGACAGCAGATACTTCAGACACCGGCTATGGCAGGTAATTGTTTCAATGTGGGAATTCGGTCTTGGTAGCTTACTCTGCAATATCTCAGGACCAGAAATATGAACTTTTTTAAAATCTTCAAATTTTTTAATGTAGGCAGCTAGTGAAATTTTTAATATAGGTAACTAATGAAAACAAATGTTCACACTGTCAGGGCAAAATTTTGCTGACCCAATAAAACATGTCTGAAATCAAAGTTCAGGACTAACTTATCAAATTTTATATTTAACCTTCATGACCAATCCTATGACATCCAGCTTGACCATTCCTCATTTTACAAATGAGGAACCTGAATCTGCAAGAGGTGAAGCTATCTGAACAATGTTCTGAGATAGGAAGTCATGAAAGGTGGGGTAGGATTTGAACCCTCCTCAAAGTAGCTTGACTATAAATCCCACAGTGCTACCATGTATCTTATGCACACATAAGGCAGACCAATAAGTTCTATGTTGACTTGTTGTTATGTCCAAATGAAAAATGCTTGAACCTGACAGCAAATAAACTGATAAACCAACAGACAGATAAACAAAAAGGAACACCATCTGATCAATCCAGAACAGATCAGGACTAAGTTTGCTTTCATTGTGTCTTCTACGTTTCTCCTGACATCACTCAAAAGAACATCAGTCTTTTGTCAGTTATATTAAAATGTGATTCATAATGAGCTTCTATTATATCTGTAACTAAAACCCAAAGTGTTTTTCAGAGGAAGGAGAGACTATTGTTGGCTCAAGTAATCAGAAAACTTGGTATGTATATATGTATTTATTCATGCAAATGTTTAAATGCTTGAGCTACAGTCTATTAGATTCACAGAGAAAAGGAACTCTGAATTAAACTATATATTTAAAATACTGTTTACTGACTTGGAGCACATTTAGAACTTTTGAAGAACTAAATAGATTTTAAGCTGTATTGCCAAACTGGTTCAAATGTGTTTACAACTTGTTCTCAGAACACACTGCAAAGCTCTTCCCCATGTTTCTTTAACTTACGTAAGGTAGGTGCCTCTGGTGTTGACATTCATCATCAAATCCACTCTCTTTGTAGGTGTTTCCAATGTGTTGGTCAAGCTAATGGCACTGGCATTATTCACCAAAATATCAATTCCTGTTTTCAAATAAATGTTAAACTTTATTTTTAAAAAAGTAAAAGCATTTACTGGATATAGGTGAACCCTAAGCAGACGCACAAATATTTCTTTTACATAATAATGATTGACCAATACACCAATGCAAGACTCAGTAGCTGTGTCAAAGCAGCACCCAAATGACTTTCACTGTACAATGAAGATGGTTAATCACCAGAGCATCCCGTGAAGCTATAAAGAAGCTTAAGTCTTTAGGGGCTTGGAGTCCCTATCCTTTCATTCTATTACATCCTGGTCCTCCCTTCTCATTTCCAAGAGCCTAAGGTCACCTTCCTTAAAGTTTCCTCTCCTCTTAACCATCCTTCCAAAGTTTGTTTGGATGCCACACATCCAAACAAACATGTTCCCCTTCCCCTCTACAGCCCCTGTTTAAATGAGAGTTCCTCTCTGGTTTCAGAAATTGCAAAAAGAAAAATAGATCTAGAGTTTGCTAGACCACATCACCAAGACAAATCGCCGAAAGGACACTCTACATAACATACTCTCCTTGGGCCCAAGAGGCAAGGAAGACAATAATCAGAGAAGGAGAAGCCAGGTAGAAGCGGAGCAAGGTCAGTGAGATGCTAGACTGATTGGTACATACACCTACCACTCATGTGGAATCCGCTTACTCAGGGGGATGCAGCCACCAAGAGCTGATCCAGTCAATGCTTTCCTTGGGCCAATCCATACTTCATTGACTTCACCTCTCTCACTGTGTGATTACCAGTGACAATTATGTTACCAGAGGAAACAACTGGTTTCAAAAGCAAAAAAGTAGCTAAGAAGCGCCTCTCTGGTGGTGCAGGGATTAAAGTGTCAGCATTATCAAACTAACACCAGCCACTGCAGCATGAGTGTGATCCCCAGCCAGGGAGCTGATCCACATGGCCGAGCAGACTTCCTCTGCCTTGCCCGCTGCTCCCCTCAGCAGTGTATTTCAGTCAATCCGCCTGTTCTGTTCCCCACTCTGTCTCTGGTGAATCCTCTCAACACCATACCTCTGGTCTATACCCCAGTTCTTGTATGCATAAATAAATAAATCTTTAAAAAAAAAAAAAAGGAAGAAAGAACACAGATAATGAATAAAGGTCCACTAATGTGGCAAACTGTATTTGGCTTGTCAATGACAAAGAAAGGTGTCCAAGTTAAGAGGCAGATCAAAATTTCTAAATTCAGATGGGGGGCTTCCCTGGTGGCACAGGCAGTTGAGTACCGCACCATGAAGCTGTCCACAGCCTCTGCAGGGTGGGTTAGATCCCGGTCGGCCGGCGAGAATCCCACATGGCGAAGCAGACCTCTCCTGTCTCGCCCGCTGCTCCCTTCAGCAGTGTATTTCGTCAGTCTGCCTGTTCTGTTCCCTGCTCTGTCTCTGGTGAATCCTCTCACCCTCCCGCGCATCTGGCCTATACCCCAGTTCTTGTATAAAAATAAATAAATCTTTAAAAAAAAAGTTTAAAAAAAAGTTTAAAAAATATAATAAAATAAAAATAAATAAATTCAGATGGGCCAAATTAAAATAGATCAGGGAACAACAGTAGGGCATGATACACAAAAGGCATGCATATGCCTGCTGCAGAAAAGGAAAAAAAAGGCAGTGAGGAATGTTTCTGTGGTTTATGAACTAGTATAATTTACTCAAGACCTGAAAAAACTCCAAAGATAACAGAAGACAAGGAGCTGGACCACATGGCACAGACCCTTGAGAGCACAGTTCTGAAATCATCATCTTTTCAGGACTTTTGCTTCAGAATAATTCTCCAGCACAGAGAAATGTCAAGACAAAGGTCAACACTTCATTAAAAGACAGAATTAAAATACCTACAAAATTGCAAAACAGAAAGCCCTAAAGTGGCAATCAGAGTTTGGAACTAAAACCCAACAAAAAATAAAGGCTTGAGGCAGCACTCCTTCTACCCACCTGTGACTATGCAGGTGCTTCTTTTCACCAACTCTCTCCCTCCGCAGGGCAGCAGCTTCCCTGCCAGCCCGTGACCTGTACCATGCCAGGACTTCTCTTCACTGACCTCCCTCAGAAGAGGCCGCTCTCCTCAAGGCCGTCTGCCTGCAACCATGAAGGCCTCTCTTAGCAAACCTGTGCCATCCGGGGAAGCTCTTTCTGCCCGCTTGTGTCTATGCAAGTGTCTTTTACTATCCTATCCCTTTTCTAATAAACCTGCTCTCTAAATATCAAAATAAATAAATAAAGACTTGGGATCTGTATGAGAAAAGAACAGGGAAGAAACAAACGGCTGGTCAAGAATCAACTCTTACAAATGTGGTGTCCATTGTTATTAGGACAGGGTAGCTGCTGACTGCTGAATCAAGATCACTCTTAATTCTGTGTTGTTACGCCAGTAAAGCATAAGTTAATGGGTAAATGGAAAGCAAATAACTTAAATACATTAAAATGAATACTAAGGAGGAGAAAAGAAATCTTAGGAAAGACTTCAACATAGAGGCAACTCCATTGCCAATTTGTAAATTTAGCAAGAGGATAGAAGTGTTTCAGATGCCCCTCTCAACAACAGGTAGCAAAATATATTGGAAGATTTTTCTCCCCATCTCCTTCCCTTGAATTTTTTGCTTGTTAATTCAAAGGAGAAGTGAATTTTAATTAAAGGGGACATTTAAGGATTAGAGGTAAAGAAAAGAGCATTGGAGGAGACTCAGGAAGGAGAGAAAAAGCTAAGAGGCAAAAAATTCAAGGTAAGGAGATGGAAGTAAACTATTTTGGCTGATATAGGGAGTGTATATAGAGGTACAGATGAAAGATGCAACCCCTTCAAAAATGTGTTGAGGTCAGAATTATTGAATCTGAATGCCAACCACTACATTGCACTTTCATAATAAATATCAAAAAGTCATCAAATGGGTGCCTCCCCTGGTGGCGCAGGTGGTTGAGCGCAGAGCTGTGAAGCTGTCTGCAGCCTCAGCAGTGCCGGTTTGATCCCAGCCAGACAGGGAGAATCCCACATGGCGCAGCAGACCTCTCCTGTCTTGCCTGCTGCTCCCCTCAGCAGTGTATTTCATTCGTCTGCCTGTTCTGTTCCCCACTCTGTCTCTGGTGAATCCTCTGACCCTCCCGTGCATCTGGCCTGTACCCGGGTTCTCGTATGCATGAATAAATAAATCTAAAAAAAAAAAAAATTAAAAAAAAAGTCATCAAATGATGCTTGCATTAATTAGGGAGAGACAAGTAGATGGAATTTGGGGAAAGTACTCAGTTAGATATGTTATTGTCAATGTCCGAGCTACACTGGGTGGTAGATTTTGTTATATTAAAATAATTTTATTTGATGCAAATACTCAATTTTGTTTTTCCACCCTAGGCCAATACACTTAACAAATGATAATTTGTTTTGAAATGGACCATCTCCTTAACCAAACAAAACTATAAAATACACCTTGTTTGTCACAGATATGCCCACTTTCTGTTTTGCTAAGAAAGAGGTGTTTAATCTTATAACAGTTTCTTTCCCACAGAGGAATGCCACAACTGCCATCATAAGAACAGTTGCAGACCAGTAGCTGTGGAATAAAATAATTTTTAACAATTAAAAAAAAATCATCAGATGGTTTTAAGCTGTTTCTATTTGAGCAAACAACTAATTTCTGGTTATACGCTGAAGACTCAGAACATTTTTTTTAATTAAAAATTAAAATTTCAGGCCTCCCCGGTGGCACAGCAGTTGAGCGCTGGGTTGTGAAGCTGCCCACAGCCTCTGCAGCACCAGTTCAATCCCCGGCTGCTCCCTGGCCACCGGAGGAGGGTCCCACATGGCACGCAGACCTCTCCTGCCGCCCGCTGCTCCCTTCAGCAGTGTACTTCGGTCCTTCTGCCTGCTCTGCTCCCCACTCTGGCTCTGGTGAATTCTCTCACCCTCCTGCGCTTCTGACTGTACCCAGTGCTTGCATAAATAAATAAAAATAAATCTTATAAATAAATAAATAAATAAAATTAAAATTTCAGGGCCTCCCCGGTGGCGCAGCAGGTTGAGCGTGGTGCTGTGGACCTGTCCACAGCCTCTGCAGCACAGGTTCAATCCCAGCCAGCCAGGGAGATACCCACATGGCGTGGCAGACCTCTCCTGTCTTGCCTGCTGCTTCCCTCAGCAGTGTTTTCTGTCCATCTGCCTGTTCTGCTCCTGGTTCTGTCTCTGGTGAATTCTCTCACCCTCCCGCGCCTCTGGCCTATACCCCAGTTCTTATATAAATAATAAAATCTTGGGCCTCCCAGGTGGCACAGTGGGTTGATTCCTGGCCAACCAAGGAGAAATCCACATGGCAGGGCAGACCTCTCCTGCCTCACCCACTGCTCCCCTCAGCAGTGTCTTCCATCCGTCTGACTGTTCTGCTCCCCGCTCTGTCTCTGGTGAATTCTCTCACTCTCCCACGCCTCTGACTGTACCCCAGTACTTGTATAAATAAAAATAAATCTTTAAAAAAAAGATTTTAAAAAAAATCTTTAAAAAATTAAAATTAGTTATATTTTACCAATACTTAAGAATTACTGCAAAATTAGGGCACTACCTCCAAATTTCTCCACTGCTTGCTCCACTGCATTACTGATTTGTTGTTCATCTCTCACGTCGACAACACATGGCAAGGCCTTTCCTCCAGCTGCTTCTACTACAAAGGATAAATAAACAACAAGCATTAAAGCATCCACTATCAAATCTTTCATTTTTGTATGAGTCAAAAGAAAAAAAAGTATCCTATTTTCACAAAGTCAATATAAATAACTATGTCTTATAACTAACAGTGGCTTCAGCCTTTTGGAGAATGCCCTATGGGACAGAGAAACTAAAACATATCCAGCTTCAGAGCAGCTAGTGCAATTTTATTAAAAAGCAATGGAAGAGGGCCTCCCCGGTGGCGCAGCGGTTGAGCGCTGGGTTGCAAAGCTGCCCGCGGCCTCTGCGGCGCTGGTTCGATCCCCGGCTGCTCCCCGGCCACCAAAGGAGGGTCCCACATGGCGCACAGACCTCTCCTGCCACCCGCTGCTCCCCTCAGCAGTGTACTTCGGTCCTTCTGCCTGCTCTGCTCCCCGCTCTGGCTCTGGTGAATTCTCTCACCCTCCCGCGCTTCTGACTGTACCCAGTGCATGTATAAACAAAAACAAACAAACAAACAAATAAATAAAACATGCCTCTAAAAAAATAAAATAAATTAAAAAAAAAAAAAAAAGCAATGGAAGAGGGCCTTCCTGGTGGCATAGGTGGTTGAGCGCCGCACTGTGAAGCTGTCTGTAGCCTCTGCAGCGCGGGTTGGATCCTGGCCAGCCGGCGAGAATCCCACATGGCGCAGCAGACCTCTCCTATCTCGCCCGATGCTCCCCTCAGCAGTGTATTTCACTCAGTCTGCCTGTTCTGTTCCCCGCTCTGTCTCTGGTGAATCCTCTCACCCTCCCGCACATCTGACCTGTACCCCGGTTCTTGTGTAAATAAATAAATCTTTAAAAAAAAAAAAAAGCAATGGAATGTATTTTTAAAACTCATTATGGAAAATAAATAATTATAAAGAATAATGAACTACCATGAATCAATCCCATTTTTTCAATGATTGTTAATGCCTTGCCAGTCACTGTTTTAAATTATCTACCCCCCAATCCTGATACGTTCCTTGTTAGCATAGTTTAAACATCATCTCACTCAAAAATACTATACATGTAGTTCCCTAACATAACCACAATGCTATTTACATAATTAACAAAACAAGGACAATCAAATGAAGTCAAATTTTTGAACCTTGCATCTAGTGCAAAGCCTTGAATGTTCTTAAGTACTTGTGAACTAAAGTATTAAAATAATGACTTGCAAATTGTGCAGAGGATAAAAACCATGGAAAGAGCAAAGTGTTCATATCATCCACCGCTCAGATTCTTTCCTCTCCACTTCCATTTCCCCATTTTCTGCTCCCATCCAAGATCCACTGCTCCCATGAGACCTGATTTTTAATAGGAGTCTCATATCACTTAAAATTGCTGAGAGAGAAAAAATAGTTCCAAATCACTAATCCAAGGGAACAAAATACTTCTTTAGCTAGATAAAATTATTTCTAGGGTAGCTTTCACATGGCTATAATTCAACCCTCCAGTAAATTCTCTATTTATTGAAAGCCCAGCGAGGACATTTCAGGAAATAGCAGTGTCACACTCACTTTCTTCAGCAGCAGTATAGATTGTGCCTGGAAGTTTGGGGTGCGCCTGGGTGGTCTTGGCAGCAATGACAATATTTGCTCCATCCTTTGCTGCTTTCAATGCAATAGCTTTGCCAATGCCTCGACTTGCGCCTGTGATGAAAACTGTACATCCCGCTAGCTTCCTGCAACAGAACAGATGTGATCTTATTAGGAACCGCAAAGTTTTATTAACTTGTAATCAGGAATTCAGGCTCGTTTTCTCAATACATGTTCCCTCCTCTGTGAAATTTTCTCCTCCCATCTCATAGCTAACAACTCCAGTGCACTCCCACTGCACAATGATATTTTATGTATTACAACTGCAGTTGTTCTTTGGTAAACAAGATCTGTAGAAATGAGAAATCTTAAGGAGAAATGAAGAATTAAAAAAATAAACTATAGAAATCTGGATTTTTTCCTACAGAAAAAGAGTTAAAGCTTATTTTTGAGGCATTAAGTCTCAGCACTATTCACCCTTACGGCCTGAGTTTGATTCCCAGCCAGGGAGGTGACCCACATGGCGCAGCAGACCTCTCCTGACTTGCCTGCTGCTCCCCTTAGCAGTGTACTTCAGTCAATCTGCCTGTTCTGTTCCCACTGTGTCTCTGGTGAACCCTCTCACTCACTCCTACCCCCGCACCTCTGGCCTACACCCCAGTTCCTGTATGCATAAATAAATAAATCTTTTAAGATAAATAAATAAATTGTGGTAAAGTTTGCACAACTCTGATTATACTAAGTCGCTTAATTGTACACTTTATTTTTTTTAAGATTTATTTATGCATACAAGAATTGGGGTACAAGCCAGAGGTGTGCGGGGGTGGGGTGGGTGTGAGAGGATTTGCCAGAGACAAGAGTAGGGGGCAGAACAGGGAGATGTACTGAAATACACTGCTGAGGGGAGCAGCAGGGGAGACAGGGGTCTGCTGGGCCACGAGGGTCAGCTCCCCGGCCAGGGATCAAACTCATGCTGCAGTGGCTGCTGATAGCTTCATAGTAATAGTACTCACACTTAACCCCTTGTGCCACCAAGGAGGCCCCTTAATTGTACACTTTAAATGTATGATTTGTGAGGTTGTGTGAATTACATTTCAAGAAAGCTGTTACGCTAACAAACCGATAAGGTTGGCAAAGAGCTCAGAATATTAATCAGATTCTCTCATCCAAATGTACTTAGGAAAGTTCTCTGTATACATTTATTCTTTGCATTTCCTCATCTTAACTTTAAACTTTTTGCTGAGTTGTTAGGTGAGGACACATAAAACAAGGTCAGGTCATAGAAAAGGGACCATGCTATCTTATCTCCTTTCTAAAGGCAAATAAAAAAGCATGCCTAAAGGGATAATGAGGGGGACAGCAAAAGTGACAATGACACAGAGAAAAGGGAACAGTAACGAGAGACTGGAGTAAATAGATAAAGAGGCTTGTTAACAAAAGAACATAAGGCTCTTGCCAAGATCAGGAGGACTACTCTCTAGACATAAAAGATCAGAGGTGAAAGTGACAGATGGTTTTAAAACAAAGAATAACTAGTATGGTAAGAAGGAAGGGGCGAGAAGTAAAAGAGAGGGAGACTATTTTTAAAGAACTATAGCAAACATACAAAAAAAAAGTATATAAACTAATGTTTCTGTTTACTTCTCTCCAGCCATCTTCTTCCTCCTCTACCCCAGAAAGTAACAATGACTTTAAATAGTATTACTCATTCCCTTGTTTTATTATTGTTCCCAATACCTATATATCTAAGTCTAAGCTGAGAAACCTGACCTTCCATCTGTTCCTGTATACTCCTAGAGCAAAGAATGGTTTTCACAGATGAATATTTATGATCAATTTGGTGATACAGAACACCAATTTTGAACCCCAATTAAGTAGCACAATTCAAGATACAATTCTTGAATTGTACCTTCCAAAGAGATATGTTTAAATTCTAACCTCCAGTGCATCAGAATGTGACCTTATTTGAAACAAGGTTGTTGCAGATGTAATTAGTTAAGATGAGGTCATAATGGAGGAGGGTAGGCCCTTACACAGTTCCTCTTATAAAGACACCAATATGACTTCTTGTAAGGATACCAATATGACTGGGGTCTTCACAAGAAAAGGAAAGATAATGTGAAGACAGACAACACTGGAAGAATTCCATCTGATGACAGAGGCAGAGACTGGAAGGCTGCAGCTACAACTCAAGATGCCAAGGATTGCCAGCTATCTCCAGAAGCTAGGAAGAAGTCAAAAAGGATTCTACCCAGAATTTCAGAGAACTCGTGGCTCTATTGACACCATGATTTCAGATGTCTAGTCTCCAGAATTATGAAAGCATCTATTTGTGGTACTTTGTTATGGCAGGCCTAGCAAGCCAATACTTCACCCCTCTACCCAAAATAAAGGAATTTCATTCTTATTATATCTGTATTACAAAATAATTGTACTAATTATTTTTAATTTCACCAAACCTAAGCATTGTGGAATTGGTTTTCTCTTGTTACATATACTTCACGTTATATAGTCACGTAAATCTCCAATTTTGCCTCTTGACAACAAAGCCTGAAATATTTACTATCTAGCCCTTTACAGAAAAGTTTGCCTAGCCATGGTCTAAACAATACACTATTTAGTTTTTACCTAATTTTTAATTTTATGTAATTGATTCACATGACATATGTTATTCTATGATTTGCTTCTTTCACAAAACATTGATTGGAGATTTGTTCATGTTGGCACAAATAGCTACACTTATTTTACTTTAATGTATAATATTCCATATATGGAGTTTCAGTGCAAAGACTCAGTCCCAGGTCTTGCAGATTCATTCTCTTCCACTTCCTTTGTGAGGAGGATTGCTCTGTGGTCAGGCCAAGAAGCATCCTAGCTTGATCCTCCTCTTTGTATTTATTGGAGGCAGAGCTATTAGAGTGGTGCTGTAGGCCATGTGACTGGCACTGCTCTATCCTAATGTCAGTTGGGACAGAAAGAATACCCCAGAGTGCCTCCCCTGGTGGCGCAGCGGTTGAGCGCTGGGCTGCGAAGCTGCGCACAGCCTCTGCAGCTCCGGTTCACTTCCCGGCCACGGCAAGGGTCCCACATTGCACGCAGACCTCTCCTGCCACCCGCTGCTCCCCTCAGCAGTGTATTTCGTCAGTCTGCCTGTTCTGTTCCCTGCTCTGGCTCTGGTGAATTCTCTCACCCTCCCGTGCTTCTGATGTACCCAGTGCTTGTATAAATAAATAAATAAATCTTTAAAAAAGAAAGAAAGAAAGCATACCCCAGAGCCCTGGAGCAAACTGGGTCCCAATGTTCAGTACTAGTTCTACTCAGTGAACAAAGATGACAGCAAACTGGAGAAAAGGTAGACTTCTAAATGAAACATTTCACTATATAACTGCTTAAAATGAAGGTCTTCCAAAGCCATTCGTACAATTTTCCACTTAACCAAGAAATACTTCCCTCCCCTCTAAATACATGAAATTGTGTTGGCATATCATGTTGGGGTGCACACCAATTAATAAATATCTGAAAGTTGGGGGTAAAAATCCATATATGAACATACCATAAATTATTTATTCACTCTGCTGTTTATGGACTTTTCAGGATGGTTTCCTGTTGTTGTTTTCTATTGTGAACAATGCTGCTATAAATATTCTTGCACACCTCCTCCAGTCACAGATGCAAGAGTTTCTCTCGGGCATATACCTACTGTGGAAAACTGCTAGATTATAGGACATTGTTGCTGATTAAAAGGACCATAAATCCTTTAGCATTCCTCCCATCAAGAGCAGTATATTTTCACTTTCCCTGTGTGTCTGGGTTAGCCTTACAAACTTTTTTGAGCAACAGAATGTGATGGAAGTGGTATCCTGGGACTTCCAAGGCCAGCCAATAAAATGAAGGCAGCTCCCACATTCACCCTCTTGGAATTCAGATCCATGCTGCAAAGAGGAGGGACAGGATCACCAAATGATGAGAGAAGCAATTCAGGATATTTCAGGTACAGTCAAGGACCCAGCTAAATACTAACAGGTGACTTCAACTTATAATATGTAGAGTAGGGCCTCGCTGGCACAGCGGGTTGAGCGCAGTGCTGTGAAGCTGTCCGCAGCCTCTGCGGCACGGGTTCGATTCTCGGCCAGCCAGGGAGATTCCCACATGGCACGGCAGACCTCTCCTGTCACGCCCACTGCTCCCCTCAGCAGTGCTTTCGGTCATCTGCCCGTTCTGCTCCCCGCTCTGTCATGGTGAATTCTCTCACCCTCCCACGCCTCTGGCTTGTACCCCAGTTCTTGTATAAATAAATAAATCTTTAAAAAAAAAAAAAGAACCAGTTTATCCAAAGAGCTGTGAATAATTACAAATCATTGTTTTAAATCATCAAGGTTTGGAGTGCTTTGTTACTAAGACACAATGAAGTTAAACTTTTCCAAATAATGCCAAGTCACTTTCTAGAGCATTTAACATTCTTGTAGGCAATATTAAAATGAGTTCCCATAATTGCAGACCTCCCAACACTTGATGTCAGACATTTAAATTTTTTTTTTTTTAAAGATTTGTCTTTTTATTTATACAAGCACTGGGTACAGTCAGAAGCGTGGGAGGGTGAGAGAATTCACCAGAGCCAGAGCAGGCAGAAGGACCGAAGTACACTGCTGAGGGGAGCAGCGGGCAGCAGGAGAGGTCTGCGCGCCATGTGGGACCCTCCTCCGGTGGCCAGGGAGCAGCTGGGAATCGAACCGGCGCCGCAGAGGCTGCGGGCAGCTTCGCAACCTGGCGCTCAACCGCTGCACCACCGGGGAGGCCCAGACATTTAAATTTTTGCCAATTTGGTAGCTATGCAATATTATGAAGTGTGATTTTAATTTTCATTCACCTTATTACCAATGAGGTTGAATACATTTTTATTTATTAATAATCAACAGTTCCTCTTGCTGATACTGTTTTACTTTCCATAAGGTTAACTTTTTTCCTAACTATTCATGTAAATCTATACATTATATATATTTAAACTATCTTCTCACTTGTGGCTTCCCTTTTGACTATCTTTATAGTATCTTTTTTTTAAGATTTATTTTATTTATACAAGAACTGGGGTACAAACCAGAGGCGTGGGAGGGTGAGAGAATTCACCAGAGACAGAACCAGGAGCAGAACAGGCAGATGGACAGAAAACACTGCTGAGGGAAGCAGCCAGCGAGACAGGAGAGCTCTGCCCCGCCATGTGGGAATCTCCCTGGCCGGCTGGGAATCAAATCCGCGCTGCACAGCCTGTGGACAGCTTCACAGAGCTGTGCTCAACCTGCTGCACTGTAGGCCTTATAGTATCTTTTGATGAGAAATTATTTTCATCAAGCAAATTTAATGACTTTTGTTTCATAGCTAAAACTTTTGAGATCTTAAAAAATCCTTCCCTAGCTACAACTTACTAATTAATCTTTCAAAACTCCATGACCTCTTGTTTAAATTTTGGTTTATAATCTACCTGGAATTAATTTTTCTGGATAAAGTGAGGTAGGGTCCAATTAATAAATTTATTTAATAAATCTTTAAAAATAAAAGTTAAAACCTTATAAACACACACATACTCAAGAAGTCTAATCCAATATCTATCGGAGCTTCACTAATTTCTGGCTTCTCTTTCTTATATTCCTTTTGCAAAAATATGCACATACATACTTATACAACTTATGTAAGTATAATTTTGCCTTCTTTTTTAATCAAAAGTTAGAAGACAGAGTATTAAGAGATTTTTAATGTAAATATTTCAATAAAAATGACCTAAGCATTGCTTTAAAAAGCCCTCTCTCTCTGCCCTCAGTCTAGTTGGATTGATTCCCAGTAGGATAAAGGACATTTCCAGAGACTCCTCCCCTCAGTCTCCAGCATTGCCAGAGAAAAGGCAAATGCAAGTGTCTCCTCTTGACCTGAAGTCCAGGTTGTTCTACTGAGGAACTCCTCCAGCTCTAAAGCATTATAAACAGCGTACAGGAGAGAAAGTAAGACATCAAATTCCTCAATACACTGGCAAGTAGTTAAAACTTGGTGATGCAGAGTTAACCTACACTACAATTTATCAGAATTCTCTGCTACCTCTAAATCAGGGTAAAAATGATGAATTTTTTTAAAAGATTTATTTATTTATGCGCACAAGAACTGGGGTACAGGGCCTCCCCTGGTGGTGCAGGCGGTTGAGCAGAGCGCTGTGCTGTGAAGCTGTCCGCAGCCTCTGAGGCTGGTGGGGTCCCACGTGGTGAAGCAGACCTCTCCTGTCTCGCCCGCTGCTCCCCTCAGCAGTGTATTTTGTCAGTCTGCCTGTTCTGTTCCCGGCTCTGTCTCTGGTGAATCCTCTCACCCGCAGTGCATCTGGCCTGTACCCCGGTTCTTGTATAAAATAAATAAATATATCTTTTAAAAAAAAATAGAAGAACCAGGGTACAGGCCAGAGGTGGGGGGGGGGGGGGGTAAGAGGATTCACCAGAGACAGAGTGGGAAATACATTGCTGAGGGGCACAGCAGGCAAGACAGGAGAGGTCTGCTGCACCATGTGGGTTGCTCCCTGGCCAGCCCAGGTGCCCATAAAGTGATGACATTTTTAAGCAAAAATGATGCTGGCCATTCTAAAGTTCATTTGGAAAAACAAACACCTAAGTATAACCAGGAAAATTCTAAAAAAGAATCCAAATGAGACATGAACTAGCCTTCTCAGTTATTTAAATACTGTATAAAACAAGAACAAAAATAACTCGGTCCTGGTGCATGAATCTACAGACCAGTGTAATATATAAAATATACAATGTAATATATATAACATTATATAATATTACATTATATAATATTACATTATATAATATTACATTATATAATATTACATTATATAATATATTATGTTACATTATATAATATTACATTATATAATCTATATAATGTAATATATAGAATAAAAAGTCCAGAAACAGCCCTCTATGCATACAAGAATTTAGTATATAATAGAGAGAAGATTTCTAACAGAAAAGAAAAGATATATAACCAGTCATTCAATAGTGTTGGGACAAGTATACATCCTGCCATCCAAATCAAAGTGGGCTTCCTAATTTACTTTTTCCTATATCAAAATAGTATGCAAAATATTTCATCTTATATGGATAAAAAATTTGAGTGCTGGGGACCTCCGTTGTGGCCAGGGGTTAAGTCTCATCACTATTATTATGAGGGCCCTCTTGCAGCAAAGCAGCCTGAGTTCAATTCCCTCCCTGGCCAGGGAGCTGACCCACATGGTGCAGCAGACCTCTCCTGTTTCACACGCTCAGCAGTTTATTTCAGTAGCTCCGCCTGTTCTGCTCCCCACTCTGTCTCTGGTGAATCCTCTCACCCCCTGCACCTCTCGCCTGTACCCCAGTTCTTTTATCCATAAATAAATAAAAATATGGTGACCTTATGGATTTTTCTAAAAAACCAAACAGTCTTAAAGTATTAATAACTGACTCAATAAAAACCATTTTCCTCATAAGCAAAGGGTATACTCAAAGTCAAGACACGATTAAAAAAAAAGATACAAGTATTTGTAATACACAATTTGGAACAATTTTTCTAAAATAGAGTTCTCAGAGATCAATCAAAAACCTAACTGCCTAAAATGGGCAACAAAAAGACAGACAAATGGCGTTAAACCAAGATTTCTCAATCACTGCACTATCTGACATTTTGGACAAGATAATGCTTTGATTGTAGGGGCTGTCATGTGTATTACAGGATTTTTACCAACATAACTGAACTCTACATATTAGATGCCAGTAGCAGCACTCCCTACCCCACTCTGATAATCAAAATGTTCCCAGATATTCCCAAATATCCTATGGAGGTCAGAATTGCTCTTGATGAGGACCACTGCTTTAAACATATAAAAAGATCCTGATTGAGCTCTCCTACCTGCTGGCCTATGTCTATACAGGTACCTCTTTTTTTGCCTTTCTCCTTTTCCTAATCGATCTGTCCTTTTAAAATGTTAAAAAAAAAAATCCTGATTCTATTTCACAGTGCAAATTTTTATTGTATTTTTCGCTAAGTAGATTTTATTATCAAAACAAATTTTCCTGGGTCTCCCGGGTGGCGTTGAGCACTGCTGCCCACAGCCTCTGCAGCGCCAGTTCCATCCCCGCCTGCTCCCTGGCCACCGGAGGAGGGTCCCACATGGCACAGCAGACCTCTCCTGCCGCCCACTGCTCCCCTCAGCAGTGTACTTCGGTCCTTCTGCCTGCTCTGCTCCCTGCTCTGGCTCTGGTGAATTCTCTCACCCTCCCGCGCTTCTGACTGTATCCAGTGCTTATATAAATAAATAAATAAATAAATCTTTAAAAAAATAAATTTCCTTCCCCCAAAATAAATGTTTTATTATCAAACATTTTGCTGTTTGCCAAAGTGCTGGATTAGGAAATATCATTCATCCTTGTGGACGTGTGACCTCTTTGGAGGACTACTGGTATTAGCTATCAAAATTTAAAGTGCATATACAGTACTCTTTGAAGCAGCAACTTCATTTCCAGGAACTAATCATATAGGTATACCAAAATGTGTGCTAAACAGGTACAGGAACAGGAGACTACACAACAGAATACACAGTAATCATTGTGGCAAAGATGGAGTAACAAAAAACTAGACAAAATCTGGTATCCAGTGATAGGGAACATTTACAAGTTAAGTAAATGATTACACATCAAGGCAACCATTAAGAGGGAAGAAGATCTACAAGTACTGAAAAATATGTAACCAAGACATATTAGATAAAAATAACAAGGCCCAGGAGGGAGATTGCTACTATTTCTTCAAGCTGTGTTGAGTACAAAATATGTTTTTAAATGCATATGGTATCTTTGGAAAGATACCAGAGAGTACTGGGGGAAAGTTAAGGATGAAGAAACACAATTTCAATTCTACACCCTCTGGAGCTGTTTAAGTCTTTGGCTATATGCCTTTATGTTTCAAGTAAATTACGGAATGGACAGCTCACTTAACTCAAGACTCCCTTACCTGACAGCAATAGAAAATAGAATGGTGGTTGCTAGGGGGTAGGGAGAAGAAGAAATTGAGCTGTTCAGTGAGTAAAGAGTTCTGCAAGTAGAAAAAGTTCCGCATAACAGCACAGCAGCGCACACAGACTACACATTACTGAACCTACAGTTAAAAATGGTTAAAAGAGAAAATTTTACGTTAAGTGTATTTTATCACATTTACAAATTTTGTAAAAGTGAACCCTCCCAAAAGATACACACTTTCAGATTCATTTTTGCTACTAAATTTTAAATCACTTTTTAAATATCCCATTATTTTATTATTCCAAAACTGGGCGTTTAGAACAAGTGGAGACTCACTGGGTGCACGAGTGTTACAACGACCTTTCCCCTAGAACTTGCCCGCCCTCAACACGATACGCAGTTATTGCCAAACCCAAGGTGGGGCCCGTCCTGGGGACGGCGGGGTTACCCACTCTGGATTCTTTCCCGTGGAAGATGTGCTGCTTTTTTTTTTTTACAAGGCTGTAATCTTAACAACTTTGGGTTACTTTTCCCCCTTTACCGCAGATTTGAGGAACCCCGCGTGCAGCACCCACCAGCTCTCCAGACCCGGCCGGGCTGTTTCCTTAAACCCCCGCCCCCACCACCAGGGCCGGGCCCCGGGTCATCCACGGCACCCCACCTAGCCCCGACTCCTCCCACCCGGGCCTCCCCGCCCGGCCCCGACCCCTTACCCGGTGTTGGGTAACATGACTTCGGTAGATCAGGGTCGGCGACAAAATCCGAAGAAGAGAGGAGATAGTGAAAGGCGGACCGACCCTCCGCACTTAGCCCCGCCCCCAGACCCCGCCCCCGAGGCCCCGCCCCGCGGCCTGCGGGGGAATGGGGATTTGAAGAAGCGGGAGGTCGCTGAGTGCGCCTGCGCACGCAGTGGGCCTCCCGGCGCTCGGCACTCGCTTCCGCCTGCCTCTTTCAGGTCCTTGGAAACGTGCTCTCTGCGCAAGCGCTGTGAGTCAGCTCCGCCCACCCCTCTCGTCGGGCTGTAAGGTGACAATCGGCCTCCCGCCAGCGTCCGGCTCGCCAGTCGCGTCGCCGCTACGTAGGCTTTCCCCCGCCAGTGAAAGGCTCCTCGCGGCCGCGCTGCGGCCCCTGGCCCGCGGGGCAGCCGTCTGAGCCCTGCGCTAGACCTTGGGGCTGGGATGCGGCTTATCCTCAACGGCGTCTGACCCGGGAGTGCGTGGGCCCCGGGTCTTCCCTTCCTCGACGCCCGAACCTGGTCTCCTGTGCAGCGGCTCTGCTTTTCCGCGTCAGAGTGTCGCTTTCTGCCGCAGGCCGGGCGGCGTCGCGTTTCGACTGTCTCACCGAGTCTGGACTAACGCTGGCGGCGGATCTCGCGCGTCCGTGGGGAGCCGGGGGGTGGGGGCAGCTTCTGGAGGGAGTTTGCCAGAGTCGCGCGGAAGATTGCGTCGTGAAGGCTGAGTTCTTGCCTCCGGGGCAGTATCTCGGCGGGAAGACTCCCAAACTTGGTGCTGGAACGGGGTGAACGCCGGAATCCAGTATTGCTGTTGGTAGTTAGTATGTTTTTGGACTTAGCTACCCTAGTGAACTGGTATAGTATTAGGACGTGAAGAAATTGCTGTGTGTTTTGAAGGCGTAGAACAGGATGACGAGGAGATTGTTATACGAGGACTGGTTAAAATAAACTAGCCTGGAGATGGGGTGTGTACTAGTTACCTAGTATATTACAAGCCCTAAATGGCTCGTAATTCATTTATATCACTTGCCAATCTATAGGCATTTGAATTTGCAACTCATGACTCTTAGAGACCCTGGAGGAATTTTTTTTTAGCTTTTTATTTTTTTAATTTTTTTAATAAGTTAATTTTTTCTCAAAGACATCTCATTTTTCATAAGACTTTCTATAGACACATTTGTTTGCTCCTGAAAATTGAAATTGCAAATCAAAAACTATTACAATTCAGGGCCTCCCCGGTGGTGCAGCGGTTGAGCGCTGGGTTGCGAAGCTGCCCGCAGCCTCTGCAGTGCCGGTTCCATCCCCGGCTGCTCCCTGGCCACCCACCGGAGGAGGGTCCCACATGGCTCACAGACCTCTCCTGCCGCCCGCTGCTCCCCTCAGCAGTGTGCTTCGGTCCTTCCGCCTGCTCTGCTCCCTGCTCTGGCTCTGGTGAATTCTCTCACCCTCCCGCGCTTCTGACTGTACCCAGTGCTTGTATAAATAAATAAATAAATCTTTAAAAAAAAAATTATTACAATTCAAATTTTTGAAAACCAGGAACTCAAAAAACAAACAAACCAGGAATTGTAGATAGAAACCCCCTACCCTAATTATGTCCTAGCCAAAACACCCAATAATTGTTTTTATTGACTTAGACCTTCCAAAATACAGAGACAACCGTGGTGCTTCTTTAAGTGAGATTTTTTTTTTTTTAAAGTGGAACCAAAGTATATTTGAAGTCATCAAATGCAAGCTGTTAGATTCCTTATAAGTACTGGAATCAAGGTAGATGCAAGAAAAAAAGACATAGAACTTCAAAATACTGGCATATAGTCCATCAGAGCGTAAGTTATGTTCCCAAACTGCTGCATAATGACCCTAAAAATGATCGTCAAGAAAAAGCAGCACAATTAAGGTTTAGGACTAAAATGATTCACTGTCGGAATTCTTCTCCATGCTTACCTTCTCGGGAAACTCTGTGATACAGGCAATAATGACAGCTACACTAAAATTTTTTTATCCTTTTTTCAATTTCCATTTCCTTCTGCCGTATTTCTTCCTGTAGCAGAGAAAATCGGTTAAGGTATTGGTATATGATTTTTACCATCCTTTCCTTTTTTTATTTTTTACATCATTGTTCATTTTAAAACAATATTTGCTTCCCCAGGAATTTTCTTATTTGGCAAACATTAGCAGCTAGTATGTACTGATCACTGGAGTTCAGCAGGGCAAAAAGGGAAAGATCTCCATTTATGTGGGAAAAATGACAAGTAGCCAATGTGTTCTTTAACCTGTTGTAAACATTAGGTATTTTAAGATGAGCATTGATAGGTACTGTTAGGTAAAATCTTTTTCTCCAGAGAGAGTGAAAAAACAGCCTACACAATGGGAGAAAATATTTACAAATCATATTACCTGACTAAGCCTCCTATCCAGAAAATAAAAAGAATCATAACTCAGCAACAAAAGATGTAAAATCCAGTATAAAAATGAGCAAAGGATCTGAATAGATGTTTTCCCAAAGATAAAATATAAATGGCCAGCAAATAAAGAGCAGATGCCCAATATCATTATTAAGGTGGTGCAAATCAAAACCAATTCCACTTGACACCCACTAGGGTGGTTATTGGCCAGAATGTAGGGAAATTGTAATCCTCATGCATTGCTGGTAGGAATGTGAAATGAAAAAAGAAAAAAAAAAAGAATGTAAAATGGCTCAGCCTCTTTGGAAAACAGTTCTGCAGTTCCTCAAAAAGTTAATCAGCTACCAAAATAATTCCACTCTTAGCTCTAGACCCATAGCCACCAGATGGCACTCTTATTTTAAAATTCAAAGTTATATAATAGTACAAAATGTTAATTGATTAACAATGTGGTGATATTATAATCTAATTTGGATTAAGGCAAAAATAGCATGAGGTTCTCTAGAGAACTCTTATAGAGGAGAAATATGAGGTGTACATATCCTTAAATTAGTTCTTTGGGAAAACAAGGAAAATTTATACTTTGCATCATTAAAACAGGATGTGATACACATCTGTACACATTCTAAGAAGGATTTTATATGTAATTTTTTAAATATGAAGAACACATTCAGGGCCTTCCTGGTGGCACAAGGGGTTACACACATCACAGCAAAGTGCTTAAGGATCCCTGGGGAGCTTCCCACATGGTGCCAGTAGACCTCTCCTCTCTGGCTCCCTTCTCCCCTCAGCAGTGTATTTCAGTCAGTCTGCCTGTTCTGTTCCCCACTATGACTCTGGTGTGTCCTCTCACACACACACCCACGCACACCTCTGGCCTGTACCCTAGTTCTTGTATGCATAAATAAATAAATAAATAAATAAAAACACTTTCAGCACAATTCAGAAATTGGAATATGTACTACAGATAAAAGTATTATCAATGATACATTTCCTGATTTGATAATTTTTTTAAAAATTATATATCACTCTAAGGTATCCTCCTAAGATACACTCCTAAGTGTATCTCACTCCTAAGGATTCTAATAAAATTGGTATGGGATATACATAGGAAGTAGCATTTTTTTAAATCCCTTTAGGCTGTGTCTATATGCAGCCAGGATTGAGTATCACTGATCTTGGTATAATCCCATTTCCTGTCAATGCCTTGTTTAGAAGTAGACATGTTATCTAGTTGTGACAAATGTGAGGTCTGCTGGGAAAGGTTTTCTTACTTTAAGAAAAACACCATAATTTTTACCTCTTCTAGATGTTATTTCTGCATGTGATGCTTAGAACAGCTGTAACTATCTTGCAGTCAGTCTGCCTGTTCCATTCCTACTCTGTCTCTGGTGAATCCTCTCACCCCCCACATCTCTGGACGGGGGTATAGGCCAGAGGTGCCAGTGGTTGCATCTTAATCCCTTGCGCAACCAGAGAGGCCCCAAGAGAGGACATATTTAAAAATTTACTGTTTTATATAACTGGCAGAGACTGCCCTTTGTCTACTCATTAGCGTTCTCACCAACAGTATCTTTTTATTCGTCTTAACCAATAGTATCTTTCTACTGTTAGAAGGGGCAATATGCCCAGTATAAACATTCCAACTCTCAGCCTCTCTTGCAAGTAAGAGTGATCAGGTGACCAAGTTATGGCCAATGAAACATAAGTGGAAGATGTTGGGGAAAACTTCTGGGAGTTTCTTTAAAGAACTTCCAGGGCCTCCCTGGTGGTGCAAGAGGTTAAGCACCACACTATGAAGCCATCCGCATCTCTGCAGCATGTTCGATCCCTGGCCGGCCAAGGAGCAGCCCACATGTCACAGCAGACCTCTCCTGACTCGCCGCTACTCCTCTCAGCAGTATATTTCCATAGATCCGCCTGTTCTGCTCCACATTCTGTCTCTGGTGGATCCTCTCACCCCCCGCATCTTTGGCCTCTACCCAGCTTTTGTATGCATAAATAAACAAATCTTTAAAAAAAAAATAAAGAACTTCCAACCATTTTTGTGACCTTAAGAATAAAACTATATGCTCACATAATGGAACAAAGAAGGCTGTCTTTGATGAACATGGAATGTCATAAGAGCTCTGAGACTACTACTTCTAGACTTCTTTTGCACAAGTAATTCATTTTTATTTTAAGGCACTGTTATTGTTATTTTCAGATTTTCATATTTCTGTTATATGTAGTTGGTCTTAACTTAAATGATACATTGTCTGCACTTGATCTTTTTTTTTTTTTATTAGCGGCATGCTTTATTTATTTATTTTATTTGTTTGTTTTGTTTATACATGCACTGGGTACAGTCAGAAGCGTGGGAGGGTGAGAGAATTCACCAGAGCCAGAGCAGGGAGCAGAGCAGGCAGAAGGACTGAAGTACACTGCTGAGGGGAGCAGCGGGCGGCAGGAGAGGTCTGTGCGCCATGTGGGACCCGCCTCCAGTGGCCGGGGAGCAGCTGGGGATCGAACCGGCACTGCAGAGGCTGAGCGCAGCTTCGTAACCCAGCGCTCAACCGCTGCGCCACCAGGGAGGCCCTGCACTTGATCTTGATCTCAGCTAAAAGGCTGAGAAGCTATAATACTCTGTGTAAAGACAAAAGTATTAAAAGAATATAAACTATTATAGGAGGTTTCTTCTTGAGCACACCCAAATCTCTAACTTTGCTCCTTGTCTTTATAGCTGTGGATTTTCTCCCTCAGCTCATCAATTTTATTCAAATGTTCTTCTTTAAATTTGCCTTTAATGTCTCTTAAGGTCTCATGACATGCTCACAGGGGTTGGTCTCATATTAGGCTTGGCCTCTTTTTCCCAAGCCCCAAATTTTCCCAAGTCTGAATTATTCATTCTATTTCATATAACTTTAACAAGAGAGTCCAGGGTGGATGTGGATATTCCAAGTCCAGTTCCCCTGGTGATATTTCCACCTAATTCTTCCAGGTGTCTAGTAAGCATTACATCAAACACACCACATCTCCCTAAGTCAGACATTAATTCCCAGACACGGTACTGTCCTGAAACTACATGAACTCTTTTCATGCTGAGAAAGAGAAACATTAGGCTGTGATAATCAACATTTTACCCCTGCTCACTATAAAGATAGCATTTCATTTTGAAGGACAATGTCAGTTCTTTTTATCTTATGCCTTTCAAACTATCTACTAGGTGTTTTTTTTTTTTTTTTTTTAAAGACATTCAAAGTTAGCTTAAGAAGCAGGTCCATAATTGGGCCATCTATCTTTTAATGGTGGCCACTTTGGATCAAGCTTTGGAATTACCCTTTGTCTTTACATCGTGCCAAATTAAATTCTTGTAGGTGTCATCCTCCTACTACCCTCTACTAAATTAAATTCTTGATTAAGTTCTCTTACTCCCACTGCTGCTGTAGAAGAGGCTATATGAAGACATATTCTTTGTTACAAGTAATTCTCTGCTTCCATGGATGGGGGTGGGGCTAGGGAGGAGATTTGCTTGTCTAGTTACTTAAATAACTTATTTTCACAGAGAAGTGTTCCAGATTGTTCTTTTGTTTTATTGTGTTTTCCAACTAGTGACTACTAGTGTTTGCTTGTTCCAGTCTGAACATTTTCCTGGTGCCCTGTGAGATCATCTGCAATTAAATATTTTTAGGGGAGGGCGCTCTCTCCAGCTGGCATCCCAGGAACCTTTCCACTGATTGGCTTTTTTGCACAAGGCTGCTGTTTCAACAAAGGGCAAATAAGGAAAGAGAAAGTAGATGTACTCTAACCAATTTATCTGGCTCCTTGGATAGGTTTGTTTTTTGTTTTTTTTTTTAAAGATTTATTTATTTATACAAGCACTGGGTACAGTCAGAAGCGCGGGAGGGTGAGAGAATTCACCAGAGCCAGAGCAGGGAGCAGAGCAGGCAGAAGGACCGAAGTACACTGCTGAGGGGAGCAGCGGGCGGCAGGAGAGGTCTGCGCGCCATGTGGGACCCTCCTCCGGTGGCCGAGGAGCAGCCGGGGGTGGAACCGGCGCCGCCGCAGAGGCCGCGGGCAGCTTTGCAACCCAGCGCTCAACCTCTGCGCCACCGGGGAGGCCCTCCTTGCAGAGTTTTATTAAAAAACTTAGGGGGAAGTTTTGATGTAGTTGTCAGAGTGAAGATCTTGTTCAAGTTGCAAAATGAAATGTATACTTCCTTAGTGATACAGTCTCAGACTCCTAAGAAGAGACTATTTTGTCCCATATAAAAACATAGATTTATATGCTATATATAGATAGTGTCGCCAGTGAGACAGATAAGTTTCAGTCAGAAGTGTCTCTCAAAGAGAATTTTATTCCTATATTGGTCACACACACACTTAAGTTCATATAGGCAAGCCAACCCCAAGTTCCCAGAGTACCTTTGACTGAAGACAGTAGCTGCGATGTGTCTTAGCCGGGCCTTCCACCTAAGTGGAAGTCCTTAGGCCGTGGAAGTCTCTAGGTTCGAGGGCCCTTAGTGCGGATGGTTGCACAGGATGTTGAGCTGATAGGCCGCTAGTGCCGCCGTCAGGCAGCAGGCCTCCAGGCAGCAGGCCTCCAGGGAGCAGGCCGCTGGGTCGCGGGAAGCAGAGCTGGGAAGTGCAGGTCGGTTCGCGGTGTGCCAGAGCAAGCGAAGAGCGAGGAGCAAGGAGAGGTTTCGGCTGGAGATTAAGTCTGAGTCCAAAGGGAGGCAGCGAGCTGGACTCCAAGAGTAGCCTCCGGCAAGTCCTTTGCTCCGAGCCAGTGTTTAGGACTGCTCTGAGTCTGCTTCAGGTAGCTGCTTCTTTTATACCTTCTTATCAGGTTTTAGGCTCAGGCACCATTTGCTTTATCAGTCTTTTTTTTTTTTTTTAAAGAGTTCAAATTTTTATTGAACGTGTTACAAAAGACCTTTAGTCAAAAAGACCAAAGCCCATGTCATCATCAGACTCCTCAGATTCTTCTTTCTTTGCCTCTACTTTCTTCTCCTCAGCTGGAGCAGCAGCAGTGGAAGGAGCAGGACCACCTGCAGGGGCAGCCCCTGCAGCTGGGGCAGGCCCACCAGCCCCTACATTGCAGATGAGACTTCCAATGTTGACTTTGGCCAGGGCCTTTGCAAACAAGCCAGGCCAGAAAGGTTCAACATTTACACCCGCTGCTTTAATGAGCGCATTGATCTTATCCTCCGTGACCATCACCTCGTCGTCGTGCAAGATGAGAGCCGAGTAGATGCAGGCGAGCTCCGAGACTGAAGCCATGGTGCGGGCGAGGGCTGGACAGACGCTGCCAGGCGCGGTGCTAGTCGCCGGATGAAGTGAGGGGCTCACCCCAACGCGGCCTTAGCTTCCTCGGAAGTGCAACAGGGAACCTCCCCCTTTCCTGGGGACCACCTAATTGTTGCTTCTCTTACACACATTGTAACCCTAAAAAAGACTGTCTCCTAAGACTACACCCTGAGATTGTGCCACCATAGATATGGTGGAATAAAAATTAAAAGGGGGGATTGCAACAGGGTGGTCCCCAGGAAAGGGGGAGGTTCCCTGCCCCACCCAAGGGAGGGTGGAGCTGAGCAGGGAGAGGAGAAGCTGAAGAAGAGACTGAGGAAGGAAGGAGCAGGATGGAGCCAGAAGACCTGGAGGAGGCGCATGGAGCCTAGAGACACGTAAAGAAACTGTGCTTGTCTTTTGGTCGTGGACTGGGTGACACAGATGTGGGTGAGACCCGTGGGGAGGTGACAATGGCAGCTTTTATCTTGATGTTGATTTTGCTCTTTTCCTTCCGGGCTTGTTTGGTTGTTTCTCTTTTCTGTGGGTCCCCACTGGAAGATGCTTTAGACTTGTGGCAGGCTTTGGGGCCTTGCTCTGGGCCAATCCCATTTGGATGGACTTTTACCCATGAGGGGACGGGTAACTTTTGGTGCTTCACTTAGAAACTAGACTCTTTGCCTTACCTGTATTGTTTCCTAGTTGTATTAAAGTTCCTTCCCATTAAAGTCTCCTATGTTTTGTGTTGATGCGGCGGATGGCAGAACCCATTTAGAATAGGCAGGTTTGCGGGGTTTGGGCTGCCCCTCTCCCTGTCCTATGACAGAAGGACCGAGCACCTTAGCGACAACTGAGGAAAAGCTGCTTTATCAGTCTTTAACACCCAGTATGTGGCCTCAGCTACTTTCACTCACAGTGCTCAGGCACCTTAATATTGTCAGTGTACTTTGTAAATTTTATATGTTCGTTACATTTAGGCTATAAGTCATGTAATAGGATGGCTGTCTCCTAAATGTGACGTATGGGGTCAAAGAAAATAAATATGCTAAAAAAAACATAGGAAATTGTTTAAAATTGGTGATTTCAGGTAAAGATATATGATAATTCCTTTTATAATTACAATTTTTCTGTAAGCGTGAAATGAATTTGAAGTGAAAAGTTTCCTTTAAGGGGCCTCCCGGATGGCGCTAGGGGTTAAGTGAAGCATCCACAGCCACTGTACCACGAGTTCGATCCCAGGCCAGGGAGCTAAACCACATGGCGCAGCAGACCTCTCCTGTCTCATCTGCTGCTCCCTTTAGCAGTGTAGTTCAGTAGATCTGCCTGTTTTGCTCCCTACTTTGTCTCTGGTGAATCCTCTCACCCTACCCACACACCTCTGGTCTGTACCCCTGTTCTTCTATGCATAAGTAAATAAATCTTTAAAAAATAACAATAATGTTAAAATCTAAGCCCTCTCCTCCCTCCCACCCCCAGCAAGGTTTGGGAGGTGTCAGTAGATAAATGGAATTATAAGGTTGCTTTGTGAACCAGGCCTTAAGGCTGATCACCTCTACCCTGAAAGCAGAAGCAGGACTAGGACACATTCTCTGTCAAAGGTGAATGCCTAAGGCCAGACATCCCAGCACTAACGGGCCCAAACTGATTCCCCAGTCATGAAAAGCCCACCAATCAGGTTGTGAGAGGGAGCCCAAATCCTTCTTCATGCATAGACCACTCCTGTTTTGCCTGATGCATCTCTTAGGAGTGTATTTCAATGAATTCCCCTTTTCTGTTCTCTTCTGTCTCTGGTGAATTCTTTCACCCCTGGGTCTCCAGCCTCACCCTGATCTCCTCCCCACAACAATGCACACTAATTGTATTAAAGTTATTTTCCATTAGGTCTCCCCAGTAGTGCATCAGTTTAAGCGCAGCGCTGTGAAGCTGTCCACAGCCTCTACAGTGCTGCTTCGATTCCTGGCCGGCCAGGGAGATTCCCACATAGCGAGGCAGACCTCTCCTGTCTCCCCCGCTGCTCCCCCCAGCAGTGTTTTCGGTCTGTCTGCCTGTTCTGTTCCCTGCTCTGTCTTTGGTGAATTCTCTCACCCTCCTGCACCTCTGGCCTGTACCCCAGCTCTTGTATAAATAAAATAAATCTTAAAAAAAAGAAGTTATTTTCCATTGACAGTCTTACACACTAAGAGTACGTTGAATGGCAGAACCCATTTAGAACAGATAAGCTTGGGGGTCCTGGGGTATCCCTTACCCTGCTCGCTAGCAATCAATATAAGCAAATATTTTCTCTATTCAATAGGTTGCTATAAAGAGAACTATTTAACTCAATGCTGAAGAGTAACTTCTTTAAAAGCAATCCAGGTATAGGTTACATGGGTTTAACCTTAAAAACAAAAAGAAAACTATAGTTCAAATCTATGCATTTCAATGAATGAATTTTACTTCAAAAAGCAAAATGAAATAAAAATTGAGTATGGGGTGACACAAGAATGACCCAATGTCAGAATATTGGTGTGGAGTCCTAGAATAGGCCCAGTTGATTCTGATTTGTGTTAAAGTTTGAGAACTCTTGCTTTACACTGATCATGCACATTATCAGTGATCTTAAATTATCAGTAATTGGTTGTAGTGCCAACAATGCACAGAGCAGATTCTCTAAGATCCAGGCAGACAGGTAAAGGAGAGTCCTGGAGTCCTCTGTGGGTTTTTCAGGCTTTTATTGAGCTTTTTACACCATTTGTAGTGCGGCACCCAGATACAAGGAAGGCAGTGGGGCCAGGGAGCCAGGAAGCTGGCAGGCCTCCTAGCCCCCAGCGAATCTTCACTCTTCCTGGGCTTTCTGGTTACTCTCACAGTCTCTGCTTCTCCTTTGCTGCTCTGCTGCTTCTGCTCTTGTTCTGCTGGTGTTCCCTTGATGCCGCCCTTATAAGCCCAGTATCTTAGCCCAGGTGCACCCACTACTCCATTTGCCCACCATCAGACATGCATATAGGACTGCAGAGATCTATCATTAATGCTAATGGTGGGAGGGCAGAAAATCCTGACAATTTTCACTTATGCTACATTGGTATTCCAAGAAAACTTCACAGAGACTAATGTTGCTCAAGAGAAAAGGAAACGAGGAAGCAAGAATGTGAAGGAAAGCAAAAATTCAGTTATCAGTTCTTAGAAGATGGCTAAGGGTAAATCTGGATAAGTACCTTCTGTGGGCTCTAGTTAGCCAAAACAATGGAAAGTGTTTGGGAATATATACTACCTTGAGTTCAGCAAGAAACACATGCTTTAGGCAAAGAAGTGCAACCCTTGGTCTACTGGAAAATAAACAGTTTTAAGTCAAATAGGGATTGCAGAAAAACCTTTTTTTTTTTTTTTTTTTTTTTTTAGGATTTATTTATTTATGCATACAAGAACTGGAGTACAGACCAGAGGTGGGGGAGGGGTGAGAGGATTCACTAGAGACAGTGGGGAACAGAACAGGCAGATTGACTTAAGTACACTGCTGAGGGGAGCAGCGGCCAAGTCAAGAGAGGTCTGCTGCACCATGTGGGTTGCTCCCTGGCCAACTGAGGGATCGAACTCAGCTGCAGTGACTGCAGACAGCTTCATAGGTTGTGCCTCAACCCATGTGCCACCAGGGAGGCCCCTACAGAAAAATCTTAACCCTTTGTTTCAATGATTCTCAAAGTTTGGTCTCACCACCACCCAAGAATCTGCTAGAATTGCAAATTCCTGGCCCCCACACTTGAATCAGGAACAATCCATGTTAACAAGCTTGCCAGTTGATTCTGGTTTATATTAAAGTTTGAGAACTATTGTTTTACACTGATCATTCACATTATCAGTGATCTTAAATTGCCAGTAATTGGCATTCCATTTGTTTGAATATTTCCATAACAAAAGGTTAAAAAACTCAAATAGAGAATATATTCATATATTAGTTTTAAGATAAGAAAATTAACCTAGGGAAAAAAGGATCTGTATATTTGAGAAACAACAGACTAGTACTTCTCAAATTGTAAAAAAAAAAAAAAAAATTTTTTAAATTTCAAACCTCTGTGCACTAAAACCTTTGTAAAAATAACTATAAATAAAATAAAAAAATAATCTAAATTATTTTATTTGATTCAGTAGAAAGTTTTGTCAATTGCTATGAATGTTTCTAGACATGTTTTCTCACATTTCATTTTTGTTAGGGACTAGTAATGTTTTTTTCACCAACATGTTCCATGGTCCACACTAAATAAATGATTCTGAAATTATGCACTCAAGGAATTCTGCTACTTTTTAAATTCCTAATAGTAATATAAAGTAATAGTTACAAATAAATATAAACATTGTGAACATGGAGATAACTGCATATAAACACCTTTTAAAGTAACATGTTGAATCATTTAAAATTTCCTGAAAAGCTATTAGGTAAGTACTATTATTATTCCCTCCTTATAATTCTTACAGCAGACAGGTTAAATAACTTGGCCCAGTTCATACTTCTAGCAAGTGCTGGAGATAAAGATTCTAAATAGCTAAACTAGCTCTAGATCAGACTCTTAACCACCTGCATTATTATTAGCTTTATTTCCTAGGCAAAGGTGTTCCTCTTCCTAACTCAGTGTGCCAATTTTTCTAACTTTTTTGATAAAATGAATGAATAGAATTTTCTCCTCCTGTGGGAGTGGGGTGGCAACTTGAAAATAAGCAGATGAAATACATTTAAGCATATTGTATTTCCAAGAGATCGCCTTCTTATTCCTAGGTAAGAATTCACCCTGACTAGAGTGGGGTACACCAGTTTTAAGGACAAAAGGTCAGTGCTTAAGGGAAACTGTGATTTTTAACAGTGAGGTGATTATAACTTGGTTCTCATGTTTAGCTTCACTATCTCATGCCTATATTTTTAAGGATTTTCTTTGCATAACGTGGAAAAGGCTGATTTATTAGACTTGGAAAGACACAGACCTAGGGGATCTAGTTTGATAAAAAGATACAGTAAAGGAATCATTCCTTCTTCAGCAAATCCAGTGCAACTTTGATATGGGCTGATAATCCTTACTATAGGCCAGAGACAGTTGACTGCACCATCTTTGCAATAATGGAGTCCTCTGAACCTAGCAGTGGTTGTGCAAGAGCTTCAAATGGTGATGATGCTATTGAGGTGACGCATAGAACCAGGAAAGTGGGCATGGTTGCCACAAGGTCAGTGAGTATGTTGCAAAACTCCTCAAATAGTTGGAAAAGACTTTGAAGGAGGGCTCAAACAGGACAGATTCAGCAGAGTCTGTGGATGCGAGTCTGTGTTAGCCAGTGTCACTCATTTTCAGTATGAACTACCAAAGTGATATAGTCTGAAAAACATGAATTCTACTCCCACATATTTTTTAAGGCTTTGAAGTTTGTTATTACTTAACCAGTGAGTAAATAACAAATACTAAGGGAATATTCCGCAAAGTTTCTTTATTTTGAAATAATGATAAATCTGTTACAGGACAAGGAGAGGCACCCCAGAACCCTCAAACCTGCCTGCTCTAAATAGATTCTACTATCTGCCTCATCAAGACAAAACACACTCTAGTATACAAGACCATTAATCGAAAGGAATTTTAATACAATTAGTGTGCAATGCACAAAAGACAAAGAATATAGTTCCAAATCAAGCACCCAAAGTTACCCATCCCCTTGTGGGTAAAAGTCCACCCAAATAGGGTTGGCCCAAAGCAGGGCCACTAAGGCCTGATAACCTGCCACAAGTCTAAAGCATCTTCTGGTGGGTACCCACAGAAAAGGGTCAGAAACAGACAAGTCTGGAAGGAAAAAAGCAAAATCAAAATCAACACCGCCATTGTTAACCTCCCCAAGGGTCTTTCACCCACATCTGTTTGAATCAGTCCAGGACCAAAAGGCAAGTGCAGCTTCTTCACATGTCTCTCTGCTCCTTCAGGTATCCTTCTGGCTCTCCATTCTTCTTCCCTCCTCTCCAGTCTCCTCTTCAGCTGCTTCTCCTCCCTTCTCAGCTCCACCCTCCCTTGGGTGGGGCAGGGTCCCTTTTCCTGGGGACCACCCTGTTACAGATTCAGTGTTTAAAAAGTATAAAAATAGGTCAAGTGTATCCTTCACCCAGTTTCTCCTAAAGGTAACATCTTAATAACTATAGTACAATATCAAAACCAGGAAATTAACAGTGGTACATCCACAAAACATTCAGATTTTGCCAATTTTACATACATTTGTATGTGTCTAAAGTTCTTTACAATTTCATCATGTACGGATTTGTATAATTGTTACAAGGCAACCCCAATGTGAAATGGGTTGCCTGACTGGGGGTCCTCACCCATGAGCTTAAAAGGGATTTAAAATTAACCGCAGGCACACACAAAAAGGTTAATAAAGGGTTTATTTACAAAAGGGGTAATAAATTAATAACTCAAAGAGAAAGAGAGGGAGATTAATTGGGGAATGCATCCCACCACCAGTTCCACTGAGCTGGAACCCCAACAGCATGATGAATGAAAGCCCGTGAAAAACCAAGAGACCCCCAAGGCCCCACATGTCTGGTTATATACAAAACCTGGCTGCTTAACTCCACCCTCAGTTCCCAGCAATCCTCCCTTCGGTGGTGAGGAAATTATGGGATTTGTAATCCTTGGTGTCTAGGATCTCTTTGGTCTTGAGTGGGGGGTGGGGGTCCATGAAATCTGTTTGTGGAGTTTGTTCAGGACATCCTTTCCCCTCAACATAACCAGCTCCACAGTCAAGATGCAGAACTGTTGTATCACCATAAACATCCCCCATCCTATTCAGTGTGGTCATACCCTTCCCACCTTGCTGTTAACCCCTGGCAATCATTTCTGTTCCCCATTTCAATAATTTTGTGATTTGGAGAATGTCATGTAAATGGAATCATAAACTTGAGGCTTTTTTTATTCCATATAATTTTAGATGTTTCAATTTGGGAAATACATGTTAATGATTGTGATTTTGTATCTGTCATGGAATAAAATATCAAGTATCTACTGCCTCAGATTTCACCTATGGCTGGTCTTATTTCTCACCTACTTGGCATCTTTGTATTACTTATATCATTTTTAAAAATTACAATTATTGAGGAAAAGTCAGTTTATATCATTCTATTGGTTTTAGGGGTTATAAATTCAAACCTCAACAATTGTATGTTTGTACACCATGCCTACCACCATTACTTTATCTCTCTCTCTTTTTTTAAGATTTATTTATTTATGCATACAAGAGCTGGGGTACAGGCCAGAAATGAGGGGGGTGAGAGGATTCACCAGAGACAGAGTGGGGAGCAAAAAAGGCAGATTGACTGAAATATACTGCTGAGGGGAGCAGCAAGCAGGCAAGATAGGAGAGGTCTGCTGTGCCATGTGGTTAGCTCCCCTGTCTGGCTGGGGAGAGAACTCTTGTGCCCTGCTGCAGTGGCTGCTGATAGCTTCATAGTGCTGCGACTTAACCCCTTCGGCCACCAGGGAGGCCCCCATTACTTTATATCTTAAGAATAGGGTAATAGGGTAGTTAAATGTTAACTACCAGAGATTACTGGAATGCCTTAAGGCAAGTGTTCAAAGGTTACATTTTGGCTGGAAGGGATCATGCTCAGCGAAATAAGCCAAAAAGAAAAAGAAAAATACCGGATGGTCTCACTCATAGCAGGAATCTAGAAAACTTAAATAAGGGACCAGGAAAATGAATAACTATAAGAAAGTGAAAATCAAAATCAACAAAAAACTATGAACCAGAGACACTTTTAGGGGGGCGGGGGCGGGAGGGGAGGGATTGGGGTCAGAATGGGGGGCTGCAATTGTACGGGGAATATAACAATAAAATTTATAAAAAAAAAAAAAAAAACAACAAAGGTTACATTTTGTCCTAACATCATGATGGTGGGAGGAGGGTCTTATCACATGAAGGTGTTCCAGGATCATTTCTTAAACAAATTAGGAAAAAAACACAGGTAAAGAAGGTAAAAATGTTAGAAAACTTATAAACTAGATTTTTGTAACTGTCTTGCTTTTCAAAAGTATGGCGCAAGTAACAATAATGTGTTACTCTGTGAACCGTCAAGGAGCCAGAAAACAACATAGAACTCTCATGTAAAACCAGGTCATGTATGTAATATCAGATCATTCCAGAAGTTCAGAAACTTCTAAGATTACAAAAGGCCAGTTTTTCTGTCTTATGGACTATGGAAATTGCTAGGATTCATTCTAAAAGTGGTTCTAAAAGATTAATTCCTTTTACTTACTGTCTTTGAATCAGAAGGACTCACAAACCTTTGGGAACTCACTCCATTGTTTTTAAAAAATTTATGACCAGGTGGCGCAGTGGGTTAAGCACAGCGCTGTGAAGCTGTCCACAGCCTCTGCAGTGCGGGTTTGATTCCCAGCTGGCCGGGAGAAACCCACATGGCCCGGCAGCCCTCTCCAGTCTCGGCCGCTGTTCCCCTCAGCAGTGTTTTCAGTCTGACTGCCTGTTCTGTTCCCTGCTGTGTCTCTGGTGAATTCTCTCACCCTCCCATGCCTCTGGCCTGTACCCCAGTTCTTGTATAAATAAATCTTAAAAAAAAAATAAAATTTATGGCCAAGCAGCAGGGTAAAAGGAAAAGTTTTCACCTTGTTTTCTATTCTGAACTATTACTGTTGTAAAACTTATTTATTTAGGAAATGCTATTCAGTTTTGTTCAACTTAGTCAAGTTAACTGTCTTTACATGGAGACTTTTCAAAGTTAGTGTTAGTAATATGGACAATGAGTTTAAAGAGGTCTACATTTTAAAAAATTTACTGAAGTAACATTGCATTATAACAACGTTTTAGCTATGTGCTACTGAAAGTCAACAGGTATATTATATTAAGTTCACCACTAAAAGTGCAATGCTGTTCTTCACCATTTATCAATAATTGTCTCCTTTTACCCAATTTACCTACCTCTTCTCTCCCCTTCCTATTGGTAACCACTAACTATGGTAACCACTTACACATATAGTTACTTCTATATATGTGAAGTTATATGGCATTTGTCTCTCTCCATCTGACTTATTTTAGCATAAGTCATAATAGCCTCTAGGTCCATTCTAGGACCATTCATGTTGTTGCAAAGGGTAGGCTTTATCCATTTGTTAGCTACCTTAAGGCACAGGATTATGAGAAAGACATCTATACAGGTATTTATATAGATATATGTAATAATTGCTGTACCAAAAAAGTATAGCTTTGGGAAATCATTTTGCCAATATTTATCAAATTTGAAAATGCTCATACTCTTTCTTCTGCAATTGTACTTTTAGAAATCTTGTTTTTAAATGTAATTATGTATGTCCAAAGATGTTCATACACACATGTTCTTGGCACTATTGTTATTTTAAATAAAAACAATGTAAATTTCCATTATTTTGTAAATGGTTAAAGTTACATGAAATTATTAAATATAAGTAACATTAAATAGAATTAACTAGATAAAAAGTACTGACATGAAAAAAATTATCCAGGTCTTTAAGTGAAACAAGCAAATAAAAATGGTGAAGCTTTAGAAGGCTATAACACATAATTGTTACACGGGGTATCCTGGGCAGGGAATAGTTTGCAAAGAATAAGAACTCTTCACTATATCTTATTGTTTGATACTTCCAAAATAAGTATATATTACTGATGTAGTTAAAAATTGGGCCTCCCCTGGTGGCGCAGCGGTTGAGTGCTGGGCTGCGAGGCTGCCCGCAGCCTCTGTAGCGCCGGTTTGTTCTCCGGCCGCCAGTGAGGGTCCCACACACACACACACAAAATAAATAAAAAAAATAAGGACATTTCATCTCCCAAAAGAACAAATGCAAGACTACATCAGCTATTTATCTTACTGACATTTTTTTTTAAGAGTGGAAATTTATTTTTTTTAAAGGTTTATTCATCTATACAAGAGCTGGAGTACAGTCAGAGGCGCGGGAGGGTGAGAGAATTCACCAGAGACAGAGCAGAGCAGAACAGGCAGCCAGACCAAAGACACTGATGAAGGGAGCAGCGGGGCGGGGCAGGGCAGGAGAGGTCTGCTGCGCCATGTGGGTTTCTCCCTGGCTGGCCAGGAATCGAACCTGCACTGCAGAGGCTGCAGACAGCTTCACAGAGAGGCGCTCAACCCGCTGTGCCACCGGGGTGGCCCCTTACTGACATTTTTTTTTAAATTTTTATAAATTTTATTTTTATATTCCCCATACAATTGCAACCCCTTTATTTTGACCCCAATCCCTCACCTCCCTGCCCCCCTCCCCTCATAGAGTGTCTCTGGTTCATAATTTTTGTTGATTTTGATTTTCACTTTCTTATAGTTATTCATTTTCCTGGTCCCTTATTTAAGTTTTCTAGATTCCTGCTATGAGTGAGACCATCCGGTATTTTTCTTTTTCTTTCTGGCTTATTTTGCTGAGCATGATCCCTTCTAGCGCCATCCATGTTGCTGCAAATTGCATGTGTTTATCTTTTTTGATTGCTGAGTAATATTCCATGGTGTATATGTACCACATCTTCTTGATCCAATCATCTATTTTTGGGCATTTGGGTTGTTTCCAAAGCTTAGCTATTGTAAACAGTGACATTTTTAATGTCAGTCTGATGAGGTAGGGTAGCAGTGTTTATAGTTGCAACTTAGTATTTGAATTTAATGTGCAAAACAAAATATACTTGACCATCTGGAAAGAGGATTTGAGGTTAGCTACAGTTCTTTTAAAAGGGCCTCACCAAATAAGCTGTATAAAAAATTTCAATAATAAACTGACCCAAGAATCCATTCAACCATGAAGGCTGGAACTTGATCTTCTTGGGTATCCTTGCAGTGCCTGGCAAAGTAGATTTAAAAAACTGACTGAATGATGGATGAATCAACAGTTTAAATCTTTTTAGTAGCACCCACTTACTTAAAAAAAAAAAAGGAAATTAACAAAGATAGATGATTGAGATTCTTGTTACTTGCTTTTCAAATGAGAAGACGAAAGGGAGCAGACCCCCTCTTTCTGCTCACGTTAAGAATGTGGTCCAGGATGTGCAAGGGTTCATGTTTTGGTGATCTGTGAATTGAAAAGTTATTCAATTTCAGATTTATATATTACAGTCAGCCCTATAATTTATATTATACTCAGAGCATAAACGGAAACAATAAGCAAGCCTCCACTAGTTACAGATACAGGAGTGTAAATATTTGCTCAGTCATATATGTAACCATTTACATAAAAGTGTACACACACTCAGCCTAGAGAAAGGCATCTAGTGGCAAAATGTTGTCTTCAGTGGCAAACGTTTCCTGGTGTCAAACTGTGGGCAAACCACTGTGTCTAAATTTTCACCCGAGAAACGCGAAACATGCCCTCACAGGTGTGCTGTCTGTTTACAAAATAATGTGGAAACTTTCTGTAAATGATGGCGATCTCGAGGCCGTTCCATCTAGAGTAATTACGGTCAATACAAATTCAATCCCAGACTGCCCGGTCGCAGAGCACCCAGACACTAAAGTAAAGCAGCACAAAAAGTCAAATGTTGCCAAGTTCGGGGCAGCGTTGCCCCTCCTTCACCTTCACCCCAACTACACCTAACGGGACTCCCGGTGCGGGTCCCAGACGTCGCTTCCCGGCTCCGGGCGGGGCCCGCGCGGCCGGGGCTCACCCTCCCGGGTCTGGAGCCGCGACGCCGCCCGCGCGCCGGGCCTCGGACGTCGAGCGGGGAGCCGAGCCCCCCTCAGCCTCGCCCACCCGGGGCGACGCCCCCGCGTCTCCGGGGCCCCCGAGGGACACTCCTACCTACTCCCCGCAGTCGGGTCCCCGACGCCTTTCCCGCCGGCAGCGGGAGGTGTCCGAGCGGGCCTCCCGCGGCGCAGGGGCGGGTAGGCCGCGGCCCCGGCGGGGCGCGGGCGGGGCGGCGACGCGGGCAGCACAAGGCGCGCGCTCCCGCGAACGCGGCGGGCGGCGGGGGCGGGGTCTCCGGGCGGCGGCAGGAAGAGGGCGCCCGGGAGCCGAGCCGGAGGGCGGCCGCGGGCGGGGCCGCGGGAGGGCGTGGACACCGAGGAGCTGAGGCGAGGCGGGGACGCGCTTGCGGGGTGGGGAAGGCGGGGGCGCGGCGGTGGCGGGAGCGTCCCTGGTCTCCGCCCCTGCTTCCCACTCTCCTTCCACCTCCGACCGGGGCTCGGGAGAGGCGCCGCTCGCCGGTCCCCGGAGCCGCCCTGCTGCCGCCGCTTCCCCCCTGCGCTCGCGGTGAGCCCGTCAGTCCCCGCTCGGTGCGCTGCTCCGTCTGGGCCATGGATGGGTAAGTGCGGGGCGGCCGCGCCGGGCGGCGCTGGCCCCTCTTCCCCTCGGTTCCCGGCCGGGCGCGTCGAGGCCGGGAAGCGGGGCGCGGCGCCGGCGGCCGAAGGAGCGGTCCCGACCGAGCCCGACGGCGGGGCTTCCGGGCACCTCCTCGGGGAGCCCCGAACTGCGGAGGGGCGGTCCTCCCTCCGCAGCCTCGCCTCCCCCACGGGCGCCCCGGTCCCGGGCGCCCCTTCACACCCTCTCGCTCGCACAGCGGGGAGCGGAGGCGAGCCCGGGGCAGCGGCCGGGGCCGCCCTCCGCCCGAGAGCCGGGGCAGCCCGGCCTCCCGACACTTCCTCTCAGAAAATGGTGCGCGGCGCTGCGGGGGGGCGGAGGCGACGCTCGGGGCGGGCGTCCTCCCGCCTGGGGAGTTGCTGTTTACCGGCGAGGTGGGGCGGGCGCCGGAGCTTCCCCTGGCGGGGAGGCCAGTGGCCGAGGGGAGGCGGCCCGCGACGGCTCGCGTCGGGACTCGTCCGGGGGACGGCGGCTCCCGGAGCTGCGCCCCCCGCGCGCGCTCGGCTTGCGGGGGGCCGGCCCCGGGCTCGCGCTGTGGGCGGGGGTGTCGCGCTCTGGAGCCCAGACGTTCGGACTTGCGACCGGGGACCTCCCTCTCGTACGCCCCCAAAAGAAACTTGGAGAATTCGCTGCCGAGCTCGAGAACTACCGTAGAAGTGCGGTTTTCGCGGAGCTTAACGCGGTAGGCGTTCGTGAAGCCTGTGACCAAAATGAAAAGATTGAGCATCAGTCTTCGCTGGGAACCCAGGGGTATGGGGGTGGGACGTGACATCTTAATGATTAAGGACACAACTCGATTAGGATCTTGGTGAATTAATTGAAGATCGTAGTATATGTACATTAGGGTTTTTGAAGATCTCCAGCTCTACTATTAGAGCCTGCAAATCCACTTATCTCTGCCCATTATGCATTTGAGGTTTTGTTTGGCCTTTTACTTGCGTTTGATGACAAGGTTTCTAGAAACCCTTTAATTGTAGAAAAACTTACTTGAACTGTAAAGGCTGTGTCCATGTTGCCACTTAGTTGAGCATTGTTGTGCCGTGTAAAGACGATGGACTCTTTCAGCAATTTTTGCCTTCATCAGATAATATTCATCCTAGTTTCACAGTATTAGCTCTGTATGATATATTGGATTAACTCATTTGAATGCAGAGTACACACTGCCGCAGACATTAGACAAAGTGCAATTTTAGGTTTTATTTATGGTTGTGATGGTCTTTGAAGTATTGCTTTACTTAATTGAAGTTATTTTTATTGCTTAATTGAAGCTTCTCTGAGCATTGTTGAAAATTCATTTTACACTACTTTATTCAATTTCGCACTTTACATGTGTGCAAAATATTGCTATTTTAATTATTTCTGTAATTATGCCAGTATTTCAGTTCCGGAAGACTGAAATGAGTGTTTCATTTTGAGTAGTAAATTGTCCTTAGACGGCTTGCTTGAGATGTGGAAACAGTCTAGCTTTTTGTTTGGGGAAATTTAAAGTGATAATAAAAAGGACTTTTGGTTATAGGTCTTGGTTGTTGTACTCGAACAATTATGAAAAGCAAACTCTTTCAGATAGTGTTTAAGAAATTAATTCTTAGCCCAATATGTGATTTTTGAAGGGAAGAATTGCTTTTTGGGTTTAAATACAGAGGGAAATAAGACAGGTCATTGGAAGGTTAGTTCATCTGAGAGTTCAAGTAGGAGCATGATTTGACCAGTACTGTAGTATAAACACAACCTTGTTTTTTATGCGCAAAACACCAGCTATTTAAATTTCAGAGAAATGAATTTCAAGTTTCAAAAGTTTATAAGGAACAATGAACCTACACAGATATTACTTAAAACAAAGTATCATCATTAAACAGTCCAGTCATAAATTTGTTTACTTTCATTAATGATGACATAGGTTATTAATGATATGTAGTTTTAGTTTTCATTTAGGAGGACTGAGGCAAACTTAATTGAAGATAGTTTCCTTGGTGTTAGGGGAGAGAGAGATTTTTGTTCAGCAGATCTTTGTATGGACTTTTTTACACTTTGGCCTAAAGGGATGTGATTTTGAAGGAAGAAATTTTGCTTTTAGGGGGCTAATTAAGTCTCTACATTTTTCCATAGCCAGAAAAAATTACTTTTTCATTATTTTGGATAGTTAACAAACCAGCCAGCCACCAGTCAACCTATCTGTCTTAGTTTCCCTCAAATCCCAACTGTCTTGTGTGCATGTAAATGTTCATTTCCTTCTGAGATAATTTACACTTGACCACAGTTTTGATGTGGTAGAATTTTTTAACAAAGCAAATCTTTGAAAATTGTCATATCCAAACTTTGATGTTTGTGTTTTTTTTTTAGTGCCGAGAGACTATCTTAGCTATATTTTAGTGGCAGATATAAATTTGTAGCTACCTTTTATTTCTATGAAATCTGCTCACTGGTTTTATTTCATTTAAAACATCATACTAATGATTTAAAGAGTAAACTTTGATGATTTTAAGTTTTGGCTTGTTAAATGGAGGTAAATGAATAAACACACGTTTTATTGAAGTACACCTATACTGTTCTAAATACTCAGAGAATTTGATTTATTATTTCTTACATTGCTATGAAAGCTTTGCTTTTACACTTTGCTGTTGCCTGACTGTCCCATCACTTTTTTCTTTGTATTAACATTTCGCAATTCATCACATTCTTATTTTTATTATTTGTTAATATAATGCCTTTTCTTTTTTCTTTGATCTTATTTCTGTCTTTTAAAAAACTTGTTCTCTAACTTTGTTTTCCATTTTCTCTTTTTACTTTTTCCATACAGTGTTGTTACAGATCTTATAGCAGTCGGTTTAAAGGTAGGAATCTTTTACTATCCTTTCATAAGCATTTTTAAATCTTACTTTTAGCATTTTTTCCCCAATGGTGAAACCATCTCACCTTTTCATAAAATTATTTCTTTTAATGTGTTGATAATGATCTTTAATTTTTATTTAACTCCCAAATAAGTAGACCTGTAGCTGTTTTTGTATTTTATATCCTTGTAAAGTGGGGCTACAGCATTGTCTTGTGTATCTAAAATGTGAATAGAAAGCTTAGCCTAAAGTTTCATGTGAACTCGCAGGTTTTTGTTTGTTCTGTTTTAGCAGTTAAATATAACCCAGGCTCTGATTTATTTTCCTTTCATGTCCTTTCTTATATCTTCTCCTGAATGTGCTTATGAGTAATAAAATAATAATAACCGCTGAAGTTTTTTCAGTTCATACTGTATGCTAGCTGTTTTATTACATATATTTTCACTATTCATTGTAATAGCCCTTCAAGGTAGGTATTAATAATCCTATTTTAGAGGTGAAAAAATAGGTTCAGAAAGTATGTGTTCATTGTGTGGTGCACCAGAATTCAAACCCATGTCTTCCTGATTCCAAAGCCTGACTTTTTTTCCCCCCCATTGTACTGAGCTGCCAGTAAGGAGGGTTCTGTTTGAAAGGTGAGCAGCCAGAGAGCTGGATAATTCATATTTTACAGTAATCATTCTTCTGAATTCTTGGTCATTTCAGTTTTTATCAAAGTCTCATTTATTGAATTCTAAAATAATAATCAAAAGTAAACAAAGTTCCTCAAGTGGGTGTCTTAAGGTTTTTTTTTTTATCAATTTGGTATTTGATATAGCTGAGTTGAGCCACTTGCAATTCAGATTACTGTAGAGAATAGAAATAATTCATGTTTATATTACATGTATTTTATGTAAACTTGTTCCACCACTTTGTCCATTGTCTTACTAACAGTTTCAGGTATTATGAATTGTACTTTTTGGAGCCGATGGTGGTGCTCATAATCTTAAAACACCTTAAAAATAAGCATCTTAAATGCAAGTATCATTTGAGACTAACAGTAAGATGTCCAGGATTAACATAATTGGGAATTACAATATATATCTTTTTATTTTTTAAAGATTTATTTATCTATGCATACAAGAACCCGGGTACAGGCCAGATGTGCGGGAGGGTAAGAAGATTCACCAAAGACAGAGCGGGGAACAGAACAGGCAGACTGACCAAAACACACTGCTGAGGGGAGCAGCCGGCAAGACAGGAGAGGTCTGCCGTGCCATGTGGGTATCTTCCCCGGCCGGCTGGGATTGAACCTGCACTGCCGAGACTGCGGACAGCACTGCACTCAACCACCTGCGCCACCAGGGAGGCCCACAACTTACATATCTTTTGAAGTAGGGTGAAATTAACTACTGTGTGGAAAGTATATATCTGGATGATAAATGAAAGAAATAATGAAATGTTAGGCTTAGGAGCTGTATTTGAATACGTGATTTGTTTTTGTTTGATGGGTTAGAAATGAAGGTTATTGTAGGTAATAGTACATACTCAAGAGTGAATGTGGGCAGATTCAGAGGAAAATTGTCCATGATTTGGTTTTTTTCAGTGCCTGCAAGCACTTTGAAAACAAAGATCCTTAATAAAAAATAAGCTGATTAGTTCATTAGTTGGGCAATCTACATTTTTATAGATTTAATTACTGGAAATGTCTGTAAAATTATTTACTCCATAGTGAAGTTTCTCATAAGATTGTTCTACTTCTTTCTTGGAAACTCTCCAAGGAAGTTTAGCTACCAGGTAATAGGCCAATATGACTCATTTCTCTAGATTGTATGAAACAAAATTAGTGAGTTTAAATAAATCCTTCTACAATACCAGTTACTTATTTCCTCTATTTGTTGTCTGAATATGATGATATAACAAACAGTTTTCACCAGTGGCAAAGAATGGATTTTGTGTTCTGCTCCCCCTAAGTACTTCCCTGGATTCAGAATAGCAATGTGAGTTTCATTTTAAAGATTTAAAAATATCCTTAAATATGAAGTTCATGGTTTAGGCAAAGAAAGCAATTGTTTTTAGAGATTAAGTGATTCACTTAAGAGCGTGTCATGAGAACTGAAATTTTTTTATCTTTTCTCCATTATGAAGTTTCCAGTGTCTGGATTAAGCTCTCAAAAATACTTGATGAATGAATATTAAATTATCATACAGTGGGTGGCAAACTTATTCTGGAACTAAGTCTTCTGATTTCGCTAGTGTTTTTTTCTAGGTATACCCTATGATGAGAGAATTAAATTCATTTATTAGGCTTGGAAGTTTTTTTGAAAACAGGTATATATCTTCAAACCACTTAGGTCTGGGCCATATTGTGTTTGAGATTTATTTATACTGAGTTGTATGCTCTGGATGGTTTATGCAGATTGTTGATTTTTTTTAAAGATTAATTTATGCATACAAGAGCTGGGGTACAGGCCAGAGGTGCGGGCGGTGGGAGGATTCACCAGAGACAGAGTGGGGAACAGAACAGACAGATCAACTGAAACACACTGCTGAGGGGAGCAGCGGGCGAGTCAGGAGAGGTCTGCTGCGCCATGTGGGTAGCTCCCTGGCCGGGGATCGAACTCATCCTGCAGTGGCTGTGGACAGCCTCATAGGTTGTGTCTTTACCCCTTGAGCCACCAGGGCGGCCCCATAGGTTGCATCTTAACCCCTTATGCCACCAGGGAGGCCTCAGTTTGTCAATTTTTGAGCCTTACCTAAATCAAGAAAATTAACAAAACTAGAAAATTAATAAAGCTAGAAAATTAACAAATGGTCTCATGAAGTATATGTTTTATTTCCTTACGTTATTTTGTATTTTGAGATTTTTTTTAGAAAAATTATTTATTTTTTATACAAGAACTGGGGTACAGGCCAGATGCGCAGGAGGGTGAGAGGATTCACCAGAGACAGAGAGGGGAGCAGAACAGGCAGACTGAAAAAATACACTGCTGAGGGGAGCAGTGGGCAAGACAGGAGAGGTCAGCCCCACCATGTGGGATTCTCGCCAGCTGGCCGGGATGGAACCCGCGCTGCAGAGGCTGTGGACAGCTTTACAGTGTGGCACTTAACCGCCTGCGCCACCTGGGAGGCCCTGTATTTTGAGATTTTTTTGATTAAACCTTGAGAAGTAATTACCATCCTCAGTTTTGAATTCTTTTAAGTGAAGAACAAACCAGGTGATTATGAGTGATACTGGGTATGTTTCAAGAACTTTATCACACCAGATAAATCAGGGTGTCAGCATTGTGGGTAATAGCTGTGTGTGTGTGTATGTACCTATGTGTAGTTTAATTTTCTAGCTTCTACTTTAATTATTACTGGCAAATTTATTTTAAACTAGGTTTTTGTCCATTCCTGGTTGTTTTTTCTAGATACTATAGTAGTTGTTAAATTAATTTTTTTAAAAATTATTTATTTATGCATACAAGAGCTGGGGTACAGGCCAGAGATGCAGGGGCTGAGAGGACTCACCAGAGACAGACTGGGGAACAGAACAGGCAGACTGACTGAAATACACTGCCGAGGGGAGCAGTGGGTGAGATAGGAGAGGACTGCTGCGCCATGTGGGTAGCTCCCTGTCCGCCCGGGGATTGAACTCGTATTGCAGAGGCTGTGGATTGCTTCATAGTGCAGTGCTTAACCCCTTGCGCCACCAGGGAGGCCCAAAAATAAATTAATTTTTATTAATTTTTTTTTAAGATTTACTTATACAAGAACTGGGGTATAGGTCAGAGGCACGGGAGGGTGAGAGAAATCACCAGAGAGAGGCGGGAGCAGAACAGGCAGAAGGACCGAAGACACTGCTGAGGGGAGCAGCGGGTGGAACAGGAGAGTCCTGCCACGCCATGTGGGTTTCTTCCTGGCTGGCCAGGAATCGAACCCATGGTGCGGAGGCTGTGGATAGCTTCACAGCTCAGCGCTCAACCCACTGTGCCTCTGGGGAGGCCCAAATTAATTTTTTTTTTTTATTAAAGACTTTTTTTTTAAAGATTTATTTTTATTTATTTATACAAGCACTGGGTACAGTCAGAAGCGTGGGAGGGTAAGAGAATTCACCAGAGCCAGAGCGGGGAGCAGAGCAGGCAGAAGGACCGAGGTACACTGCTGAGGGGAGCAGCGGGCGGCAGGAGAGGTCTGCGCGCCATGTGGGACCCTCCTCTGGTGGCCGGGGAGCAGTCGGGGATCGAACCGGCGCTGCAGAGGCTGCGGGCAGCTTTTGCAACCCAGCGCTCAACCGCTGCGCCACCGGGGAGGCCCCCAAATTAATTTTTAAATGATTTTTTCCATATAAAAAGTTTTAGACTTTTTCTGGGTTATCGTCCTTTTGTAAGTACTCATGTGAGAATCGAATAGATGTAAGTTTAAGGAAGACTGTAATTGGTTTCTAATAATTATCATGCTTGTCACTTATAGGAAAATACATTTCTGTGTATTTAAATTAATTTTGAAGATCGACTTTGAATTTTTTTGACCCAGGGGTTAGCAAACTACAGCCTATGGACCAAATCCAGTTTGCTGCCTCATTTTGTAAATAGTTTTATTGGCATACAGCCATGCTCCTTCATTTCCATATTGTCTGGCTATTTTCATGATACAATGAAAGAGTTGAGTGGTTGTAACAAAGATCATGTGACCAGAGTACAAAATATTTACTATCTGGTACTTTGCAGAAAGTTTGCCTACTGCTGTGCTTGAACTGTGGGGAAAATAGAAAGCCTTTGTGGAAATTTTTTTTTTCTTTTAATCTGAACTGTAATTTACATATAGGATATGAACAGTCTGAAGGGTGTGATGCAAATAGATTTTGACAAATGTATGCACTTGTGTTTCTTACTTACAAATCAAGACAACAGTACACAACTCCAGAAAATTCCCTACTACCTTTTTCCAGACTTGAGTTAGGCAACTGTTGTGAGTTGCTTCTCCACAGATTAATTTTGCTTGTTTCTAAACCTCATATATACACATACAGAATAAGCTCTCTGATGCCTGACTTTTACCCAGCAAGAGGATTTTTAATTGACCCATGTTGTATGTATCAATAGTTTGTTCCTTTTTATTTCTGAGAGTATTCCATTGTGTGAACACATCACAATATTTTAAAATCTATTCTCTTATTGATGGACATTGGATTCTTCCCATATTTGGGCTGTTATGAATAAAGCTACTATAAATGTTTGTGTATGTTTTGGATTGGATGTATCTTTCATCCTACGTCAGACCTAGAGGTAGAATTAGATATGGATATGTTTAACTCTTGTAAAAAAATCCCTCAAACTGTTTTTGCAAAAAATGTACTGTTTTACACTGACCAGTTTTTCATTAAGGTTCAGCTTGTGTGCTTGCAGCACTTGGTGTTGCCAGTCTTTACTTTTAACCATTCTATTAGAGTAACTCGAATTGCTTGTATCATAGTTTTAATATACTGGGCTGACAGCTAGTGGTGGTGTGTGCCCTTTCATGTGCTTATTAGCTATTCATTCATCAATTTTGTTAAGTGTCTGGTTTTGGTATTTTTTTTTTTTTTTAGTTTTTTTTTTTATAGAGGCATGTTTTTATTTATTTATTTATTTTATTTGTTTGTTTTGTTTATACATGCACTGGGTACAGTCAGAAGTGCGGGAGGGTGAGAGAATTCACCAGAGCCAGAGTGGGGAGCAGAGCAGGCAGAAGGACTGAAGTACACTGCTGAGGGGAGCAGCGGGCGGCAGGAGAGGTCTGCGCGCCATGTGGGACCCTCCTCCGTGGCCTGGGAGCAGCCGGGGATCGAACCGGCGCCGCAGAGGCCGCGGGCAGCTTCACAACCCAGCGCTCAACCGCTGCGCCACCTGGGAGGCCCCTGGTTTTGGTATTTTTTTTATAGTGGGATTCTTATAGATAATATAAGGCTAATTTATTGGTGTTTTTTTTAATCCACTCTGACAAAAGTGCTCTTTTAATTGGTGTATATAATAAACCATTCATACTTCATGGTATGATTAATTTAGCTGGATTAATGTTCATCTTGTTTATAACTGTTTCCTATGCATCAACTTGTTTCTTTTTTCTTCCTTTAATTTTTTGCCTTCTGATTTTATTTTTTTATTTTAAAGATTCATTCACCTATACAAGAACCAGGGTATAGGCCAGATGTGCGGGAGGGTGAGAGGGTTCACCAGAGACAGAGCGGGGAACAGAACAGGCAGACTGATGAAATACACTGCTGAGGGGAGCAGTGGACGAGACAGGAGAGGTCCACCAGGCCATGCGGGCTGCTGCGCGGCTGGCAGGGATCGAACCAGCACTGCAGAGGCTGCGGACAGCTCCACAGCGTGGCGCTCAACCGCCTGCGCCACCAGGGAGGCCCTGATTTTATTTGAGCATTTTATAGGATTCCATTTATTTCCTTTCTTAGCATGTTAATTATTCTCCCTTTAAATTTTTTTTAGTACTTGCAATATAAAATTACAACTCATTTAAATCCACCAACAAAGAAGACAAAAGAAAAAAAAAGAAAGACAAATACACCTTCAGATAACAATATATTGCATCATATGTAGTACAGGTTTTGAGAGAGAGACTACATTTATATAGCTTTTATTATAGCATATAATTGTATCTTATTAGTTATAGTTGTTAATATCTTATTGTGCCTTTTTCATGGGTTTGTATGTTTAGAAAAAACATAGTATGTAGGGGCCTCCCTGGTGGCACAAGGGGTTAAGACAACCTATGAAGCTATCTGCAGCAACTGAAGCACAACTTCGATCCCCAGCCAGGGAGCTACACACATGGGGCAGTAGACCTCTCCTGACTCACCGTTTGCTCCCCTCAGCAGTGTATTTCAGTCAATCTGCCTGTTCTGTTCCTCACTCTGTTTCTGTTGAATCCTCTCACCCCCCCACACCTCTGGCCTGTACCCCAGTTCTTTTATGCATAAATAAATAAATCTTTAAAAAAATAGTATGTATAGGAACTGACACTATCCATCACTTCAGGCATTCACAGGGGTAGGGGGTGTGGATATATCCTCTGCTGAAATAGGGACACCAATTTATTCTGTTGTGAGAATAAAGTCACTAGGTAAAGATGTAAGGAGGTTGTAATATCTGGTCATAAATATTAGGAGATGGGGATCATTGGGGAACATCAGCCATCTACTTATTTCCACACCAGAAGAAAAATTGCTGGGTGTTAGTATAATGCACATGTTCAGTGTTAGAATATAATTCCAGATTACTGTCAGTGTATGAAAGTTACTAATATTACAAATTCTCACCAGTGCTTGGTATTTTGATCTGATATATTTTATTGTAACAATTTAATGCTATAAATTTCCCTCTTGGTATAGCTTTAGCTGTATCACAAGTGTATGATTTGTTCTGTTTTCATTTTTATTTAGAGTAAGGTGAATCCCAAGAAAGTAGAAGGACGGAAATAAGTAATTTATTATTTTTTAAATAATTTTTAAAAGATTTATTTATTTATGCAAGCACTGGGTACAGTCAGAAGCGCGGGAGGGTGAAAGAATTCACCGGAGCCAGAGCTGGGAACAGAGCAGACAGATTGACAAAATACACTGCTGAGGGGAGCAGCAGGCGCAGCAGGAGAGGTCTGTCCTGCCAGGTGGGACCCTCGCTGGAGGCCAGGGATCGAACCGGCGCTGCAGAGGCTGTGGGCAGCTTCACAACCCAGCACTCAACCGTTGCGTCACTGGGGGAGGCCCGAAATAACTAATTTAGATGAAATGTCCAAATTCCTTTGACAGGGTATTAGGTGACCAAAACTGACATGAATTGGAAAGTATTGCCTCCCCCTTTTATTATGTTTTTTTTTTCCATTTACTTTCACCTCACCCCCCCCATTTTAATTGTATTAACTATGGTTTACAATATTGTCTAAGATTTAAGGGACTAGAATCATGCCTCCTCAGATATAGATCACCACATTTAGCACCAAAGCACGCATCGTCCTTTGTGCTTTACTCTTTATGTAGACCACTAGGCCCCTTCCATCGTTTCTTCCCAACTCTCCCCTTTCTCCTCCTTTAAAAAAAAAAAGATTATATAAGATTGGTATTAGTTCTTCATTAAACGTTTGATAGAATTCATCAGTATTGCTATTTGTAGGTGCATATTTTTTGTGGGAAGATTTTTAATTATGAAATGCTGGGGTGTTTTTTTTTTTCACTCTGGTCAAAATTCTAATCTTTCTGTGATTTCTCTTTTGACCCATGATTATTTATAAGTGCGTGACTTAATTTCTTATTATTTTGGGTTGTTTCAGTTATCTTTTGTTACTATTTTTTTTTTAATAGAGGCATGCTTTATTTTTTTATTTATTTGTTTGTTTTTTTGTTTATACATGCACTGGGTACAGTCAGAAGCGCAGGAGGGTGAGAGAATTCACCAGAGCCAGAGTGGGGAGCAGAGCAGGCAGAAGGACCAAAGTACACTGCTGAGGGGAGCAGCGGGCGGCAGGAGAGGTCGCCATGTGGGACCCTCCTCCGGTGGCCTGGGAGCAGCCGGGGGATCAAACCAGCACCACAGATGCTGCGGGCAGCTTCGCAACCCAGCGCTCAACTGCTGCGCCACCGGGGAGGCCCTTTTGTTACTATTTTTTAAGGAAACATACTTTGTATCATTTCAGTTCTTTTATACTTCCTGAGATTTTTAAAAGTTTTTTTTATTTATGCATACAAGAGCCAGGGGTACAGGCCTGAGGTGCGGGGGATGAGAGGATTCACCAGAGACAGGATGAGAAACAGAATGGGCAGATCAACTGAATTACACTGCTGAGGGGAGCAGTGGGAGAGACAGGAGAGGTCTGCTGAGCCATGTGGGTTGCTCCCTGACCGGTCCGGGATAGAACTCATGCTGCAGAGGCTGTGGACAGCATCACAGGCTGCGTCTTAACCCCTTGTGCCATCAGGGAGCCCCTGGTAAAATCCATTTTTAATATTTTGAGAAACCTCTATAATGTTTTCCACAGAGACTGGACAGTGCACATTCCCACCAACAGTGTACAAGGGTTCCTTTTTTCCACATCCTTGCCAACACTTGCTGGCTTTGGTCTTTTTTTTGATATGAACCATTTTCACAGGTATGAGGTGGTTATCATTGTGCTTTTGATTTTCATTTCCTTCATGATAAGTCATGTTAGTATTTATTAAAATGCCTGTTGGCCTTCCGTTGTCTTCTTAGAAGTGCCTGTTTAGCTCCTCTGCCCATTTTTGATTGGTTTGGGATTTTTTGGTTGAATTTTATGGGTCTTATATATTAGCTCCTTGTCGAATATAATTTGTGCAAATACTTTTATTCAGTAGGGAATCTGTTTCAGTGATAGTTTCTTTTACTGTGCAGAAGCTTTTTAGTTTTATGTTACCTCAATTGTTTATGTTCTCTTGCTTTCCTCACTATTGGAGATGAAGCCACAATGACATCTCTGATGCCTGTTGTGGAGTATTTTGCCTATATTTTCTTCCATGTGTTTTATGGTTCCTGGTCTTATAGGGACTGATATTTTAAAAATCTGTAAGTCTGCAAAGACTTTGAGTATCCACTCCTTCATAACTAGATTTAGGTTGTATAATTTGGGCAGGAATAACAGAAGTAGATGCTGTCTTCTCAGTATATTTTATCAGAAGGCAAAAGATGTTTATTTGTCTTGATACGTGTAGATTAACTTTGATCACTTGGTTAGAGTTGTGCTTTTCAGGTTCTCCACAGTAAATTTACTTTTTTCCCCTTTTAATAAGTATTTTGTGGAGTTATACTTTGAAAGCATGTTAATACTATTTTAATTCTCAAATTTTTACCTATTAGTTTTAGTGTCCATTAATGAGTCTTGCCACAATTAGTTAACTATTATGATAGCTGCAAAGTGGTGAATTTCTGGATTTGTTTGTGGCATCCACATTAATCTCTTAAAATGATTTCAGTAGCTCCTTATTTTCTTGTTTTTTTAAAAAAAAGATTTATTTATTTATGCATACAAGAACTGAGTGAGGTACAGGCCAGAGGTGTGGGGGTGAGAGAATTCACCAGAGACAGAAAGAGGAGCAGAACAAGAGGGTCTACTGAAATGCACTGCTGAGGGGAGCAAAGGGTGAGTCAGGAGGGTCTTCTGCGCCATGTGGGTCCCCTCCCTGACTGAAGTGCTATAGTGGCTGCAGGTAGTTTCACAGTGCTGTATCATAACTCCTTGCACCACCAGTGGTTATGATATGTTTTTATATCTCTTTTATTCTCTCTTGGATTTGTTTTTTAATTCATTTGAAAACTTTTTCCCCAAAAAGTCTATAATATGTATCTTTGTGTGTCAAATTTGATGAGACTTTTTATCACTGAGAATATTTTTAGACAAGAATACAATCAGAAGAGATTTCATACACCATATCTCCTTAATGAAACTACTGTATCATCAGTAGCAGTTTGTAGTCACTCACCTACTTCATCCTCCACCCCCCAATATACCAGTTTAGGTTAGCCTTCCACTTTCTTGGGGTTTTTAATCTCAAAATTTTTTTTTAAACTGAAATCTATATTCTAGCTTCTATAGTTCCTTCATGGTTGATTTTGGAGATAGGCGCTTACAATTCATGTTACTTTTCAGGTTCCATACCAATCTATGTATTACCTTGAACACTGAGTACAAAATACCATCACCTGTTGTGTTATTGTGAAATTTTAAAATTCCATGGATGAAGAGATTATTCTGAAAGTTTCCAGGGAAGGAAAAAAACAAGTAAACATCAAAGAAATGAATGTCAGACTGGCATCTTAAGTAGTTCATCTATGTGGTAGATGAAAAAGAGACAGTGTTTATAATTTTCTGAGGAAAAAGTCCTTAACCCAGAATTCTTTACTAAGTCAAATGATCACTTTTGAGAGTGCAATTATGAGGATAGAATTTTCAGACATGTATGAACCCAGAAAATTTATCTCTGTTTATCATACTTAGGTAGTTATTTAAGGATGTAATCTAAGGAAGGACTCAGATGACAGAAATTCAAGAAAACGCTGAGTCAACCTCAAAGAAGAATGAAAAGAAAACTCAGGTTAACAACTGTTTGAAAGGTGCTTTAGAGAGCAGTTGTTCTAGATTTATAGAGTATAGTAAAGAATTCATTTGATCTCGATTCTTTCAGTAGTCTTTTTCACAGCATGGTCCTAAGATTGTGACATAAATCTATAGAGTAAAAAGAGAAGTGTGTCAGAATCAGGTTTCCTTGAGCAATATTTGCATAGTCATAAAAATATAAAACCTGTTTATTGATTTTCAACTTGGAGTCAACCTTTGGATATTTCATGAATGGACAATGCTTAGACTGCAGTTGTTGCAGGGCAGAATGTAACAACTATAACAAAAAAAAGTGAAACTAGCAGAGGAAAGGAGGAAAGAGGAGATAAGTATCACTAATAGTTTTCAAAATGGATAATCGAGAGGTAATGTTAAATTGACAAAATAGTGGAACAATGAAGATATATGTATAGTATTTAAAGTTCAAAGACACTTATATAAGAAGTAAAATCAATACAGATTTCAAACTGAGGGCAGAAGAAGGAAGTGTAAGATAAATTATTGTTTTCATGTTAGAGGTCAGTGGGCTTGTGGGGACAACTGTTAGAATAACTAACGACTACTTATTTTTTGAAAGATTTATTTATTTATTTATTTATTTATTTATTTATACATACATACATACATACATACATACATACATACATACAAGAACTGGGGTACAGGCCAGAGGAGCAGGGAGTGAGAGGATTCACCAGAGACAGAGTGGGGAGCAGAACAGGCAGAATGAGTGAAACACACTGCTGAGGGGAGCAGCGGGTGAGTCAGGAGAGGTCTGCTGTGCCATGTGGGTGGCTCCCTGGCTGGGGATCCAACCTTTGCTGCAGTGGCTGTGGATAGCTTCATTAGTACTGTGTCTTAACCCCTTGCGCACCAGGGAGGCCCAACTAACAACTATTTAAAGATTATGTCTGGGGTGGAGAGATTTGCTTTTATCATATGACACCCTTTGTTGGATTTGTTAAAGTACATGTATTTGATAAAAATAAAAGTTTAATCCATAAAGAGAAGTTAAAATAATAGAAGTAATTCAACAAAAAATAAATTCAGTTATATGTTATAGAAAATCCATTTATGGTAGTGTTCTCCTTCATGTATTTCTCCCTGTGGTAACAATTTTATTAGTTTTGTGTCATTTTTATGCAACTATACATAATTATTTCTCTTCTTATACAAAATGCAGCATAATTATATGCAAGTTATGCATTTTGATTTTTTTACCCAATTATAGGACACTTTCCTTCAAGTCCCCCATTCTGTTTTTTTTTTTAATAGCTGCAAAATATTTTGTGAGCATATAAGTCATTTATTAGGCCCTCTGTTGATGGACTCATGTTATTTCAAACATTGTGCTCTAATAAATAGCACCTAATAAATAACACGTATCTGTGTAATTTCATGTGTATGCAGGTGAACCTATGCAGTAGAGTTCAGACATGAGATTGCTATGTGAGAGGTTAAATGTATCTCCAAGTAAATAATATCTGATTCATCTCTATTGGGGTTGTATTTTTTTGCACAACCCAAATCTTGGTGAGAATTGTTAACTCAACTTTTAGTTGTATGTTTTGATATATCTAAGGACCATTTTATCCCCTTTCTTTGGGATACTGTTCTTCTATTGATGACTCAGTCTTTTTCTTCTCATCTTTTAGAAGCTTTTATAAATTAGGAGCTAAATCTTTTGTCTAGAATGAATTAAAAATAATCACTTTAGAGTATTTCAAAATTCAAATGATTTAATTTATGTACATGTGTATTTTTTAGTATACCTCTGGATTTTGACTTATAGATAGGCACTCTTTATTAGAGTAATAAAGTAATTCATGAATGTTTTCTTCTAATACTTATATGACCGTTGATTTAATTGAGTTCATCCTAGTGTGAGATATGAGATATGGAGTCAACTTTATATTTTCCAAATGACTACTCAGTTTCCCACGTACCATTTCTTCTTGTTTTACAGAGATTTCTTTCACAAGCAGTTTATAGAGGTTTATGGTTTCAAAAGTTTAGCTCTAATATGTCATTAATTATCACTTGAAAAAAATGAGGCAATTAAAAGAAGGTCAAAACAAAATGTGGCAAGGAAAAGCTAAAACTAGTATGTTTAAACAAATGGGTTATGGGGATTATATTTTCAACCAATATTGGTTACCATAATAGTACTCAATGCTTAGCATTTTGTGAGAATTTGGTATTTCATTGATTCTGGGGCAACATTTTTTGATAATATTTTTGACATATGGTGTACTGTAAAGTTGATAGCATATTATAACTTAGTTGGCAACACCTTTTCTTTGAATATGTTAGATAATGTTATGGGGGATCTTAACATCATAGGCTTCTTAGATTAGATGAAATATGTATGATTAAGTGCATAGAACAGTATCTGGCACATACTAAGGAATCAGGAAGTTTTGTTTTTCTGTGACATCCTGAGGTAATGTTGGCTTACATCACTGCATATGATATGAGGGAATAGACCCATACCTCTTCAGGTGTGTTGCTGCACCCATAGTCCATTGGACCCTGTCCTCCTTTGCTCTCCACTGCATCTTCTAGTAGCCTCAGTGCTGCAGTTGTATATTAGGGTTTGTTTTGTTTTTGTTTTGTTATGGTATTTGTCTTTTCTCCTTTTGGCTTCTTCCACTTACTATAACCCCCTCTAGTTCCATCCATGTTGTTGCAAACATCAAGATTTCATGTCTCTTTCATAGCTGAGTAGTATTCCATAGTGTGTGTGTGCATTTATACACACACACACACTATGCCTTCACTGTCAGTCACCTGTTGGGCAGTTAGCTTGTTTCCATAACTTGACTATTGTAAGAGTGCTGCAGTGTACATAGGAGTGCATATAACCCTTCAAATTAGTGTTTTTACATTTTTGGAGTAAATACTAAGGACTGGAAATGCTGGCTAATGTGGTATATTTACTTTTATTATTTTGAGGAACATCCATACTCTTCCATGGAGCAGTCAGTAAATACTATTCTTATATTTTATTTTGTTCTTATAAAGGGTGATTAAATATCTTCACATACAGTTATCAAAGGCTTGGCATAACGTATTGAGGGGACATGTCTTTACTAAAGAGACAAAGGTATATGGGATGAAAAAACAAACCTGGCCTATGTCAAATAATATAACCTACACAATTCCTGTGTCTTACTTGGTCTGTGAACTGACTATAGGACAGAATATTTTATACTGAGGCCCATTTGGGACAACCAGGACATTTTTTTACCTGTTTTCCCTTCTACCCCATGTCTTAATTCATTAGTAAATCTAAGCATCTTCAAACCTCTAAGTATTTTCAGCTACTCTCCAGTTACTGCTACTCTCCTTTTCCCTCATCTTGATTGTCATCAGAGTGTAATAACTAGCGTCTCAGCTTAACTCCTTGTCTTACTGCAGACTATTCACAACTCAGAGGTCAAATGGTCCTTCAAAAAAGAGTCAGACAGTGTCATTCTTCAGAACTCTTTGTCCTTGTTTCAAGCGTTAACATTTTTTGGAATGGCCTTCAAGGTCTCACATTCTTATACACCACCCTAATCTTTAGCTCTATTCTCTCCTTGTTCACTCTTTCAGTCACAATGGCTTCTTCATTGTTTTCTAGAATGTCCAAGCCATCTCAGTTTACTCTGCCTATCATGTTCATCCCTCAAATATATTCCTTATATCCTTAAGACTGCGTAGAGGGCCTCCCAGGTGGCGCAGCGGTTGAGCTCTGGGTTGCAAAGCTGCCCGCGGCTGCGGCGCTGGTTCGATCCCCGGCTGCTCCCCGGCCACCAGAGGAGGGTCCCACATGGCGCACAGACCTCTCCTGCCGCCCGCTGCTCCCCTCAGCAGTGTGCTTCGGTCCTTCCGCCTGCTCTGCTCCCCGCTCTGACTCTGGTGAATTCTCTCACCCTCCCGTGCTTCTGACTGTACCCAGTGCATGTATAAACAAAACAAACAAACTAACTAAATAAATAAATTAAAAAAAAATGCCTCTATTAAAAAAAAAAAAAAAAAAGACTGCGTAGAGCCTCCCTGGTGGCACAAGGGGTTAAGTCTCAGCACTGTCAGGTTCTTGGTAGCCACTGTAGCACGGGTTTGATCCCCTGCCAGGAAGTAAGCCAACATGGCGCAGCTGACCTCTCCTGACTTGCTGGCTGCTCCCCTCAGCAGTGTATTTGCGTGTCCTGCTCCCCACTCTGTTTCTGGTGTATCCTCTACCGACCCCCTCCACCTCTGGCCTGTACCCCAGTTCTTGTATTCATAGATAAATAAAAATAAGTCTTCAAAAAGGACTGTGCTTAAATGTCATTTTCTCTTAAATATTTTCTTGGGCTTCCCCGGTGACACTGGTTAAGTCTCAGAGTTGTCATGCTGTCACCTCTTTGACCTGAGTTTGATTCCCTCTCCAGGGAGCTAACCCACATACGGTGTAGCAGACCTCTCCTGTCTCACCCACTGCTCCTCTTAAATGTATTTCAGTAGTTCTGCCTCTTCTGTCTCTGGTGAATCCTCTTAAGTACCTCCCCTCCCCACTTTATTTAAAAAATCACAATTCTCTTTACCTTGACTGCTCCTTGTTCTGTTTTTTTAAAACATACTACATAGTTTTCTTATATTTGATTATCTATTTCTTTTTTATTGGTTGTAAATTCCATAAGATAAGGAGGAGGGATTTTTGTCTATCACTAGAATTTTCTCCAGCTGTTAAAGACCTTACACTTAGTTTGTTGTTCAGTAAATATTTATTGGATTTGTTACATGAATCTAGTAAGAATTTGGTGTAAACACTCAAACTTACCTAAGATTCATACTGTCGTAGCATGATGATTGTTAATTATATATACCAAATTCGTTATGTATGGATTGTTTATATAGTAGAAGCCAAAATGCTAAAAGAATGGCATTTTTTTTTAAAGATTTATTTATTTATTATTTATACAAGCACTGGGTACAGTCAGAAGCGCGGGAGGGTGAGAGAATTCACCAGAGCCAGAGCGGGGAACAGAACAGGCAGAAGGGCCGAAGAACACTGCTGAGGGGAGCAGCGGGCAGCAGGAGAGGTCTGCACACCATGTGGGACCCTCCTCTGGTGGCTGGGGAGCAGCTGGGGATCGAACCGGTGCTGCAGAGGCCGCAGGCAGCTTCGCAACCCAGCGCTCAACCGCTGCGCCACCAGGGAGGCCCAAGAATGGCATTTTGATTGTATGTCAAATGCCAGACTTCTGGAGGAATAATTTGCTAGTCATTACCAAAAAAAGTGCTATTACTGTATTGCTCAGATAACCTGTATAAAATCAAGGCAGGGGCCTCCCCTGGTGGCGCAGCGGTTGATCGCTGCGCTGCCCGCAGCCTCTGCAGCGCAGGTTCCCACATGATGCGTCACACCTCTCCTGCCGCGCCCCCTGCTCCCCTCAGCAGTGTGCTTCATCAGTCTGCCTGTTCTGTTCCCCACTCTTGCTCTGGTGAATTCTCTCACCCTCCCATGCTTCTGACTGTACCCAGTGCTTGTATAAATAAATAAATAAATCTTTAAAAAAAATAAATTCAAGGCAGTCAAAATAATTTTATTGAAACTGTCATACATAGGCGATTTTGAACAATTCCATAACTACTCTACATTTGAAGAATTTACCCCATCCCTAACTACTTTTACATTCTCACTGTTCTAAAATCTCAGCAGTGGCAACCATGTGAAGAAAAATGTCAGAAATGAATGATTTGGTAACTCTTTTTGAGGGTTACTTTTTTAGGAAATGTTCAGGTATAATCACACTCATTTAGTAGATGAGGAATGTTGATGGAACAATTGTTTGTGGGAACATGAGCTTCAAGTCATCTGCAAGGCTAGAGCTATCAATTGTACCTTTGGATTTTTTGGGTTTTATATTTTTTATTGAGGTGACATTGGTTTACAACATTGTATATGATTTAGCAGTATAGCATCACCCCCTTAAGATGTTGTAACCACACCCATAGTCCATTGTGCTCCCTCCCTCTTAGTCTTATAGCTTAGATTTCTAGGGTTTATTACTGTTTTGCTTTATTGAACCTTCTGTTTTGTTTCTTTAAATTCCACATTAAGTGACAGGACTATGAAAGGGTTAAAGTTAGCAAAAAGTTAAATGTTAAAGGAAACTTAGAGTTACCATATACTTCCTCAGAATGAATCTGAAACCTTCCCTGAACATTCAGCTTATTCCCCTATCTTTACAGTTATTGATATTTTTGTTTTTAAGGAAAAAATGTCTGAATATAGATTACATTAAAAACATTATAGTAAGCTCTGTGGAGTGAGATAAAAGGCCAGTAATGAGATTATAATAATCAAAAAGTATATTTAGTATGGTCACATTCTACTTAGATGACTTTTATTTCTGCTTTTGGAAAAACAAAGGAACAGAGCAGGAATAACATGAGCTTTCTGTTCTGGAAGTGTTCACAAAGGGCCACTAGACCATCTGCTAGAAATTTTATAGAGGTTGTTACCTTGGTACTAAGTAAGGAGTTGGCTATTAATTTCAATATTTAAGCTTATTTTACTAAAAAAAAAAGTTCTAGGATTGTGGAAAATTTGATTTTTTGATAGCCCCCCCTTTTATGGTCATAATGTCTTTTTTTTTTTTAGATTGATTTATTTATACAAGCACTGGGTACAGTCAGAAGTGTGGGAGGGTGAGAGAATTCACCAGAGCCAGAGCGGAGAGCAGACAGAGCAGGCAGACTGATGAAATACACTGCTGAGGGGAGCAGCGGGCAGCAGAAGAGGTCTGTGCGCCATGTGGGACCCTCGTCCAGTGGCCAGGGATGGAACTGGCGCTGCAGAGGCTGCGGGCAGCTTCGCAACCCAGCACTCAACTGCTGCACCACCGGGGAAGCCCCTGGTTATAATATCTTTATACACTAAAATAAAAATTATTTTTGAATATCATATGCACTTCAGGTATTATATGAAGTTTAATTATAGTTAATGGTTTATTTTCAGACTCTTACATGTTATTTTAAACTGACTGTTTATCAGTTGTGAGGATTTCCTTTATCATATTAATAATTCACTTTAATGCTAAATGAGACCACTTTCTATCAAATTTAATAATGACATATTTTATTTGTGCTGTTTAATTATAGTATTCTTTACTTTGTTGGCCCTGTATATTTAATTATTTTTCATCAGAAGAGAGCTTCAATAATTGATACTTGAGGCAGTGAAACTGGCTGGTGTATTGACTTAGCCATAGAGCTAACAAGTCCACAGAACTGCCACACTTAAGTAAATTTACTGTGTGTTCCTAAGGAAACTGTTGATCCAGTGTTGCCCCCACCCCCAATGATATCATAATTTGGCCTTCTTGTATAAGGTTAATTTCTCTACCTGTAGTATAATCTTTTCTCTCCAAACATGTTCTCCTTCATCTTTTATAAGTCTTTTTTCCTCCTTATCTTCCAACCATAATCTCTTATAGCAGTCAGACCTTACAAGAGAGAGTGTCAATTTTACTAAGGTTTGTATTTCTCTTGACTAGTGGAAAATGTTTTTCATACCCTTAGGATATAAATATTAAGTGTAATTTTGAGAAATATTATTTTGTTTAGTACTGAAATCTGTAATTATAGTTAGTGATGTTCTGTCAGAAGAAAGAATTTATGTGTAGGAAAGAATTTTTTTTTAAGGGAATATTTAAAGTAATACAGAACTATTTTTCTCATCTTTTACAGAATTGAAGAGTAATATCCGTGGATTTGAGCTTTATAATATAAAAAGGTCTTTGTTTTCTGTTATTTGAAAATGAATTCTTGGGTAGAAAAACTTGGCCATTACATTGTGATAATCAGAATTTTTTGTGATTACATTTTCAAACTTAAGTTCCTTTTGCTCTTTTTGTCCTTTGTTTATCATATCCTCAAAATATATAAGGACAGAAAGTTACCAGTTTTTTAAAAATATCATAATTTTTCAATAAATTTGTTATTCTCTATGATGAATGATAAAAATATTTCTAGATATGAAACAATGCTCAAATATTTTTTAAGTTTTCCTATCATGTACTAAGGCAATAAAAACAGTCATTTCAACATTTTACTAGATATTGAAGGGCTTGCTTATTTTTTTATTTGCTTAGGGCTTATTTTAGGCATTCTTTTAAAAAAGCTTTTATTAGTATTGATAGATTCAGTAGAATTATCAGACTTAGTGGTTTTGTTATGAATGCTGTGCAGTGCTTACCATTTCCTTATAATAATTTAGATTTTATGTAGATGCATTGAATGTGACAGTTAAGATATTGCATTCATTCATTTAAGATGTCATGTAAATTTAATTTTTCCTTGCTTCTCTTTACTTGAATATTAATCACATTTTTATTTTTTATTTTTAAAGAGTTTTATTTATGCATGCATGCAAGTACCAGGGTACAGGCCAAATGTGTGGGAGGGTGAGAGGATTCACCAGAGACAGAATGGGGAATAGGACAGGCAGACTGAATGAAATACACTGCTGGGGGAGCAGTGGGCGAGACAGGAGAGTTCTGCCGTGCCATGTGGTATCTCCTTGGCCAGCCAGGATCGAACCCATGCTGCAGAGACTGCAACAGCTTCACAGCGCTCTATTCAATTGCCTGTGCCACCAGGGAGTCCCAATCACATTTTTAGACTAGATCTGGCTTTTACAGTTAGAAACCCAAAAGGATAATGTTTTTAAAACAATCTGTTAAATGACTTATTCTGTTATATCTGCTCTTGAGTCATCATTTTACCTTGAGTACAGTTAGGTCAGTTCTGAAGTTGGGAGGTACAGTCCCTCTTCTTCAAGTTTTTGAGAGTTTAAGAATGTACATAAATTTTTCTTTGGAGATTTGGTAAAATTCGTTAGCAAAGGATATTATCCTGGACTTTCTCTCTCTCTCTCTTTTTTTTTTTAAAAGATTTATTTATTTATGCGTACAAGAGCTGGGGAACAAGTCAGAGATGTGGGGGTTGAGAGGATCCACCAGAGACAGAGTGGGGCACAGAACAGGCAGATCTACTGAAATACACTGGTGAGGGGAGCAGCGGGTGAGACATGAGAGGTCTGCCTTGCCATGTGGGTTTCTCCCTGGCTGGCTAGGGATCAAACTCGTGCTGCAGAGGCTGTGGATTGCTTCGTACTGTTGTGCTTAACCCCTTGTGCCACCAGGGAGGCCCGACTTTCTTGTTTTGGTGGACAGTGTTTATTACTGTTTCAGTTTTCTTAATTGTGATTGTTCTATTCAAGTTTTTCATTTTTTCCTGGTTTAGTCTTTGTAGGCTTGCCATTGCCAGTCTTTGGACTGTGCTAGTATTTCATTGTGCTATTAATTTTATTTCTCTGGTGACTGATGAGGTTGAATATCTATTCTATGTATATTGAAAATGGTCTTAGTCATTTAAGTATGGCTTAAAACAACATTTATTTCTTGTTTAACACAATAGTGGTAGTTGTTACAGAGCTAGATGTGTTCTTTTTCTGGAAGCCTGAAAGGGAAGCCACTATTTGGGATATGCCCTTTAGTTTTGTTACTGGGCTAGATGAAGGGCACTCCAAGACCCCCAAACTTGCCTGCTCTAAATAGGTTCTGCTACCTGCCACATAAAGACAAAACATACTCTAGTGCATAAGGCCTTTAATAGAAAGGAACTTTGATAACACTTAGTATGCTATAAAGACAAGAAAAGAGAAAGAGTAGATAAAATAGTTTTTAAATCAAGCACCCCAAGTTACCCTTCCCCTCAATGGTAAATTGCCCAGCCATACAGGCTTGGCCCAAAAGCTTGCTACAAGTCTAAGGCACCTTCTGGTGGGGACCCTTAAGGAAGAGGCATAGAGGGCGTGGCAAGTCTGGGATATGGAAGTTGCAAAATCAAATTCAAGATAAAAGGTGACATAGTTGACCTTCCCACAGGTCTCTCACCCATGGCTGTTTCAGGTGTCTCCTTTCTTGTCCCCCAAGTCCCTGTACCAGTCCAAGGCTGAGAAGCAAGCGCAACTTCTTCACATTTCTCTCTGTTCCATGTGCCTTCCGCAGGTCTCCTTGTTCTTTTTCCTCTTCCTTCCTTCTCCCAGTCTCCTCTGCATCTTCTCTTCCTCCCTGCTCAGGTCTACCCCTTCCTTGAGTAGGGCAGGGAACCTGGATCCTCCCCTTTCCCTAGGGACCACCCAGTTACAGAGTCAGAGGGAAAGAAGGGAAAAGCTGGCAGAAACTACTCTGCTAGCTGGATTAGTGTAGGTCATGTCTGTTCATATTCCATAAGCCAAAGTATATCACACAACTATATTCCTTGTGGGTAGGGAAGGGAGCTATCCTGCAGGAGGCATTACAAGTCATGTTTATAGGGATGTGTCCTCCTTGTGGGTAAAAGGAGGGAACGAGAACTTGGGAACAGTAATATGATTTACCAAGTTATTTGTTAGATGCTTCTTTAGGGCTCTTGTCATTTACTTTTATCTTGACTTTTTAAAAATTGATCCTAGTTTGTTTGTTTCCTTTTTGAATTCTAGGTATAGGTTATTTATTGGTTATAGATATTGCAAATATTTTCTCCTATTTTATAAGCGCCTTTTTAATTTTCTAATGATGTTTTTGTTAATTCCATTTTAGTGTTGCCTAATATATCGATATTTTTCTTTTTTAATATAGTTTTTTTTAATTTCTTGTTAAAGGTATCTTTTCTACTTACAAAATCTGAAGATACTCTCTGTTACTTTTTAGAGTCTTTATCATTTTGCCTTTAACAGCTCAGTATTCAGTCTAATTAGAATTAATATTTACCTGACTTTTTAACACATTCCTAGAGTCTAGAGAGCTCAAGTAATGTCTGAGTGGTTTCTAAGGTCAAATTAACTGTTTACTCATATAAACGTCAATACTGAACTCATATATGTAGAAGAACTACTAGTAGTATATATTTTACCAAATTCTCAAATATAAAAATGTTGGGCACATTTAGAAATTCACTACAGTTAGTTAAAACTGCAAAAATTCACCATTTTCACTTTTGTGGGTAGTCAACAAAGTGGTGTATCTTTAGCTACCAATATCTGTATTTCAGGACTATCTATGCTTTAAATATTGTTCTTTTTGGAAGTTGAGATTTTCAGTTTTATTTCATCTTACATACTTTTTTGGTTCTTTCCTGTTAACCAAACCTGTTCTGTAAGCTTCTAGTGCAAAAACTAAAGAACGTAGTATCTGAATGTTTAGATCAAGAATTACTTAAATAATTGAAATTCTATAATGCAAGCACATTGGTGGTTTACCTTTCTTCATTAATGACTGAAGTTGTTTCCTACAGAAGTGTTACTTACAGCTAAACATTACGTATCTGTTGGAGCACTGTTGGTATTCTACTGTTTTCAGGAGTTTGAAGATTAAATTTTATCTAGTAAATCAAAAATTTTTTATTAAAAATTTACTAAGTTAAACAATTAGTAACATTTGATATAGGTTGGTTTTAACTTTATACATGGTATTTATTGTCCTTCCTTCAATGTAATCTTTTTTTTAAAGATTTCTTTATTTGTGCATGCAAGAGCTGGGGTGTAGGCCAGAGGTATGGGAGGGGGTGAGAGCATTCATGAGAGATAGAGCAGGGAGCAGAATAGGTGTATCTACTGAAATACACAGCTGAGGGGAGCAGCGGGCAAGACAGGAGAGGTCTGCTGCACCACGTGGGTTAGCTCCTGGCTGGGCTACTAATAGCTTCATAGTGCTGAAACTTAATCCCTGTACCACCAGGGAGACCCTCTAAATGTAAATGTTTTAATAATTGTAATAGAATTATTTAATATTTAACCTTGTCTGACCCTTGTCTTTTCCCATTGATAGTTTGTTTAGCTTTGGAATTGATGAAAACTCTTACCTAAGATAAAGAGTAAATAACTTAAACAGTAGTTACTTTACATATAGTACACATTAGAGATAATTTTGAAGATAAATGTATGAAAAATCACTGGTTATGAAGAACTTGGTCAGTGTAGAAATAAATTGCATCTTTTTGTTAAACTTAAGAAAATACATACTGAGAAGAATGGTACATTTTTGTTTTACAAATTATGTGTGGATAACGACAACAAAAACAATGTCTTCATAGAACCCCTAAATACAGTTTCTGGCATTTGAGCTGTAGCATCTCAGAAGACTGGAATTAAGCAAAGGAGGTTGTAGGATTATGCCCCAATTATGAATGGCAGTTCCATTTTTTAATAGCTAGCAATCTTGGGAATGTGCAGTAGTTTTTTTGCTTCCAACCTTTATATTTTGTGATTCTGAAGAACTTCCCCTCTTAAGTACCTTTATATTCAGATAAATTAGTACTACTGGTTTTCACTATTTTTAGCATAAATACAGACCATTATCTAAGAGTTGTCTTATTAATAGAATGTTGCTCTTGCTGTTTTTCAGCGGGGATCTGATGAGCTTCTTTCTTCTGGCATCATTAACGGACCTTTTACCATGAACAATTCTACTTCTGCAGGTGTGTATGGTGAGTTTTCATTTTTTTCAAAGTCTGAATTATTTGCTCTGCATGGGTTTCAATTCTTTCTTAACATTGCTCTTAGTTTATTTATTTTCTTATGAGGATTTGTTCAAGTGCCACTATTTATAACAAAAACAAATTTATTGCAGTAATGTTCTTGTAGAATAAATTACTTACTATAGCTCTCTTAAGTTTTAAAGATTAATATGAATTCAATAATTCTTTTTTCATTGATGTTCTTTGTGTTACATATTTGGGATAAAACTATCATTAAGTTAGTTATGCACAACTGGGTGAAAGAGCTAGATTTAACATCTTGTTTTGATGGATTTATAACAATAAAATTATTAAAACTATAAAATCACATTTTTAAAAAATTGAAGCATAATTCACATCCCATTAGGTTCCACAATTTGAAAAATGAATGTCTCTGAAATTTTTAAAATGAATTGGAGGAGTACAGTACTGGAGGGAGAGAGAACAGTTACAAGAGTTGCTGTATAGGCTATCCTGTATCCTATTGGATATGAACTAGTAACGGATGGTAATTTGTACTATAGCAGTAGCAGTGGTGTTGGAAAGAAGTAGAGAACTTACAGAAGATGAAATTGATAGTAATTGTTAATTAATTGAACATATGAATAAGGGATTCCATGATGATTTCCAAGTTTTAGATATATATAATTGGATAGATGAAGAGTGGTGCCATTCGATTGTATCAGAAAATATTGGAAGAACAGGCTTGAAAAATACTACAGGTTCAGATTTTTTATGTTGAGCTTGAGGTTCCTTGGGAACATCCAAATGGAAGTGTAGATAGGCAGTGAGTTCTTATAGTCTCAATATCACAAGAGAAATTTGGATGTCAGTTGATAACTGAAGCCACAAGAGTGAAAAATCTCAGAAAAGGTGTGATTTTTCATTCATATTTTTTCGCTATTATAGGAAGTTAGTGGACCTCCTTTTCTAGACCCAGAGCTACATGATGATTGGGAAAATGAACAGCCTTTATATGAGGACTCTGAGAAGCGGCTAGGCTCAGTGAAGGCAAAGATGGAAAGGAAATTCAATGACGAGGTTAAGATAATATGTGGCAGTTGGTCAGTCATGTCCTTCACTTTGGAGGACTACATGGAAAGATTTTTTTAGGAATGGCAGAAGCAGGGCATTTGTTCAAGTGGGAAGTGTGAACAAAGAAATATGGGCAAACTTTGAGCTAACATCTGAAATACCTGGGTAACTTGCTAAAGCATAGTTGCTGAATTCATTCCCAGCATTTTATAATTTAATAGCTATGGGGCGGGCAGATCTTGAAAATTTGCATCTTCACAAGCCCCCAGGTAGTCACGATGCTGCCATTTGAGAAACCATTTTAAAAACTGCTGGCTGGAGGAATGACTAGAATGTGAAGTTTCTAAACCTGATTATCCTCTTGATCTAGTAGGAAAAATTTCTACCCTTACTTCCCAGAGTTGCCGAACATCTGGGGTAATTCTTATTTTTGTTTGGTTAGTCATATTTACCAACTTCTGGGAATGACTAGATGGGTTTATATCCTGGTTGATTACTAAGAAAAAGAAAAAAGTATGAGATGTGAGTTTAATAGACAACAGCATTTTGCTGTTTCCTTTTTATGTTTTGGATTTCTTTTTGTATCCCATTCTAATCTAGGTTCAGTATTTCTCTTCCAGAAGCACATCCTTTATCCTTTTTAGTGACTATTTCAGCAAAGCCCTATAAATATAGGTAGCCTCCTAGATTTTGACTAAAGTATCTATACTATGAAATGTTGATTGGCCCTTTTTATTATTTTATTTTATTATTTATTTATTTATTTTTTTTTAAAGATTCATTTATTTATGCATACAAGAGCTGGGGCACAGGCCAGCGGTATGGGGGTGAGAGGACTCACCAGAGACAGAATGGGGAACAGAACAGGCAGACTGATCAAAGTACACTGCTGAGGGGAGCAGCAGGTGAGTCAGGAGAGGTCTGCTGTGCCATGTGGGTTTCTCCCTGGCCGGCCAGGGGATCAAACTTGTGCTGCAGAAGCTGCGGACAGCTTCATAGGTTGCATCTTAACCCCTTGCGCCACCACAGAGGCCCGATTGGACCTTTTTAGCATCATTTAGTATAACGAATATTACAGTGTAGTAGTAGTATTTCAAATAAATCATAGAAATTCAGAGTCAGGGGACTTCCTGGTGGTGCAAGGGGTTCAGGTGTCAGTGTTACGAAGCTATTGCCAGTCACTGTAGCGTGAGTTCGATCGCTGACCAGGGAGCTGACCCACCTGGCACAGCAGACCTCTACTATCTCACTTGCTGCTCCCCTCAGCAGTGTATTTCAGTCAGTCTGCCCGTTCTGCTCCCCATTCTGTCTCTGGTGAATCCTCCTCTGGGCTTACACCCCAGTTCTTATGTGCATAACTAAATAAAATAGAAAGAAATTCAGAGTCAGAAAGGATTTCCATTGTATGTTTTAAAATATTCTGATGAAAATTTAGAAACTACTAATTTCTCACTAATCATACATTTATTCTATTTGCATGTTTTCTTTTTCTTCCCTTGTAGAGTAAGATGGAATGAAATGACTCTACTGGGATTTATTATTCCATTACTTAGTCTCTTCTCTTTCCTGAATCTAAGTGTTTTCTCTCCTCCTAGTATATAACAGTTCTCAAATATAGCTCATCTTAAGAAGAAAAAAAAATATCCTGTGATTTCTTACATCTTCCTCTGGTTGTTACTCAGTTATATAACTATGTTGTTACGTAGTCAAAATCTTTTCAGGTTGTGTGCATTCAATTTTGGTTTTTTGTTTTTGTTTTTATGAGTGATTAATAAAGAGGTTTTAATACTTTTCAAAATGGATGACCCTTCACCTTAACCCAAAGCCTCAATAAATTAAAACAAGAGTTTAAACACTACTCTTATGATCAGTTTGAAGCCTGAGGCCCTCATGATGGAATTCTTTTTTCGGTTTGCAAAAGCTGTGAGAAAACAATGTACAGAAAATACTGATCCCTAAAATGTCATGGTCTCATACCCTATGAGGCTTAGAGAGCTGACTTAGTATAGCATACGCAGGCCAGCTTATAGGGCAAGCCACTTCCAAGTATTTCATGCATTCGTAAGCACAGGGACTATCATATCCACCAATGGATAAAGTCTATGGGTAGCTACTGAAATTTGACAAATGATATGCTAGATATGCTAATACAATGATGTGGTTAAGGCCTCTCTACCACAAACAGTTGGATATGGTTATAACCAATGATGGGGGAAGGGGGCATTCAGAATTTTATTTTATTTTTTTTTTTTAAAGATTTATTTATTTATTTATACAAGCACTGGGTACAGTCAGAAACGCGGGAGGGTGAGAGAAATCACCAGAGCCAGAGCAGGGAGCAGAGCAGGCAGAAGGACCGAAGTACACTGCTGAGGGGAGCAGCGGGCGGCAGGAGAGGTCTGCGCGCCATGTGGGACCCTCCTCCCATGGCCGGGGAGCAGCCGGGGATCGAACTGGCACTGCAGAGGCTGCGGGCAGCTTTGCAACCCAGCGCTCAACTGCTGCACCACCGGGGAGGCCCGGCATTCAGAATTTTAACAAATAAGAAAAGCTAGGATAAACTGAATGCAAATAGATGGCCAGATTACCAAAACAAGTTCTTTTTTTTTTTTTTTTTTAAGATTGATTGATACATACAAGCACTGGGTACAGTCAGAAGCATGGGAGGATGAGAGAATTCACCAGAGCCAGAGTGGGGAGCAGAGCAGGCAGAAGGACCGAAGTACACTGCTGAGGGGAGCAGCGGGCGGCAGGAGAGGTCTGCGTGCCATGTGGGGCCCGCCTCCGGTGGCCGGGGAGCAGCCGGGGATTGAACCGGCACTCCAGAGGCCATGCGCAGCTTCGCAGCCCAGCGCTCAACCGCTGCGCCACTGGGGAGGCCCCCAAAACAAGTTCTTGAGAAGAAACTGGCACAGAATTCATTTCCTCAGCAGGAGTAAATAAATCTTGGGATACATTTTTATCCAAGCCATAGTTGAGAGTTTAACTGGGAAAAGATATAGCTCTATGACATTTCATTCTTCATAGTCACCACTCCAATATCAGTATTTGTATAGACAAAAATAAAAAGAGTTATACTGAAAATGTGCCTGCTGAGGAATGCTACTAAATTAGCTCCCAGGAAATGTATTAACCTATGTATAAGTCAATTTCACTTTTACTCTCAGGAATAGATTTCAGCTTTCACTGTAACATTGATTAGGATCATTTCTTTTGTTGCTTATTTTGAGAAAGCAAATTTATTGGTACTGGGGACGCTTAGAATATTAGCCAACATTAGTAGTAAAGGAAACACATAGCTAAGTTTTACTTTAAAGATTTATTTATTAATACAAGAAGCGGGGTACAGGCCAGATGCGTGGGAGGGTGAGAGGATTCACTAGAGACAGAGCGGGGAACAGAACAGACAGACTAAATACACTGCTGAGGGGAGCAGCGGGCGAGACAGGAGAGGTCTGCTGCGCCATGTGGGACCCTTGCCACCCAGCCAGCATCTAACCAGTGCTGCAGAGGCTGCAGACAGCTTCACAGCGTGGCGCTCAACTGCCTGCGCCACCAGGGGAGGCCCTAAGTTTTACTTTAATCAGAAATTTACAACTTGAGATTTTATTTGCGTATCTTAGAAAGCTGAAAAAACATGTTAAATTTTTTGACCCATCAGCAAAAAACATGCCACACAGATTTTTAATGTTCATAAATATGTCCTTTATTTGCAAAATTACTACTTTTAAAACATTTTCTCCAATATGTTTGAAATTTTCCTGTGTTTTGAGGGGAAGAATCCACTCTATTTAAAAATACACTACTAAACTTGATCATACAACTAAAGAAGAAAAAAAATATATGTTGTATTGGGTATGTAGTTATTAAAGTAATGACAACACATGTCCTATACATGCACATTCCACTTTCTCAGTCATTGTCAGAGTCATTTGGAGGTAAGAAAACCAATGCATCATTGAAAATATGCCCAAACGCCCTAAGACGGTACACCCCATACATCATCACATGCATCTCATTAGGACTCAGTCCATTAAAAGTAACAGCCATATCTGAACAACAGCCTTCTACCACTTTGGTGTGATTTATCAATCCCTCTTTAATAAAAAGCCCAACAGTTTGAGTATTAAATACATCTTTTCCTTGAGAATCTTCTGCATTTTCTGCAAATACTCCAGCATATTTCAGGCATACTGCCAACTGCTTATCTTCAGACAGCTTCCAAATTAACCCTTCCTGTTCAGGACACTTTTCTGGGACACTGAGAAGGTGTTTAAGTCTTTTCATTGATTCTAGACTTAAGACAATTCCTCCTTCCACACTCACATACTCAAGGTCACCAGATTTTACAGTGTGGCCTAGGTAGAAAGGTTGTAATGGATCCTTTTTAAACAAAAAATACTTTAAGTTTTCAATGATAGCAAATGTAGTGGGTCGAGCCAGGAAGAACCAGTTGTATTGGTCTTTATATTTATCAAAGACGTATTTGTAAGCTTTTCTCATCATTAACCACATGTCATTTGTTTCCAAGTTAACTGACTCAAACACTTTAGCATTTTCAGAAGTGAAGAACTCTGCTTTGTCACAGTGCTTGGTCCAAGTTTCCTTCACTGCAGCCCAGAGCGCCACATCTTTGAGTGTTACGTGGATCATACAGTACACCCGTAAGCTCTTACCGAGCTCCATGCTTTCATGCTTTAAAATCCTTAAGTTACCTTCTTTACTAAGAGCTCGTAGGTGATGATGCTGGTGGTGGTGCATTCTATTTCCAGGACCAGTTCCACTGTGTCGTAGCATAGTAATCATGGCACAGAATATACTTCCAAGCAACACACCCTTCAAAAATGAACTGCCTTCAGAAAGCATTTTTACCACAGGTCCAACGGCTCAGGGGCGGGCAGGCGCAGCCGCACACGCTGCTTCTGGTTAACGCGGTGTGCACTCCTGGTTGGCTGTTCTAGGCGCAGGCGGTGTCTTCTCGTTGGTGTCGCGGGCGGTGGGAGAACCAGGAAGTGGATGCTGCGTCGAGGAGGCTGCGTTCAGTTTTTGTATCACACATCCAGTTTTCTCTACGACTCTGTATCCGTTCGCTCTTTTTCCTAATTTCCCCTATGATAGTTTCTCATATTTTTTTATGAGCCCACCCTCTTTATTTCTAGAAATTTTAGTACTTTCTATGATAAACATTTGGTACTTTATCAAAACACCAATAAATTTAGTATGCTCTTTTGCTTTTGCAAAATAGTTGTTTTTTTCTTAATGACTTCTTAAAATTTCTATCAAGTCAAACGTTCGCTTATTTTTTTTTAAAGATTTATTTATTTATGCATAGGAGAACTGAGGTACAGGCCGGAGGTGTGGGATGGGGTGGGAGGATTCACCAGACACACAGTGGGGAGCAGAACAGGCGGATCCACTGAAATACACTGCTGAGGGGAGCAGCAGGAGAGACTGGAGAGGTCTGCTGCACCATGTGGTTGGCGGTAGCTTGAGAATGCTGAGACTTTAACCCCTGAGCCACCAGGAAGGCCCCATTTTTGTTTGCTTTCTGTTACTTTTCACACAGCTACTGCTAGTTGCTGAGCAGGCTCAGAATGGAGTTTCTTTCGACAGGTTGCGTTCTCTAATATTCTAATTCCACAATTGCACTAGTTTATCTGTCCAGTTAATTCTCATACTTGGCTTTTGATAGCAAGAAATACATTCAAATTCCTGTAAATAAAATTGTATGAAGAACTGTAAACACTAATCCCCAAATATGATAGATAATTCTTAAATTTATCAAAAATTAAAGCAATACCTTAAATTGCCTCTGAGAAATCATAAAATTTAAGCAAAATTCTCATAAAGTCTTCATGAACCCTGTAACTTTTGTCATTTCAACTTTGTCCTTTATGATTTAAAGTAAAATCTGTATACTTCTGCTATCACCTTAATGAGGTAACTGAGACTGGACTTAATTGTCTCAGAGTGTATATAGCAAGAATATAAGGCAGGGCCTCCCTGGCGGCACAGCGGTTGAGCGCTGGGTTGCAAAGCTGCCTGCAGCCTCTGCAGCGCCGGTTGGATCCCCGCCTGCTCCCCAGCCACTGGAGGAGGGTCCCACATGGCGCGCAGACCTCTCCTGCCGCCCGCTGCTCCCCTCAGCAGTGTACTTTGGTCCTTCTGCCTGCTCTGCTCCCCGCTCTGGCTCTGGTGAATTCTCTCACCCTCCTGCACTTCTGACTGTACCCAGTGCTTGTATAATTAAATAAAAATAAGTATGGGGAATATAAAAATAAAATTTAATTAAAAAAAATGTAAATGTTAAAAAAATAAATATTAAAAAAAAGAATATAAGGCAGTTTTTTTTAAAAGATTTATTTATGCATGTAAGAGCTGGGGTATAGGCCAGAGATGCGGGGGGTGAGAGGATCCACAAGAGACAGAGTGGGGAACAGAATAGGCAGATTGACTGAAACACACTGCTGAGGGGAGCAGTGGGTGAGACAGGAGAGGTCTGCCATGCCATGTGGGTTTCTCCCTGGCCAGCCAGGGATCGAACTTGTGCTGCAGAGGCTTTGGATTGCTTCATAGTGTGGTGCTTAACCCCTTGGGGCACCAGGGAGGCCCAACATAAGGCACTTTTTATGGAAAATAGGTAAAGTGTGACTGTGGCGTCAGGGAGAGGTGAACAAATGAAGTTAACCCAAGCAAACATGGCACAAGTGCTGAGCTGAAGAGATGCGGACCTGAGTTTAAGAAGGCTTAGGTGGAGGGTTTAAGAGAGAGTGTGGGAGAGAAAGGAGCTGCATGAGTAAGTGTTCTAGAAATTTGCTTTTAAATGGATTGCTCATTAAGCCACAAATGAACAGGATGAAGCTATGAATTAAAGCAAAGAAGAACCAGTCTAAGGAGCTATAAACTGAACTTTACAGGATCCATACGGGACTGAGAGTCATTCAAGTGGTACCCAACTAGAATAGCCTGTTCTCATCGAAAATCTGGTGCATATTTAAGCACATGTGACACCAGAGGAGCTGTGTCTTAACAGGAAGGCTGAACCAGCTCTCACATAACGATTATGCTAAAGTCCCTCTAGAAATCTTAAAAACAAGCTTCAAAACCTGATCTGAAGGTAATTTAACTTTTTTCAGAAATAAAATTACCTGTAATCCTCACTGTGTCAGGCATTTAGTCAGACATTGCTTAGAACCACAAAATTGTCACCTGAAACCAGGAAGAAAAATCAGCCCACAGAAACAGACCTATAAAATGATAGATGATGAAATTAGTTGATTTGGATTTTAAAATGTTTATTCAAAGATTTAAAGGAAAATATCCATGTAACGGAGAAAATTGTATATAAAAATCAAATGGAGCTCATGTAGATAAAAATATGATACCTGGCCATTAACATATCATATTCTCTGAAGAAATGGATCTGTGAATTTGAGTACAGCATTGAAAAGTAAAGTACACAGACAAACCTGAAAAAGAAATGACAGCATCTTAGTAACCTGTAGTACAAATAAGTATCTATAATTAAACATATAATTGAAGTCCCAGAAGAAAAGATGGTGGTGGGGAATGCAGAAATACTCAGTGTATCTGAAGAAATAATACCTGAATATATTCCAAATGTGGTACATAATGTTAAGCATACATAGCCAAGAAGGTCAGTGAGTCACAAGCAAGATAAACACAACAAAAACCACACTGAGGCTCATAATCAAATTGCAGATTGCAAATAACCAGGAATGCAGAACAAATATTAAAAGTAGTCAGAGGGAAAAAAAATGGCACGTTTTATTCAGAGGCGCAAAAATAAGAATGGCTAGAGTTTTTTTGCCTGGAACTCTGCACAACAAAAGACAATAGAGCAAAAGCTTTCAAGTGCTAAAAATAGCACAATCAATTGGAATTCAATATCCATTTAAAAGTTTTCAAAATGAAGTTGAAAGAAAGCTTTCTATGAGGCATTATAGAGCCCAGAGCATTTGTTAGGAATAGACATACATTTTATGAAATTATAAAATTTTTTAGAATGATGCCATCTTCACAAAGTTGTAAATATGTGGGTATATCACTGTTACTGCATTTTGGGGGTGAATTTAAAAAATGAAGGAGGATTATGGGAAGTTGTCAGAATAGTAGCAGGAATCTGTGTCCCCACCGGGACAAAAAAATTGCACTGGCAATCTGTCTGCACCCAATTTGGATCTCTGGAATCTATTGAATGTCTACAAATTCCAAGTGAAGACTTGGTAGGTAAATTGTGTCAATTTCAGTTCTTACCGCAGTAGCAATTACCTAACTCCCACCCTCAGTCATATGCTGGCAACTGTGTACATATTCCAGGAGCAGCTTACAGTTTTGGGGCAGCCAGGGTGGGCAAAAAGATCTTGTCCTCCAGCTTTTGTGATCTGTGCTCTGACTGCTAATTGCTCCTTTTTGCAAAGGGGCAGGCAGCCATTGTACTTGTATCTCCTTTTATTGTTTCAAGCTATAGAAATGAGATAACATCTCCTCCCCATCTCAGCAGTTACTGTACAGGGATTTGAAGGGCTATTAGTCTCTATGTGTAGGAAGTAATTCTTAAAATTTGTGTTCAGTGCTTTAGAATTTCCTTGTTTCCTGTTCCTTTTATGAAATCATGGCCATATGATTGCTTTTATATACTTCCCATTTTCAAATTATCATTTTGATTGGGTCTTTAGATATAACCTTTCTTGGGTCTTTTAATTGAATAGTAGATTTCATAAAATAATACAATTTTCAATTTTGAGCAATTTTAACACCAAAAAAAGTAGAAAGAACATGTTTTTAGGTAAACAGTCTTCAGGAAAATCTAGACATGTATTATTATTTTTTAATATTTTATTTTATATAATTCTTACATCATTTTTCATTTTTGCACAATGTATGCATTTTCATTTTGGTTATATTCCGCATACAATTGCACCCCCCCCCCATTTTTACCCTAATCCTTCCTCTACCCACCTCTTCCCCCACCCCCACCCCCCATAGTGTGTCTCTGGTCCATAGTTGCTTGTTGATTTTGATTTTTACTTTGTATTAATTAGTCTTTTTCCTGGTCCCTTATTTAGGTTTTCTAAATTCCTGCTATGAGTGAGACCATCCGGTATTTTTCTTTTTCTTTCTGACTTATTTTGCTGAGCATGATCCCTTCTAGCTCCATCCATGTTGCTGCAAACTGCATGTGTTCATCTTTTTTGATTGCTGAGTAATATTCCATTGGGTATATGTACCACATCGTCTTGATCCAGTCATCTATTTTTGGGCACTTGGGTTGTTTCCATAGCTTAGCTATTGTAAATAGTGCTGCTATAAACATAGGGGTGCAGGTGCCCTTTGGAATTACTGTTTCTGTGTCCTTTGGGTAAATACCTAGGAGTGGAATTGCTGGATCATATGGAAGCTCTATGTTTAGTAGGTCCAGAAATCTCCACACAGCTCTCCATAGTGGTTGGACCAGTTTGCACTCCCACCAGCAATGCGGGAGAGCTCCTTTTTCTCCACATCCTCGCCAACATTTATTGTTGCTAGTGTTTTTAATATGTGCCATTCTCACTGGTCTAAGATGGTATCTCATTGTAGTTTTGATTTGCATTTTCCCTGATTACAAGTGATGTTGAACATTTTTTCATATGCCTGTTGGCCATTTGCATTTCCTCTTTGGAGAAGTGTCTTTTTAGCTTTTCTACCCACTTTTTTACTGGATTATTTTCTTTGTTTTTGTTGAGTCTCATCAGCTCTTTGTAGATTTTTGTGATCAGTCCTTTATCATTAGTGTTGTGTGTAAAAATTTTCTCCTAGTCGGTAGGGTTTCTCTTTGTTTTGGTTATTGTCTCTTTTGCTGTGCAGAAGCTCTTTAATTTGATGTAGTCCCAGCTGTTTGTCTTTGCCTTCACTATCACTGCTTTGGGTGATGTATCTGTAAAGATGTCTTTGATGTGCATATCATGTAGTGTTTCGCCTATATTTCCTTCTATATATTTTACAGTTTCAGGTCTTATGTCTAGTTCTTCAATCCATTTTGAGTTTGTTTTTATGCATGGTGTGAGGTAGTAGTCAAGCTTCATTCTTTTGCATGTAGCTACCCAGTTTTCCCAGCACCATTTACTGACCAGACTTTCTTTGCTCCAGTGCATATTCTTTGTTCCTTTGTCAAAGATTAGTTGACCATAAATCTGTGGATTTATTTCTGGATTTTCTATTTGATTCCATTGGTCCGTGTATCTGTTCTTGCTCCAATACCATGCAGTTTTGATGATTATGCCTTTATAGTGTAGTTTGAAGTCTAGGAGTGTGATGCCTCCATTCCCTTTTTTTTTTTTTTTTTTTTTTCAGGAGAGCTTTGGCTATTTGGGGTTTTTGGTGGCTCCATATGAATTTCATCAATATTCTATTTGTTTGAAGAATGTCATTGAAATTTTTATTGGAATAGCATTGAATCTGTAAATTGCTTTCAGTAGGATGGCCATTTTGATAATGTTAATTCTTCCAATCCATGAGCAGGGGATGTCTTTCCATTTCTTTGTATCTTCTTCTATTTCTTTTAACAGTGTTTTATAGTTTTCTTTGTATAGCTCCATTACCTCTTTTGTTACGTTCATTCCCAAGTATTTGATTTTTTTTTCAATAATAAAAGGGATGGTTTTTTTGATTTCTTCTTCAGATTTATTGTTTGTGTATAGAAAGGCTACTGGTTTTTGCATGTTGATTTTGTATCCTGCCACTTTACTAAACTGATTGATTAGTTGAATTAGTTTTTCTGTGGAGTTTTTGGGGTTCTCTGTGTATATCATCATATCGGTGAATAGTGATAATTTAACTTCTTCTTTTCCTATTTGGATTCCTCGTATGTCTTTCTCTTGTATTATTGCTCTGGCTAGCTCTTCCAGTATTATATTGAAAAGCAGTGGTGAGAGTGGACATCCTTGTCTTGTTCCAAATCTTAATGGAAATGCTTTCAGCTTTTTGCCATTGAGAATTATACTGGCTATGGGTTTGTCATATATGGCCTTTATGATGTTGAGGTATGTTCCTTGTATCCTAAGAATTTCTTTTTTTTTTTTTAAGATTTATTTAGTTATTTAGTTATTCATACAAGCACTGGGTACAGTCAGAAGTGCGGGAGGGTGAGAGAATTCACCAGAGTCAGAGCAGGATGCAGAACAGGCAGAAGGACCGAAGTACACTGCTGAGGGGAGCAGCGGGCGGCAGGAGAGGTCTAGCGCGCCATGTGGGACCCTCCTCTGGTGGCCGGGGAACAGCTGGGGATCGAACCGGCACTGCAGAGGCTGTGGGCAGCTTCACAACCTAGCGCTCAACCGCTGCGCCACCGGGGAGGCCCTATCCCAAGAATTTCAAGGGCCTATATCATAAATGGGTGTTGTACTTTGTTGAAAGCTTTCTCAGCATCTATTAATATTATCATATGGTCTTTATATTTCTTTTTGTTGATGTGTTGGATAACACTGATTGATTTTCGGATGTTGAACCATCCTTGTGTCCCTGGAATGAATCCTACTTGGTGTGGTGAATTATCTTATGGATACATTGTTGGATTCTGATAGCTAAAATTTTGTGGAGGATTTTTGCATCTGTGTTCATTAGAGAGATTGGCCTGTAGTTTTCTTTTTTTGTGTTTAGACATGTATTATTAATCACTGTGCTAGGCATTATACCTAGCATTTAATTATATTTTCTTAAGTTTCAAGGAATCTGCTATTATAATAATTTTTTGCAGGAGAAAAATCTGAGGTTCAGTTATGTCAGATAACTTTCCCAGAAGAGAATGCGACCCCATTTTAGTTAATGTGATGTTGTATTGATTTGAAGTGGAGGGTAGTGAGACTAGAGGAAGGCAGTATATTTCAGTCAGTCTGCCTGTTCTGCTCCCACTCTGTCTCTGGTGAACCCGCTCACCCCTTCTCCCCCATACCTCTGGCCTACACCCCAGCTTTTGTGTATGCATGAATAAAATCTTTTAAAAAAATAGGAGAAAGATTCCCTTACATCCCATATTAACTCCCAGTAAATATTGGATTGCCTCTTACTTCCCACAGTTTGACTAGGCATTTGCTGCTTACAGGGACAGACCTGTAAAGACCTCCCTCTAAGAATTGATAATCTTTTGGATTCTTATATGATCCTGTCTTCATTCACGAATATAGAGAATTTGGGAGCATGTGCTGGTTTGGGTATTAAGTTAATCTAGTCACCTGTAATCAAGTTGAGTTCTGTGCCACAGAAATTGGTACAGAATGTTGCATGTAGTTTTTATTTGGTCCTTATGAAGTTTGTTTATTTAGGATTGATTGTAAAGTTGATTGTAAAGTTCTATTAGTGTTTTAGAAAAATGATAAAAATCAGTACTTGGAGAGATTATGTTTTCCTCTTTAGAGTGTTAAGTATTTTAGTATTTTTTTAGTATTAAAAAAAATTGTGAAACTTTTGACTTTCAAGTAATTTGCATTTAGTATGGTAGTGTTTCTGGGAAAAACATTTTGAATCTTATGTATATTAATTTGAGTATTCTTCTTAGGCTCATCAATTCTAGTCTTTGTCAGTGTTAAAATGATAGGACTTAATGAAAATACAAACTTCAAGTCACATTAGAGTCATCGGGAAGGCTCTTTTAAAACACAACTTGACTGGATTGTTTTCTTTGTTTTTGTTGAGTCTCATCAGCTCTTTGTAGATTTTTGTGATCAGTCCTTTATCATTAGTGTTGTGTGCAAAAATGTTCTCCCAGTTGGTGGGGTTTCTCTTTGTTTTGGTTATTGTCTCTTTTGCTATGCAGAAGCTCTTTAATTTGATGTAGTCCCAGCTGTTTATCTTTGCCTTCACTATCACTGCTTTGGGTGATGTATCTGTAAAGATGTCTTTGAGGTGCATGTCATGTAGTATTTCGCCTATATTTTCTTCTACGTATTTTATGGTTTCAGGTCTTATGTCTAGTTCTTCAATCTATTTTGAGTTGGTTTTTGTGCATGGTGTGAGGACTGGATCAAGAAGATGTGGTACATATACCCAATGGAATATTACTCAGCAATCAAAAAAGATAAACACATGCTCAGTGAAATAAGTCAGGAAGAAAAAGAAAAATACCGGATGGTCTCACTCATAGCAGGAATTTAGAAAACCTAAATAAGGGACCAGGAAAAAGACTAATTAATACAAAGTAAAAATCAAAATCAACAAGCAACTATAAACCAGAGATACACTACGGGGTGGGAGGGAATGGGAGAGGAAGGACTAGGGTCAAAATAAGGAGGAGGGGGTGCAGTTGTATGGGGAATATAACCAAAATGAAAATGCATACATTGTGCAAAAATGAAAAATGATGTAAGAATTATATAAAATAAAATACTAATTAAAAAAATAAAGATGTTGATTTCCCTCCAAAAAAAAATAAATAAAACGCAAGTTGCCGAGTCCTCCCTTGCTTCTGATTCAGTAGGTCTGGGTTGGGGCTGCAAATTTACGTTTCCAACAAGGTGATGCTTATGTTAAAAATTACTGTTATATAATAAGAAATATAATTGTCTTAGGAAACCATAATTGAACTTCTAAAAAATTCTTAAAAAATAGATTAGTAAGAAATAGATGTGACACCCAAGAAATAAACTTAATTTTCATAGACGTATGGGTCAAAGACAAATTTGATATCAAATCCAGGATTTGATAGATGTAGAATATATATAGTGTTTCCTAAAAGTTATTGTTCCTTTAATTATTTAGAATATAGCAAATTAGAAAGGTATCCTTAAGAACACATTAAGGACTTTGTAATTATTGTTCTCTAAAACAAAAAAGCTGACCATTGCGAGGCATAATACCTCCAAATAGAAATTCATTTATTTCAGTACTTTTTCCTTTAAGTTAAAAAGCAGACTTCAATTTAAAATAATTTAATGCCTTTTGTGAAAAAGTAAAAAACAAACCAACACTGTCCTTCTCTCATCCCTGTTTACTACTAGCCCCAGAATTCCTTGAATATTAAACTGAAACTCTGGGAGGATGAAATGTGACAATATGGTTAATGTTGTATGTCAACCCAAATTAGTTTCAATAACTTAAAAATATTTTGTTTTTTAGCTAATGGGAATGACAACAAGAAATTTAAAGGAGATAGACCTCCCTGTTCACCTTCTCGCGTTCTCCATCTTCGCAAAATTCCAAGTGATGTCACTGAAGCAGAGGTCATATCATTAGGTCTACCATTTGGCAAAGTAACTAATCTTTTGATGTTGAAAGGAAAAAGCCAGGTATGCAATATTTAAAGATTGACCCACAGTGATTATCTCTGGGTGTTAAAGATGATTTTTATTTTTAACTTTTCTGTATCTTCTAAATTCTGTAAAGTCACTTTTATTTTTTATTTTTTTAAAGATTTATTTATGCATACAAGAACTGGGGTGTAAGCCAAATGTTTGGGGGGGTGGGTGATAGGATTCACCAGAGAGAATGGGGAGTAGAACCGGCAGATCTACTGAAATACACTGCTGAGGGGAGCAGCGGGCTAGACAGGAGAGGACTGCTATGCCATATGGGTTGCTCCCTGGCCTGCTGGGGTTGGAACTTGTGCTGCAGTGGCTCATGATAGCCTGACAGCGCTGTGGCCCTATAAAGTCATTTTTAAATAAATTTTTTGTATGACAGGAATTAACATAAATATTGACACAGGAAACAGTATTGTCTCACTTGTCTTTTTTCCTCCTTAACAGTAAACATATATTATTATTTATAAGATGTTTTATGAAAATATCCTGTGAATATCAAAAGACCCTGACAGAAGATATAAATTATATCTCATTTGGCAAATTAAAAAATTCATTTCAGTTTTCCAAAATCTATACAGACATGTTTGGTATTTTTAGTTTCAAAATTAATATGTAGATTCCTTAATAATTTGAAAGAAAATGTAAAAGTTTCTTCATTTTTGAAGTTAACAGGTTTTTTTCAAGGGCAAATAAATAACCTTGCTTTTATGGTGACAATGACAAAAGTATAATACTTACATTGATTTCAGTGATTGTGTCCTTTCTGTTCTAACTCAGGCCCCACTGGGATGAATTTTTTAGTTTTTTCCTAGTAATTAACGTCCCTGTTTAATTGATAGGAGCTTGTTAAGATCTTGAGAAGTTCAATAACATGTTCTAATATTCAACCCTGTAGTATTTACACATTCCTCTTACATCTTTGGGAAATAGTGCACTTAGCTTTTTATTTTAACACATTTGTCTCTATTGAGAATGTTATAGTTCACATGGTTTGAAAAGAGTCACCGTGGCCATGTCTAATGGCTGTGAGGTGTCTGCCAGTCAAGTATTGTGAACATTATCATGGCTCAGGTAGTGTATTCTGTATATTATGTCAAATGGCTGTGAAAGACAGCAGGTTGTTTCCATTGTCTCCTGTTCGATACGAGTTTATATTTATCTCTAGTGCTAAATAGCTGTTTCATTGTTTGTCTTTTGATCATAATGCTCTTATTAATAATCTAGTCATAATTTCAAGAGATTCTGATGTATCTAGAACTACCTGTAGGAGTTAATCTTTTCTAGGTATGTGGAGGTGGAGTGTTGAGGTAAAGTGGGGGTTATTTTCACCAGCCTTTCTCTGGTAGTGGTGTTTGAATTTCTCTCCATCCCACATATTGAAAATTGAACCCTTGAGCTGAATGCTTTGGACAAACAATTCTTTAAAGGATTTCATGTGGAAAAATTTAATTTTACATATGAATTTTTATACTTGCAGGAAAAACATGATAGGAATCATGTGTTTGAAAAACATTAGCTTTTCCTTTATGTGACTGACTTTAGACATTGAATTAGTTCTTAACATTAATGAGTTTGCAGAAGGATATTCTCTCCCCATGTGGTGAATATTATTAGAGTACAATTTAAAATTCTTTGTTGAAAAGATTAATAAAAATCAGAGAATTAGGAAGTATTGCTGTAGTTGTTTTAAGTTGTGTTTATTATTTTTATCCTCTTAGATTAGAAAAAGTGTGTTAATGATACACTGGGATAGTGACTTTAAACTGCATCATAGACACTTATACTTTTTAGATAGTATAAATCACTCAAAGTGTTTTATTTCTTGAAGATAGTGGATTCTTGTTTATTGTGGATTGAGTAAATAGTAATATTTAATCCTTTGGCTAACATCACTGACTCAGAATATTGAATAGTATTCAATAATTAAGTTATAATATTGAATAGAACTTCAGTAGTTCAGTTGAAACATTTAATTGATTTAGTTGAGACATTTGATTGATACAGTTAAGCATCATATTTTACATTTGTCAAGTTAATATTCCTTTCCTGGAATATTTGCCAAATGGAAAGGTTTGACAAGTAAGGCAAGTATAAAGTAAGAAATAGTTTGATTTGTAGATATTTAGCATTTCCTGTGTTCAGTAAATTTTGTTAATGCATATTTTATAAACAAATCATAAATGTTTAATACATAATTTGAAATGGTTACTATATGTTTGCTAATAAAATGCTTTACTATAATTAAAAAAAGAATTATCTAACTAGGAGTTTGCATCAAAGGATCAAATACTCTTCCTGCACATAAATATAACATATTCTCAGAGGTAGTTCTGAGGCCTCAGAATGGTTAGTAAATATCTGTATTTTATCTTCCTAACTAGCCATTAAGGTAGGGTGCACAACCTGCCACTCTAAAGCTCAGTCAGTATAGGAGTCCTGACAGCTAACAAAATCGTACATAGATTAAGACATAACTACCAAGGTGTTACTTCCATCTCAGCAATTGGTGTGTTATTCTTTAAACATCTATTAGTACAATGATTACAGATATCAAAATAATCACTTGAGTGACTCATCAATATTGGTTTAATGTAAAAAGTCCTCCCATTTCTGTACCTGATTGCTCTGTTTAATTGTATACATAAATAACTGAAAGGTAAAGGAAAGCAAATCATTATGTTCCGTCTTGAGAATTTTTTATGAAGGTGTTATTATTAAATCTTAAACCCTGAAAGCATCCATTTACAATAGTGATGTACACATTTATTTTTGCCTTTATAGTTACTTCTAAATTTTATAACAGGAATAAGAGGAAAACCAAAACCACATAAAATCACTTAAGGGAAAGTTTGTCACTCCCAAATCCTTTATTGAACCCAAATTTTCTAATGTGTTTCCAGTTAACATCAGTGATACATTTTAAATAAAGCAAGATTTGTTGTACCCTTCGGGCCAGTGTTATTTCTATAGAGGAACCATGAGTTTAGAGCCAGGCAGAGTGACAAAATAGTTCTTAACTGTTTTTTAAAAAACATGAGTTTTCACTTTACCCTCTTGTGTTTATATTGCAGGCTTTCTTAGAAATGGCTTCTGAGGAAGCTGCTGTTACTATGGTGAATTATTACACTCCTGTTACTCCTCACCTTCGAAGCCAGCCTGTTTTTATTCAGTATTCCAATCACAGAGAACTTAAGACTGATAATCTACCTAATCAAGCTGTAAGTATTAAAGGCACTTTAAAAAGTTACAAGAAAACATAATACAATAATTTAAAACTAGCCTTGTATTTGTCAAAGGGAAAAAAATCATGTTTACCTTCATCTTCGGGTACTTTATTAGTGGATATTGTATATGTGAATTCTTTCCTGTAGGTTTAGGAATAAGAAAGTAGTGACATTTATAAATAAGTTCATGAGAAAAAAGAAATAACTTACATTGTTATATACCTCTTAAAATCTCATATCTAAGAGGAACTTTAAAGCCAATCCTTTCTTTCACAGACTGTATAACATGCATTTATAAGTCAATCCCTTTTTATAGAATATATAATAAAGGCATTAAGTTGAGTGATGTTCAGTTGTGATGTTAACTGAATGAACTTAAGATGTTAATAGGAATTTGTATCGATACGTTGAATGAATGATTTTTCACTCTTCGAGATGATTATGGAGTTGAGAATATCACTTTTTACCCCATCTCCTAATTTTTGTATAATTCATATTGAGGCTTTTGTGTTTCTGCAGGTTGATTTTTCAGTGGTTAAGATAATTTTACAGCTACTTAAGAATAGAAAAAATATATCCACCAAGCTTGTATCTTTTAAGAAAGAGGTTTTTGATTCTGTTAAGAGCATGTTTGGCCCCCATGTGCATGCTCTCTTCAAAAGAACTCATTTAGCTCTTTGATTCTGTTGAAAGTCATTATAATAAGAGCTGCTGAATTTAAATTATAGTTTTCCACATTTTAAAAATAGTGACATTTCCTGCACATAATCCTTACCTTATTTTAAAGAGGTATTAATGGCATAGAATAAGCTATATAAACTTAGAGTATATGATATGTTAGATATTTTAAAATGGTGTGGACCTTTTAAAGTGAAAAATTGGTTTCATAATTTATAAATAGGATACATGCTCATGCAAAACATTCAGACAATCCAGGAAAGTAAAGCCAAAAATAAATAGATAAATAATGATAATCCAATTACCCAAAGATAACTAATAAATAATGTGTATTTTTCAAAAATTTATTTGTTTGTTTGTTTGTTTATTTATTTATTTATTTTTTTATACAAGCACTGGGTACAGTCAGAAGCGTGGAAGGGTGAGAGAATTAACCAGAGCCAGAGCAGGGAACAGAGCAGGCAGAAGGACCGAAGTACACTGCTGAGGGGAGCAGTGGGCGGCAGGAGAGGTCTGCGTGCCATGTGGGATCCTCCTCCAGTGGTCGGGGAACAGCCGGGGATCGAACCGGCACTGCAGAGGCTGAGGGCATCTTCGCAACCCAGTGCTCAACCACTGCGCCACCAGAGGAGGCCCAATAAGTAATATTTTGCTAACATTTTGGTTGTGGCCTTTCTTCTATTAGGTGTATTATCATCTATGTATATATCTTAGCACGTTTGTAACGTTATCTTATTATTTTCCCAACAGCAAAATTGCTGTGAATAAGCATATGCATATTTTTAATTTTGTAAATGTTCCATGATTACTTTCTGTAAAGTTTTTTACAGCTAATTTAGGGTGACATGGTAGTATTATCACAGGCAATTTTCCTGTCTTTGTTAGTGTGTTAGGTGAGAAACTACATTTTATTGTTTCCTTACTTTTATTTGATAATTTGTAAAGAAATTAGTGATATCTGTAAATGAAATTTAGGAATTTAAGTGGCATAGGTACAGTGTACAACCCATCACTTCTGTTACCTTACCAGATAACATTTTTCTAGACTCCCATTAAACCCATTAAACACTAACTTCCCATTCCACCACTATCCTCAGCCCCTGGCAACAACCATTCTCTTTTCTGTCTCTCTGAGTTGTCTGCCAGTATAATTTTTTAAATGTTTTCATATCATAGTCAGGACTCTTAAGATTGTATTATGGTTTCCGACTTTGGTACTGTGCTCAGAAAGATTTAGCATACCAAGGTTAAAAATATTTTTTAATCTAGGGTTTCTTCTTATACTTTTGTGTTTTGATTGTTTTTATTTGAATATTTAAATCTTTGTTTTATTAGGATTATTTTGGGGGTGGGAAGTGAGGGTAGGGTTTTGTTCTTTTTTTAATACCCAGTGACTAGTTTCCCCTTTGTTATTTTTAAAGAACCCATTTTTTTTCAAGATTTATTTTTTATTTTTACAATAGCTGGGGTATAGTCCAGAGGCACAGGAGGGTGAGAGGATTCTCCAGAGACAGAGTGGGGAACAGAACAGGCAGACGGACCAAAATACACTGTTGAGGGGAGTAGCAAGTGCAACAGGAGAGGTCTGCTGTGCCATATGGGAATCACCCTGGCTGGCCGGGAATCGAACCCACGCTGCAGAGGCTACGGACGGATTCACAGCACTGTGCTCAACCTGCTGCACCATCAGGGAGGCCCCTAAATAACCCATTTTTTTATCCACTCATGAAACTGTCCTTTGTCACAATGTTATATCCATGCACATGCCATGCCTATTTACAACATACATAGGTATATATACTTGTTATACTTGCCTCCACTTTCTGTTTGCATGGCCCAAATCTGCCTTCCTGTGTGTGCTGCTAACATGTTTAATCTGTACTGTCTTTCAGATTCCATTCTGTTCCATTCCTATTTCAATGTGCCCTATGGCTTAATGCATTCTTGACAAGACCCCATTCTTTACTCTCTTTTTTTTTTTTCCAGAAAATCACCAGTTAACATATCTTATTTCTCCAGATATATTAGAATTATCTGGGTAACTCTTACCCCCCAAAAGTAGTTGGACTTGGGCTGTTTTTATTGATTAATTTGAAGGTAAGATTTATATTGCTCTCTGATCCATGTGAGAGGAAGTTATATTTTGTTTCTTGTCTCTTGGTAGAGTTTTTAAATTTTGTAAGTAAGTTGTAGTTTTCTCATTAGTGTGATTCCTAGATATGTTAGTATAAATCTTGAAAAAGAATAAACAATTTAATAGAACTCTTAAAGACTGGATTATTCTAAAGGGAAACAGTGAGAAATCCAGTTGCTTGGCAACCAAAACCAGCCCAGATGACCTAGTTTATTCTTAGATAGCCTTGAATCCTTCCTGGTATCCTCTTCACTTTGTTACTTTTGTGCAATTCTTTGCCTTGATGTTTGATAAAATATTTTTTCTATTAAAATATTTTTTCTATTTTAAAAAATAGTCGAGGTAAAAATTGAAAGTACCGATTTGCATATATAAAAATATCAGATATCTTTTTATTCTGAGAGCCCCCAGAAAGTTAGTAAGTTAGTGTTTCATTCTCTTTTTGTTCTCTGAACAGCAAGTTATCCCCAAATGCACACATTACTTCTTTTCCAGCTTCAGGACAACTTTCCCAGGGGGTCAGGTGATTATGAAGTATTTTTGTCACTGGATTTAAAGTGATGTTTTAGCTACAAGATTCAGGTCATATTTTGAGGTTTAGCAGTCAAGAAATAGTTTGTGGGGGCCTCCCTGGTGGCGCAAGGGGTTAAGACGCAACCTATGAAGTAGTCCGCAGTCTCTGTAGCACGAGTTCAATCCCTAGCTGGCCAGGGAGCTACCCACATGGTGCAGCAGACCTCTCCTGACTTGCTGGCTGCTCCCTCAGCAGTGTATTTCGGTCAATCTGACTGTTCTATACCCTACTCTGTCTCTGGTGAATCCTCTAACCCCTCCCACCCCATCTCTGGCCTATACCCCAGCTCTTGTATGCATAAATAAACAAATCTTTAAAAAAAAGAGAGAGAGAGATAGTTTTGTTAATAGTAGTCATGATCTTACACAGTTTTTGACTATATAATTTTATATATCTACAAAGGGATAACCATGTAAGAATTCCCCCCCCCATTGCCCTAAATATCATCAAGCTGAACACTTGAGATTTATGAATTTTATTTACATTCATTTACATTTTGACTTTAGAAATGTTCTCTTCACATTATTCAGGCATGTTTCAATTTCCCATCAAGTGTGTCTCCCTCCCCCATCACAATTAATTATTTGTTGGTTTCCTGACCATACTGCTGCTACGTCCTTCATTAATAATTACTATAACCATTCCTGAGAGTTTGTTGCTGAAACATTTATAAATGATGTCCCATAATAGGAATTCTGCTGTCTCATAATTTGTTGACTCCGATGTACAGGTTATATTATAAATCTTTTTTTTCTGGTGTTACTTTCTCAGAATTTCATTTTCTAAAGCATTTTTTGCATGCCTGCTATACTTTTATACTCAGTGCTCTGTGAAGTACTAAAGCAGCGTATGCTGACAATTCTAGAAAGATTAGAACAATACACACCATGGCTTCCCATATTTCTTCACTGTGGTATTCCTTCTGCCTTCAAGGAAGGGGTGGAGGAAGAGGAACAACAATGGCAGTAGCAATAATAGAACCAGAAGCAGCATACATTTACTTAGAATTGTTTAATAAAAAAAATCGATAGAATGATAAGATGATGAAGTAAAGTTTATTTTTGGTTGTATAGGCTTAGTTTTGATAAGATTTAGTCATTCTAAATCGAAGAGGCGAAGGAACCATTATTCCACCTAGAACCTCACTGTGAGGATATCTTTTTCTCAACAGGTCTAGTCTGGTAGCTCTACACATGGCTAAATTTGAATAAATTTAAAAATTACAAATGAGTTCCTCAGTTGAACTGGTTCTATTTCAAGTACTCAGTAGCTACACATTGCTTGTGGCTACTATATCGGGCAATGCAGATAATTGAACGTTTCCATCATTACAGGAAATTCTGTTGGACAACAGGGGCGGTGGGGGTGGACGGGAGGATGAATATAGAGTTATGATATAATATCCTTCTCTGCTAATTCTGACCCCCTTGCAGTTCTGGGTCTCTGTTTATTGAGTCACCTCCCCACCTTATCCTCATCTAATTATAGGCTCTAAGTGAATGTCTGATTCAGTTCTCATACTTCCTAAAGCAGTAGAAACCTTTATTTCAAATAAAATTGTACCCGGGAGCTCAGTGTAAAACAAATGCGATAAACTGCCATTTTTTGAAGTGGGATTGGGGTACTGAGTATTCCATACTTGGTTTTATATAGTTTTAAAAACTAAAGATACAAAATATTCAAATAATTATTCATATATTGTTCTCAAAGATAATGATCCTTTGAAAACTGAATAGTTGGCAATTATGTATTACCCAACACATAAATATCTGTGTATGGTCTGTAAATGCTGTTAAAGTGTTGTGTACAGGGATAAAAAATGTTGCATGTAAGTATGAAAATGGAAGTTTTTCAGTGTTAAGCAGACAGAAAATAAAAAACTGCCAATTTTCAGAAGTCATTTTATTTAATACAATCATTAATGTTATTCATCCTAGTAAAATGTTGGAAATCTACTCATTACATTGAGGGACGATATGATAAAGTATTCACTAAATATTTAAGTTATGAAAACAATGAAATGTTAAAATAACGTACAAAGTACTGTGATCTTTAAAATTACAAGTGAATACAATATGTAAAAATGAAAATAACTACATTAAAGTGGTGGGAATTTTCATTTTATGACACAAACACAAACATTTTACTTAATACCAGTGTGTTTTTTGTTTTTTTTTAAGATTTTATTTATTTATACAAGCACTGGGGTAGAGGCCAGAGGTACAGGAGGGTAAGAAAATTCACCAGAGACAGTGCAGGGAGCAGAACAGGCAGAAGGACTGAATACATTGCTGAGGGGAGCAGCAGACGAGGCTGGAGAGGTCTGCAACACTATGTGGGAATCTCCCTGGCCAGCCGGGAATCGAATGGGCGCTGCAGAGGCTGCAGACAGCATCACATCTCTGCTCAACCTGATTCGCCACCCAGAAAGCCCCTTAATATCAGCATTCTTAAGAAATAAGTATGAAAAAAAAAATTGATGAAAATTTGCATTTGATTTCAATTATCATTCGTCGCATTTCTTTCCTTTAGTTTGCCCTCCTTTTACTTTGTTTTTTAAATCCTTTAACTTTGAGACAGTCACAAAATTAGAAAAGAGTTGTAGATACAGTATAGAGAGCTTTTGATTTCTCAAGGCATTTGGGAATAAAGTGCTAATCAGGCCTGTCTTCATTGTCCAGTACTTTCAGTGTGCATTTTCTACAAACAAGAACATTCTCCTATACAACCAGAATGCAGTAGTCAAAATCAGGAAATTAACATTGATGTGTTATTTCCCTCCATCCTTCAGTCCACATTCAGACATTGCCAGTTGTCCTAATGATGTCCTAAACAAACTTTCAGGGGGCCTCCCTGGTGGCCAAGGGATAAGCACCACACTGTGAAGCAATCCGCAGCCTCTGCAGCAGGAGTTCAGTCCCCCGCCATGGAGCAACCCCCATGGTGCAGCAGACCTCTCTGTCTTGCCCGCTGCTCCCCTCAGCAGTGTATTTCAGTCAGTCTGCCTGTTCTGTTCCCCACTCTGTCTCTGGTGAATCCTCTAACACCCCCCCCCCCACCGCATGTCTGGCCTGCACCCCAGCTCTTGTATGCATATAAATAAATCTTTAAAAAAAAACTTTCAGAATCCCATGTTTGATTTAGAAGTCCTATCTTCTTAGTTTCCTTTAATCTGAAACAGTTCCTCAGTTTGTCTTTGACTTACATGACCTTGATACTTTTGAAAATTATCAGCACCTTATCTTCTAGGATGTTTCTCAGTTGAGTCTGGGATGTTTCTTACGATAAGATTCAGGAATCTTTGACAGATGCATCACAAAAATAATGTTCCTTTTTTCTTGTTGCAACATATAGATGGCACTTGATTTCAGTTCTTGTTGCATAACTTTGATTACTTTATTAGACTGATGTTTGCTAGATTTTGCTGTAAATTTAGGCCGATTGGGTAAAGAAAAATATTTTGGGAGATGTTAGTTTAAGGCATTTTAAACATGGTTTCTTATTAGTTGTCAATTTTTATCAGTATGGGCTTGATTTCCTATTTTATTTATTATTGATGGATTAGTTATTAATCATTATGTTGATTCTCAAATTGTACTAGATTTGGCCATTTGGAAACCCTTTGACATGTTCCCCCTCATTCTTTGCATTCTGGTAAAAAAATAACAGTACCTGCTTGCACTCTGGTGAAAACAATAACCAAAAAACCACAAATACTACATTGTCCTTTCCTTGTACTTGCTCTGTAATTAGACTTTTTTTTTTTTTAGCATGCCCTTGTTTCTTTCATTGGAACATGATTTTTAGAAATGTCTGTCTACCCCTCCTTGGGCTCAAACACTCCATGTCAGCCTCCCCTTCCACCGAATTTCTTCCTTACCCCATTCAGGCCCTCATGAACCTCTTCTTTACTCTGCTCTTGTTCTTTTTACCACATTAGTTCCCTGGACCATGTAGACCCATTCCTGACTCTCTTTGAACTCTGACGCCCCTGTCCAGGCTGTTCTCCTTTTGTTGCCTTCTTACCCTTCTGATGAAACTCAGGTTCTTACAACTATCACTGAGCCACCTCCACACATAGAATCTTCCTTTCATTGTTTGGGGCTTCCTTTCTCCTTGGCAGGCAGCCTTACCTCACAGATATTCTCCTAACCCCACTTTGAATCACCACAGCTCTTTTCCTCCTCCATGTAGCACCCAAAGACTTTAAAACTGAATTGTTCATAAAGGAAAAAGAAGTGAAAGGAGGGGGGGAGAGAAGGAAGAGGTTCTTGATTGATTTTTAAGTTGTCTTTAACATTATTTTAATAATTTTCTTCCATTGTCATTTAAAAAGTAGGGGTAAAAATATGAAAATTTTCCTCTTCATTTGCCATGTATTTTTTTTCCCATCAAGTAAATTTGTATGTCATTGTGGTAAGAAGTCGGGTCTTTTGGCTCTTGACATTATAAATGGAATATGTGCACATCCAGAGTAGATATCGATATTTTTAACTATATTACTTCATATCAGCTAATTTTTAGGGTTTATGTAATGCTTCTATGTAATCAGAAGTTCTTATTTTGGATTGTTATGTAGAGAGTCCAAGCTGCACTGCAGGCTGTCAGTGCTGTCCAGTCTGGAAGTCTGGCCCTTCCTGGAGCTTCTACCAATGAAGGCACAATCTTGCCTGGGCAGAGCCCTGTACTCCGAATAATTATTGAAAACCTCTTTTACCCTGTTACTCTGGAAGTTCTTCATCAGGTAAGGAGGAACACTCTTATGGAAGCAGAGTCAAATGTGACCTTAGTAATTTTTTATGTTTTATGTCTGTAGTTCATTAGAGTGTTGGTTTGATTGATATTTTTGTTTAAATAACAAACAAAAAAAACTCTAGTGTACTGTTTCATACAAGAAATAGTATCAGATTTTTTTTTGATGATTTCCTTTTTCTTCCTCTAATACTTGATATTTTAAATGTACAAGAAGTCTGTATTCAGTGGTTTTGTGCAGAGTGTTCTATAGCTGTCTGCTAGACCCATTTGGTCTAACTCCTCATTTAAAGCTATTGTTTCCTTATGCCGATCTGCCTATTGGTATAAGTGGTGTATGAAAGACTCTCAGTATTGTGTTGTTGCCAGCATTTCTCTTAAGTTCTGTTACTGTCTTTTATATCTCAGTGCTCCATCATTTGATGCATATATATTAATGAGTGGTGTTTCTTATTCTTGTATTATTTCTTTAACTATAATATAGTGTTCTTCTCTATCTGTTATTACCTTCCTTAATTGGAAGTCTGTTGGGTTTTTTTCTTTTTCTTTGGTTCTCTTCTGCTTGTATAACTGTCTTCTAGCTTTTAACTATAAGGCTGTGCTTGTCTTTGTTGGTAAGGTCAGTTTCTTGTAAATAACAAAAGGTTGGGCTTTGTTTTGAAATCTTTTCAGCCACTCTCTATCTTTTGACTAGTGAATGTAGGCCCTTTAGGTTTGAGGTGTTTATTGAGACCGATGTGCTCATTACCATCTTGTTGTTTTTTGGTTGGTTGGTTGGTTACTGGTTGTTGTTTTTTTGTTTTTTGTTTTTTATTTATTTTGTTTTTTGTTTTTGAGGGCTTTGTATTATTTTTAAGTTTCAGTTCTGTTGTCTTAGGTACTAAGTTCTATTAATTTTTGTTTGAGGGGTCTACTGAGGTTAGTAAATGATGGACTATTTGTGTGACACATTTGATAGTCTGGTCCCTGATTTCTTCTAATGGACCACATTATTAATCTCCTCCTCTTCTCCTTTGGCATGTTAATGATTTGGGTGTTTTTTGCCTGTTTATTTGTTGTTCTGTTGCTTTACAATACACCCTTAGAATTTCTTCCATGTGTGACTTGGTATTTATAAATTCTTTTAATTTTTGCTTTTCAGTGATGTGTCTTACTCTTCCTTCTATTTTGAATGTTAATCTTGCTGGGTAAAGTATTCTGGACTGGAAACCTTTTTCTTTAAGTACTTGCAATATTTCCTTTCACTTCCTTCATGCTTATAATGTTTCTACTGAGAAATCTGACAGTCTCACAGATGTCCCCTTATAGGTTACCCTTTTTTTCCTTTTGATAAATACTCTGTCCTTGTCATCCGTTTTCAACAGCTTTATTATAATGCATCTTGATGGGTGCTTGTCTGGCATTATTTTGTTTGGGCCTCTGATCACTCTCAGATCACAGTGTCTGACTGACTTCCCAGATTGAAGTTTTCAGCAGTTATTTCTTTGACTAAATTTTCTATGCCTCTCTCTTCTGTGATCCCTATAGATATTATTTCTCTAAAGTTATCACAGAGGACTCTTACACTATTTTCACTTTTCAAAAAACTTTTTCTGGGTTCTATTCTCAAATGTATCTTTGAATACAGTGATTCTTTTCATGCTTCTGTTTGTCTGCTGTTGAGATCCTCAATTGTATTTTTTTTAAAGATTTATTTATTTATTTGTTTATTTGTTTATTTATTTATTTATTTATTTATGCAAGCACTGGGTACAGTCAGAAGTGCGGGAGGGTGAGAGAATTCACCAGAGACAGAGCGGGGAGCAGAACAGGCAGACTGATGAAATACACTGCTGAGGGGAGCAGCGGGCACAGCAGGAAAGGTCTGCACGCCATGTGGGACCCTCGCTGGTAGCGGCGCTGTAGAGGCTGCGGGCAGTTTCACAGCCCAGCACTCAACCGCTACACCACCAGGGAGGCCCATCAATTGTATTTTTTAAATCAACTGTAGTGTCGGTTGGCTCCATTATTATTTTTTTTTTAAAGACTTATTTATTTATACAAGAACTGGAGTACAGGCCAGAGGCACGGGAGGTGTGAGGATTCACCAGAGACAGAGCGGGGAGCAGAAGCAGATGACCGAAAACACTGCTGAGGGGAGCAGCGAGAGAGACAGGAAAGGTCTGCTGCCCCATGTGGGTATCTCCCTGGATGGCTGGGAATCTACCCACGCTGCAGAGGCTGCGCAGCTTCAAGCACTGTGCTCAACCCGCTGTGCCACCGGGGAGGCCCTTGCTCCATTATTTCTAACTGTAACTGCCTCATATTTTCTTTATCTTTATTTTGTTGTTATTTTATATCCTCCATTGTTTGTTTGTTTTAAATTTAATAAGCATTGTTAGTACTGTTGCCTTGAACTGCACTTCTGTTATGTTCTGCAGTTCTGCTGGGTTGGGTTTCCTTTCAGGGTTATTTTTGCTCCAGCATTTGTGATATGTTCTTCTATCTCCTCACTTTAAATTTTTTATGGTTGTTGTAATAGGGGTAGGTTTTTAGACTATTGTTTTTGCGCCTGTTGAAATTATCTGAGGACTGATACCATGAGGTATAGTAGTTAAAAATGAAAAGTGGGCAGTCGAGCATCAGACTCACCACCAGTAATCTCAGGAATTTGATCTTCCTACTGTGCTGTGATGCCAGAGTTGTGTGGTGGAGGACCCACAGTGGTCCCTTCAGGATCCTCTAAGCCAGATCCTCAGTCTTAAGGACTCTGAGAGTGTCATCTCCATGTCCACTGAGGGCTGTTTTTGAGTACTAAATTCATTACTGGGCTTGGATTGTAGTTGATACCGTGTCACAGACCGGGAGTTTTTCCTGTACAGAGCCATATCAGAGGGTATTTGCTCTTTTTATTGACAGATTCTTGAGCTCTAGTTTGTCCAAGCATTTCTTTGATTTAGTTTTAGCCCTGGGATGGGGGAGTGGCCAGTGTTTTGAAAAGCACAAGTTGGACTTAAAGTAGTAGCCTCTTCTATGAGGAGACCCAGGTGCTCTGACCTGCTTCTCCCTCTCCTTCTCTAACTGTTCTTTGTCAGGAAACTCAGGCGCAAACCAGTAAACCTCATTCTGTGCCCTCACCTCTGAAGCTCTCCAACAGTGTCGCCTCTGTCCTGGGTATCAGCTCGTGTGCCCCCTTATCCAATAAAGTGTGTGCATCCATTTGTCCCTCTGACTTTTTGGCTTTGTTTTGCTGCAGTCTAGTTATGCTTATCTGGAGGAGGTAGTCCCCGATATCTTCACTCCACTGCCATCTTGCTGGATCCTGTAGCTATTCTTTAAGTAAACACAGTCCAGGCCCTCTAAAGATTTATCCATTTATAGTCTCTTAGCAGATTCAGATAAAAATCACATAGCCAAGCAGTTGTCATTGAGGATGTGCTTCAGGTTGTTTATGTTAAATGAAATAAAAAATCTAAACATTAACAAATCTGAAAGTTAAGAGGAAATTAACTAGTTTCTGTAGCATCATTTAGTATTATTGATATTGTTCCCCAAATTATAGCAAATTACTTTATTGAACAGATATTTTATATCAAGTATGTTTATGATTTACAAAATTACATATTACCATAATTCTCCAATCCAACCTTCTCAGAGTATAATTCAGTATTGTGAATAGTGTTGCTATAAACATGAATGTTTTTGTTAGTGAGTTGTAAGAGTTCTTTATACATTCTGGAACTTAATGTTATTTCAGGTGGATGATTTGTCTCTAATTTTGTGGGTTGCCTTTTCATTCTTTTGATAGTATCTTGTAACATACAAAAGTTTTAAATTTTGATATAATTGACTGTATCCTTTTGTTCTCTGTGTTTTAGGGTAGTTATTCTTCAGTATTCTTTCTGATATTTAAAAAAATGGGTGTTTTTGTCTATTAAGGACATTCATACATAGTACTTGATAATGGCAAAATCTTACTAGCATAGGGAATCTTATCTTTTTATTCTCTGAAGTAGAAGGACAAGTTTTATACTCATAAGATCCAAACTTAAAATGGAGTGTCCAAGGAAAACAAAATGTTTTATAGTAACCCTGACCGTGAAACTTTGTGTTACTGTGTTAGAACAAGTGTTGTAAGAGCGTTGGTAACCCAGGATCAGTCAGAAAACCTTATCCATACTTTCTTTACTCCTCTTTTCAAAAGATGCTTCAGAGAGGCTTTCCCTAACTGTTCTTTATTTGTCAGCTTGCACTCTGGTTCATTTTCACCCCTTCTTTTTATGACTAGATATTGCTACTTATTTGTTTACCAACTGTTTTTCTTCATAAGGCCAGGGACTCTTGTCTCTGTTTTTACTCACTGTTGACTTTCCAGTGCTTCGAACAGTATTCTGTGAATATTTGGTGAATCATTAGCAGCTTCTATTTCAGTATCTTCTGGTTATTTTTTCTATAAAAATCTCAAGTAAATGTTGATTCTCAGGGTGAATTTGCTGATCCATATGACTTCTACTTCCATTCATTTGGCTTGTAAAACCATTATATTTTTGACATGGTATAAAATAAGTTAAATAGTTGAGTGCCTATTGTGTGTCAGATGCTGTTTTAAATCAGGCATGAATATTGAAAGATTAACGCTTTTGTTTTTAAGATTAACATCTTAATTCTTAATTTAAATGATTTTGGTACTATAATTGTAATAGAGGAAATTATTTCCATTTAAAAATGGGATTCATGAATCAAGTTGTATTCATAAAAATTTGTTAGTTTAATTTTTTACTTGAGGGCCTCCCTGGTGGCGCCAGAGGTTAAGACAGCAACCTGTGAGGCAGTCCACAGCCACTGAAGCACAGGTTCAATCCCCGGGCAGGGAGTAGCCCACATGGCACAGCAGACCTCTCCTGACTTGCCCGCTACTCCCCTTGGCAGTGTGTTTCAGTCAATCTGCCTGTTCTGCTCCCCACTCTGTCTCTGGTGAATCCTCTCACACCCCTGGCCCCCATGCCTCTGGCCTGCACCCCAGTTCTTGTATGTATAAATAAATCTTTAAAAAAAAAATTTTACTGGAATTTAACATAATGTGAACTTTTTTCCAGATATTTTCTAAATTTGGCACAGTCTTGAAGATTATCACCTTTACAAAGAATAATCAGTTTCAAGCCTTGCTTCAGTATGCTGACCCATTGAATGCACATTATGCCAAAATGGTAATTATGGTCTTTTCTTCATTTTTTAATTCTTAATCGGTCACTTTAGTGACACCTAAAGGAAGTGATCATGTTGTTTTCATTAGTCCAATTTACAATGTATTTTTTCAATTGTAGTAAAAAATATATAACATGAAATTTACCACTTTTAAATGTACCAGTTCATGTGCTCTTTCTTTATAACAACCAAAAAAATTTGCTTATTTCTTCACATGAAGTGGTTTCAAATCTCCTATCATTTCTCAGACCTCTGGGACTCATTTCCTCTTTTCATAGTTAAAGTTTATGTTGAGCACAATGCTTTTGATATAATCTGACTAATAAAGTAGAATTATCTTTATCCTCTTGTCTTCATTTACTTCTATCAAATTAGTCTAAGATTGATTGAATACTACTTTTACAGCTATATTCACTGTTGAATCCTGTTGAGCTCTGAATTGAAGACATTAAGTCTTCAAAAATATGCTGCTGTCAATTCATGTTGTCTTTTTTATCCATGCACCTTACATTCTATTTGTCTTCTCTTTTATTAAGCTCTAGCCCTAATTTAATTCTGTTATGTATCATAATCTTAATTATTTCTAATTTCTTTTTAAAGATAGGAACTAAGGTTTATAATACTTTTGTGTGACATACTGTAGTACCTGGTTGTTTATTAGGAGCATAGCCTTTCTGTTCACTGCACCCTCTGCCTTTATACCTTTTTGAAGATATATGTCAGTTACTGTCATAAGTCAGCGTATTTTTTTATTTGTGCTTTGTTATATTTTTAGTATTTTAGTTTCTGGCACCTGTTCTTAATAAATTTAAGAATTTGTAGAAGTCATAAGTGGCCGCAAGTACCCTTTGGTAAATTTTTATTTGAATAGAAGGAATTAATATTTTGCCTTATATTTGAACTGACTCCAAATTTCCTCAACTTACTGTTCAAAGTATTATAAATTTACAAGAGAAGAAAAATAGGTGGTAGATAGTATTTCATATATTGTGGTTCTAACAAGTACCATGTACAAAGATTTTATTGCATTCTAACCTATATGAGTTATACTAAAAAGAATTAGGATGAAATGTGCAATTAAAATAGCTTTGAATAGTTGCTGTGGACAAAATAATTATAATTGCTAGTACAATAATATATCATTGTTTTCTAAGCCTTTACATTTCTCCTCTTTCATTTGATCATACCACAGACAAGATAAGGGATTATTATTCTTATTTTACAGATGAAAATATTGAGAGTTAGCAATTTTCTTTTTCTCTCTTAGGCTCACTTAGCTAAAATACTGGTCTTTTCTCTTCCAGTCCAGTGCTCTCTGCTTTACACCTGATTGCCACTCTGTGTCAAAGTAGAGGCTACTTAAATTATCAGTGTTGTTGTCTTGCAAAACATCAGTCCCTTTCTTACATGCTTTAGGCTCTGGATGGCCAGAATATCTATAATGCATGCTGCACTCTGCGCATTGACTTCTCCAAGCTCACCAGCCTTAATGTGAAATATAATAATGACAAAAGCAGAGACTTCACTCGCTTAGACCTTCCTACTGGTGATGGCCAGCCATCCCTTGAACCCCCTATGGCTGCTGCTTTTGGTGAGTAGTTCTGTTTTGAATCACAAAGCAAGTTTTCTGAAGTTTTAAGTTTCATTTATTAATCCATGTATGCCCGTTAGCCTTTTTTTTCTTGGATCTTAGGATTTCTAAAGGAAAGCAAGAATCATGGAACAAAATGTGCCCATTAATTAAATCTTAATAGATTATATTAGTTGGCAAAACAAGTGTATACCTGAAATTGACTTCGAGGTTTATTTTCTAACATTAATATTGTTCATTCTTTATAAGACCTATATCCATTCTCTTCAAGTAGATAGTCTCACATATTAACATTAATTTAAATATGTTGCTTTATAGCCGACAAAATATTGGCATAAGAGCTCTTGAGAAATATTTGCTCCTTTTTAAGTAGTGATATTTTTAAAACACTAATGGGTAAATGTTCTTTATCCAAAGAAGAGGATTTTTAAATATTTTTTAGACCTCAGAACTTCCATCTTGAAGTTTGTGTAAATTGTATTTTTTCATTAATGAAGTATAGCCTAAATTGTCTCTGCAAATACTGCTTTGAAGACTTAATTTTATTTAAAGTTCTCACATATTTATATCAATAGTTTAAAAATAAATCTTTATGTAAAGATAGAAGTAGTGGATGGCCTAATTTGATATGTCATTAGGTTAATATTATGCTACTTCTTAGTTTTGCAGCTCTCAAAAGTGTGTTTTATTACTTAAATAGTATTAAATTTTATTACCGTTTGTGATTGATTTTCCTTTCCCAATGACATAATAAAGTATTGCTACTTTAGACTTTCAAATGAGCAAAAAAAAACCCCTTGCAAAATCGTCCAGAATTTTCTATAAATCAGTTTGTAACTTTATTTCAAAGAAAAGGCTTTATGTTATTTGTTGAAATTTTAATTTTTTCAGATCAAGTTGTTATATTTGTTACTGGCTCCTAATTTATATCTTTTGATTTGTTGGAGCCACAAGTATTTGCAATTACCATCTCAATAACAAATGGTTGAAATTGGGCTATCATTCAGGTTTGCCAAAACTTGGCTATCAAATACAGAATTGCACTTATTGTAATAATTGAATTTATTCTGTTGGTGTAATTAGTGTTCCACACTGTGAGAAAACATTAAGAAATTAGTAAGAATGTTGATTTCTAATATAAGATATTAGAATATTAACATCTTTTTTTCATTGCAAAGTACTGTTTATGATTAAGATAAGTGATTCATCAGAGAACAATACTTATTGTATTTTGTGAAAGTTTACTGTCTTTACTAATATTTAACACAGTTCACTGTTCCCTCTTTCATTTCTCTTGGCTTCTGAAACACCACTCTCTCCTGACTCTTTTTCTATCTTACTGGCTCTTTCTCTTTTTAAAGGTTGTTCTTTAAAGTTCATAGGGTTAAGTCTTAAGCACTCTATCTCTGTTCTTAGTGATTATTACACCTATAGAAAAGTTTGACAAACATGTAAAAATATTTTAAAACACCCATATTTATTACCATCCACAAGATACTCCAGATCTCCTTTACCATCTCTGCCTTAGACCTGCAATCAGCCATTTCTCCGATGACCTCAGGTTCCTTTTAGTGGGAAATGGAATTTAGAAATCAGTAGCTAAACATTAGATGTACTCATTGCTAATAGGGAGTCATTGCTTCTAGGCACTTTAAGTAGACATGACTAGGATATTTGTGTGCATGTGTGCTTCATAGATAAATTTCTCTGTGTGTTAAAAAAAATCATGAGATTTAATTGATAACCACCGATTCTAATCCACTACCCTTTTCTCATTCAGAATGAGAAATCTGATTTTCATTATCCTCTCCTTATTTACTCAGTCCTAGAATACACAGAAAGTAGTTCCAGAATTACTAATACATACCATTAACTTAAAATTAATATTTACTTAGGTTGTTTTCTGGGCATTGTTCCATTGGTCTATTTGTCTTTCCTTTTGTCATCAGTGCAAGTCTCAGTATCTGATAGAGTAAGCCTTTCCCTTCAACAGTGTATTGGCAATTCCTGGCCATTTACAATTACAGATTTTAGGATCAGACTCTCATGTCCCCCTACCCCCCCCAAAAAAAAACCTACTCTTGGGGTTTTGATCAGATTACATTGACTTTTTAAGCCTCTTAGGAGTTAATTGACATCTTTACAATAGTTTGTTAGTGTTTGAACATTGTACATTTCTCCACTCATTGCTTTTCCTTAGTGTCTTTCAGGAAAGGTTGGTGACTTTTTCCTATCAAGGTTTGCATGGCTTTGTTGGATTTATTTATAAGAACCAGTCTTTATAGGTTTTGATCTGGACCTGTTATTCATGATCTGTGCGCCCTTGGACAGATTGCTTAATTGCTCTGTACTTTTATTTCTTCATATGCAGAATGAGTGTAATAATAATACTGGTAGGGTAGTGGACATTAAATGTATATAAAGAGTTTAGAATGCTGCTTAGAATAAATGCAGTGTAACTTTGGGCTATTGTTATTTTGTTTTTTTCTATGACTAAATCAGAAATGCAGTGTTTCTTGATTTTGTATTCAGCAACCTTGATAAACTGCTTTATTTCATTAATTTTTTCCTTAAATATCAATATTTTCTTCTTTAATAAAGTGGACCAAATTTCTAAAATTTAGCAGAAATGGAAAAAAATAACTAGAATAGTCAAAGGAATTACAAATAATTTTCCTAATTGTAAGACCTAACATAAAGCTACAATAACTAAACCAGTTTGGTAGACAGAAAGATAGAGCAGAATAGGGTCTAGAAAAGTAGAACATGTGTAAGTAGTCAGTTGACTTTCAACAAAATAGCCAATATAAAATTTGATGGAGGAAGGAAAATCGCTTAAGAGGTAGTTTTTGTATGTCTTGGAAAAAAGAAATATTGACCTGAATCTCACATCACATTACATTTTTTTAAATATATATATTTAAAGAACAGATTTATTAGGGAAAGGGACAGAAGAATAAAGGAAACTTGCATAGACACAAGCAGGCAGGAAGAGCTGCCCTGACAAGGGATAGGTTTGCTGAGAAAGGCCAGCATGGTTGCAGGCAGGTGGCCTGGAGGAGAGCTGCCTCCGCTGAGGGAGGTCGGTAAAGAGAAGTCCTGGCATGGTACAGGTCACGGGCAGGCAGGGAGGCTGCTGCCCTGCAGAGGAGAGAGTTGGTGAGAAGAAGCACCTGCATAGTCACAGGTGAGCAATGGGATTGCTGCCTCACACCACACTACACATTACCTTGATATAGATCCTAGATCTAAAGATACCATCCAAAAAAACCCAAAAGGCAAACTTCATAAACTTGAAAAAAAAAATTTGCCATACATATATCAGACAAATTAGTTATGATTATATGAAGAACTTCATAGTTCAGTAATAAACAAAGAAATGAATAAAAATGGGCAAAAGATTTGAAGTGGAAGTTTGCAGATGATGAATGTGAATGGCAAAAAGTACATAAAAACATACTCAATATCTTTAGTCATCAGGGAAACGAAAATTAAAGTCACTGTCAGGTAAGTACTACATGCTCATTAAAGAGGTTTACTGTGCTGCAGATATGGGGTGTCATCACTAATCTGCTATGGTGGTGGCGAGAGAAAATGAAAAAGTTCAGCAGTTTTTAAAAAGTTAAATGCACACCCACAATATGACCTAGTCATTCTTCTAGGTATTTCCCCAGAAGTGAAAGTTTATGTCCTCACAATTAATTGCACACACAAATGTTTGTAGCAGTTTTATTTGTAATGGCCTAAATTCTAGAAATGCACTATTATAGGTGAATGGAAAAGGACTAAATTGATAAGGATAACAGGGTTATGATGAATGGAAAAAAAAAAAAGCCAGTCAAAACATTATGATGAAAAAAGATGAGACAAAAAGGAACATCATACCTTGTGAGTCTGTTTATGTATAGGTCTATAAGATGAAAATGATCAGTTGTGACATAAAAGCAAATCAGTACTTGTTTGGAGACAGGGTTTACAGAAATGGATTGCAGAGGAACATAAGGAATATTTTTTAGAGTAATGGAAATATTTGTTACCTTGATTTTGATGACAATTTCACATTTTAAATACACATTAAATCTTGACATAGTACCTTGTACATATGCCTGTTTTATTATATATAAATTGGAATAGAAAAAAGTCATATTTCAATCTAATGCTGATGGTCCTCCATAGGCTCCCATTTCTTTCAAAGTAAATGAAATCCTCACATTGGATTACAAGATCCTTATAGCATCTGGTTCAGTTTTACTTTTTTTCGTGTAATCTCCTTTGACACTTCCCTCCCTTCTATTGTCCACCAAATAGACATTCCTATTGTTTCTAAAACATGTTACATATGTTCCCGCTTGAGGATTGTGTCACCAGTTGTTCCCTCCATCTAGAGTGCTTTTCTCCCAGATACCTCAAGACAGATTTTGCTTGTGCTGCATTCTTTTCTTTGACTTACCCTGTCCAGCCCCTCTCATAACTTCCTGATTTTTCAATTTTTAAAAGGTATTTTTCACCTTCTGTATTAAGTTAATCATGGAAACTTTTTCCTTAAAGGTTTGCACAATCTTTTCATAAAGATACCTAACTCATTATGTAACAGGTTACATTACTAAAGTGTTACTGTATCTTTTTATTTGGGTAATAGCAAATACTTGGGAAGAGTGTTTTAGATTTTGGTCCTGGTAATTGTTTGACAATTTTGATAATATCACCAATATTTTTCTCATTTCTCTAAAATCTGCTAGTCTAACTTAAACTCCTTCCCACCCCTTCTATAACCATCTCTGTTGGTCTCTTTGTTTAAAAAAAGTGCCTCTCTTGGGGCCCCCCTAGTGTTGCAGAGGTTAAAGTCTCAGCATTATCAGGCTATTGCCAGCTACTGCAGCATGAGTTGGCTCGCAGGCACGTGTTGTTTCCTGGCCAGGGAGCTGACCCATATGGCACAGCAGACCTCACCTGTCTTACCTACTGCTCCCCTCAGCAGTGTATTTCAGTCATTCCACCTGTTCTACTACCCACTCTGTCTCTGGTGAATCCTCTCACCCCCTGCACCTCTGGCCTGCACCCCAGTTTTTTTATGCATAAATAAATTAAAAAATCAATCTTAAAAAAAAAAGTACTTTTTCTTACCCTCTCCTAAATCTGAATGGTTTAGAGCAATTAACATGTCTCTCATATGACTAACATTTAGGCAACTGTGTTTACAGCCCCTTCTTCACATGTCTTTTTGATCTAAGGTCCAGGTGCCAAGGTATCGCTCTTCTTTGAGTGGCAGAAAGTAAAAAATAAGAGAGCTAATGTTAACGTAATGCCTCTTGAAGCGTCTGTGTAGAAGTGGTATATGTTTTTTCTGTCTTTGTATTCTTACTTGATAAAACTTGATCACACATAGGCCAATGCAAGTCACATGACTCACCAATTATATGGAAGAGGCAAGTGAAGTGGCAGCAGTATATAATCTATATCTTTTTTATGTTTAATGAATTAGAATTTATAGTGTAAATTTTCATAACTATAAACTATATTGAAGTCTCTTTGTTAAATCTTTTTTTATGCCTTTCACAAAGTTCATTTCTGTTGTACAAATGAATCGTTTTAGCTGTGAGCTTGAGCAATCCTGAATGCAAGTTTAGCAAGAATGGAGATTCTTGTCTGGATGGTTCCGTGTTTCCTCAGCACTAGAAGAATGCTTGACTCGTGCTTTCAGTAGGAGTTAAATGGGTTTTACTTTCCCTTATTTCATTCGTTATTCTCGTTTTTGTATCTAGTTGTCTCTGCTGGTAGCTATCTCTGCAGTCTCCTAATGACTTATTTTCTTGAATTATTATAATAAACCACAGCTACATAGTTAAAAATTCTGGTACTTAATTCCCTTCAGTGAAGAAAATAAACATCTATGAACTTTCAAACTCCTGGAAAATATCGCCTACATAATTCTTTCTATAAATATGTTTATCATTTAAAATAACCCCTTTCTTTGACTTTTGCTCTTTAACTTTTTGCTATTGCTGAGAGTATTCCTTACCTTCATTTTTCATTCTCTTTGACCTCTGTTGAAGGTCTCCCCTCACCCCCACTTCCGTTACTTTGGATTGTGAGGGACTGCTTATATAATACTACATATAATTGATTGTAGTTGTTTCCTGTTTCCAAAGTGGGTGGTGTTTTTGTTTGTTTGTTTGTTTGTTTGTTTGTTTGGATTTTTCCTTTTGCTTTTCAGAATATTCCTTTTTCCTTTCTGTTCCACATAGGTATACATTAGTACTCCCAGATTCTATTTCTATCTCTCCATTTCATGTCTTTTTCCCTTTTTAGTGGAACTCCCATTCATATGATTTTCATGTTTATTTCTACATAGACAATTTATAAATATTTGTCTTATAATAGTTATTCTGAGTTTGTTTCCTTCTTTTGGCTAATGGCCATTTCTCTTCAAATGTCTTACCATAACCTCAATCTCAGCATGTCCACAACCAAATTGTTTTTCTACTAATACCCACTTCCCCTTTGGAAATAATACTTTTTTTGTTGTTGTTGATGGTGCAGTCATTCCTTAAAAGAAGGGGAAGTACTGTGTTTTCAAATATATAATGTCTAGCTCAAGTTTTACCCCCTGAGAAACCTTCTCCAACCAATCACCGTGAGTCTTCTATAATCCTTTGTTAGAAGTGCAGTACATTTATCTTTAAACCACTAGGTCCTCAGCATATAAATCTTCTGCGATTCATACTTTTACTTTGTAAACCTCTCAATAACAAGGATTTTTATCTCATGTTTCTTTTTATCAACCAGTATCTCATAGTCACAGTAAAATTTAGTAAGTACTTGATGACTTTAACATAGAAACAAAACTGTTTAGACAGGAATCTCAACCTAGTTCAAAACTAAATAACAGCTAAATTGCATTATTTACCTTGAACACAATTGAAAGGGGTTAGCCTCTGGAAGTGGCAGGAGCTCTTTCCTTACACATTCAGGGTCACCTGTTGAACAACTTGTTACTCCATAACAGAATCTCTATCAGTAATACACTCTCATATAGCTATTTTATATTGCTTGGATGACCATATTTATAGAAGGTAGTGTATTTATTTTAGCTTCTCTTCCCCATTAGGTGCGCCAGGTATAATTTCCTCACCATATGCTGGGGCTGCTGGATTTGCCCCAGCCATTGGATTTCCTCAAGCTACAGGTGACTCTTTTAAAGTTGAATTTGAAATGATTTCTAATGATGTTTTATACTTTGTAAAAACTAACCAAGGTGGAAAATATTACAATATTTGAAGATATTACAATAAAAGCTTTATGTGTATCAGCCATTGAATGATGCACAGATTCTTTATATTTATAAATAATTCTCAGTAATTCCATTTCAACCCCAATAATTTCACTATGTCTGTATCATTTATACTTCACACAGGCTGACTATATAAGTAACCTTAGGTTTGTTTTTTCAGTATCAGTAACTTTTGAACAAATCTTCTTTACTCAGTGTCTTTCATAGCATCCAGTACACAGTATTAAATCAATAAATTTTTGGATTAATTTTCCTGTCATTCTTGTCCTTCATGGGTTTAGAAGATTACTGTAGAGATTAGTAATGTAGGCTATTTAAGGAATATTTTTCTCTCTAGCTAAAAGAGATATTTAAGAGCTAGCAGTTAATTAATACTTTGATGATGGCTCTCTTTTCTAAATAGTAAACAGAATTAATTTGAACATAAGTTAAGAAGTTGTAAAAAATTACTTGATGGTTTATCTCTGGTGTGTGTATTGAAGAAAACACTGGGGGTGGTGATTAAGAGAGTGACTCTAGTATTAATAAACTGAGTCTGTGTGTTACATTTGCAGCAGTTGTAATTGTAATTGCAGCAGTTCGTGATTGTAACAAAAATTTCAAAAATTGCAATGTAGCTGTATTTTGGTAGTGATCTTTTTATCCTGTCCTTCTGATTCTGGGAATTTTAACTACTCTTTGATGGAGAGGATGGCATTTAAAAAAAAAAAAAAGTAATCAGAACATTGAGGTTTAAGTTTTGGTGTTTTGAAGACATTTTAACATGTGACTGTTGTACCTATTCCATTATAATAGATACAGAAAACTTTACACATAATTTCTACTTATTTGAAGTCTCCCCCAGCTTAATTGATACATACTTGGAAGTAGTATTATATAGTATTGATATGTATGAAATACTGTAGTAGCTGTTAAGAGAAAAATGTACATAGGAGTTCCTGAGTTAACTTTTCAGGTCAACTGGGGAATATATATATATATATATATATATATATATATATATATATATATATACACACACACACACAAACACATAAACCTGTACACACCCTACAGTGTAGCTAAGATGTACTCATTGTGGTATAGCCTAGACCTACAAGTTATCCCAAAGTGGTAGGTTTATATAGAAATATGTATTCTTTTTTTAATTTTTGGAAAACACAGGATTTCTCCCCTCGGGTGTGGTCACCATAGTTCTCTCACCACCAAAACATCCATAGCTAAAGTTGTAGGATTGATAGGAAGGGCTTGGGAAGAGGTCATGTGACAGATTACTAAGCATAGATTTCATAAGAAAGTTTCCAGCCTGAGAAGGTGATCTTGTACATTTTTTAAACTTAGCAGCATGAAGTGATGGTAGTCATGACCTTAGATTGTCACACAAAGTACACTGGATGTAAATGATATTTTGGTTCAATTACATGATTTGTGGTAAAGTTTCCATGTACTTGTCTATTATAAGGAATGTGAGCATGAAGAGTAAATTAGAGAGCTGGGTCATTTTACACAAACCAGAGATTTTAATTTAGATAATTTTTAAGCTGAGAACACAAAGAATGGGACCTCCCAGATACTTTCTTGTTTTAATTAGAGTATATAGTGTCAGATTTTTGTATTCTAGAACTTGGAGTAGTTCTGGAATGTGTAGAAAAATAGAGACTCCGAAAAATCTTGCTACAAAAAAAAAAAAGAAATTCTATAAATCTATTATTTGTGGTAATGATGTTTATATAACATTTTACAAGGTTACACAATGCTTTTCCCAAACAGAATATTCTGTTATACCCCATTTCCACCTAGCATGCATATTTGTGACTTCTGCTAAGACTTTTTGTAATAGCTAATTTTATGGTAGAAGTTGCTGTGAAAATTACAACTGCTTTATAAAGGCATGCTGGAACATATCTATTTCAAGAAATAGGGGTTCTTGTAGTTGATAACCCTCCAAAAAAGCCTAATGGCTTTTAAGATCAGTGAATTGCGTTATTCTGTACAGTACTGTATAATAATATCAAGTAAGAGTATGTGAAAGAAAAAGGAGCTTGACCCCAAACAAACTCTAGTGCAGAAAACTGGCCCTTGGTAGTCTTACAATAGCTTCGACATGCTTTCTTCCCTATTGCTTTTGTCTTCATTTATCTACTTACATTACATGTGGTGTTACAATTCTTCAGATAACTGGAATATGAAATGCTTTTGATGTTTTTAAAAGGTCTGTCAGTCCCAACTGTTCCTGGAGGTCTTGGTCCTCTCACACTCACCTCTTCTGCTGTCACTGGAAGGATGGCCATTCCTGGGGCTGGTGGTATACCCGGAAATTCTGTCCTACTTGTCACCAATCTCAATCCTGATGTGAGTTGCAATGTATTATGTGTAAATAGTCTTTCAGGAATAGGCATAATAGCTTTTGATTTAGGCTTGTCTTCAAATGAAATGTTTTAATTTGTTGTTAAGGATTTGTGTTTATCACATTTATCACTGGTATATGCAGCGGGCCCACTGTGCCCACAGGTTCCTCTTTGACAGTTCAACCAGCCGTAGATGGAAAATATGTGCTGTATAGTTAAGCTGTAGGCTTTTCCCCCCTTGTCATTGTTCTCTGAATAATGTGGTATAACAGCTATTAAGTAGTACTTACATTGTATTATGTATTATAAGTAATCGAAACAGTATTTAAAGTATACAGGACTACGTGTATAGGTTATATGCAAATACTGTGCCCTTTTATATAAAAGACTTGAGTTTCCCTGGATTATGGTATCTGCAGAAGTTCTAGAACCAATTCGCTGAGGACACCAAGGGGAATGATATATGGATGAAGCATCTAAATCCTTACTTTAAACAAAGTCAGCTGCCATTATTACATTATAAGTTAACTTAGTTTAAATTTTTATTTAAATTAATCAAACAGGGGGGCCTTCCTGGTGTCACAGGAGTTAAAGTCTCAGCACTATCAAGCTAACGCCAGCCACTGCAGCATGAGTTCAATCCCTGGCCAGGGAACAACCCACATGGCACAGCAGACCTCTCCTGTCTCTCCCGCTGCTCCCCTCGGCATTGTATTTTCAGTAAATCTGCCCATTCTGCTCCCTACTCTGTCTCTGGTGAATCCTTTCTGACACTGTCACACACATACACACACACCCCTGCACCTCTGGCCTGCACCCCAGTCTTGTATGCATAAATAAATAAAAATAAATCTTAAAAATAAATAAATTAGACAAACACTTACATTTTGTGTTTTGCTTTTCAAACAGCTTATTACACCACATGGACTTTTTATCCTATTTGGTAAGTTCTTTTTTTCCCTGTGATGTGGAGTGAGTATATTTCATCATTCAGTGATATTTATTATCTCTGTGTGCCAAGTAATTGGTTTGACACTAAGGAGGAAGTGGCAAATAAGACTTAGTAAGTAATTACAATTACAATGAAATGTTTAAAATAGAGCTTATCATTTGAGTATGTGGAAGAGGGACCTAATCTAGCTGAGGAAATCATTGATGATGTACCAGTGGAAATGACTGTGAAGCTGACTTGTAAAAAATGAGTAAAAGTTAGCCAGGCAGAAAGGGAGGGCAAATGTCCTCTACCAGATAACTGTCAGTGAGAGAGGGAGTTCCTGGATCGTGGAAGTAAAGGGAGCCCAATGGAGAGTGAATGGAAAGACATACTGAAAGTGGACAGAAGGATTAGAAGCATGATCATGAAGAGCTTTGTAAGCTATATTAAACTTTTTTTTAACTTAAAAATAATGGGAAACTTTGAGTAGTTTAAGGAGGAAAGGGCCATAATGAGATCTACATTTTTAAAAGTCTACAGATTACTTACTAGTAGTGTTTCTCTCAGTTAAAAAAAATATTGCCGTGTATTCCTAATATATATATATTATTAATTCATAAAGTTCATCCATCTTTTACTGTATTCATTATGTATGGATATGTACAAGCAAGTATAAGAACAGTGGAAGTATAGTAATATTTCAAAGGTTTTAAAATTAAATGGTGTGACTTTTTATAAAATATATTAACATTTAATGAGAAATGTGATTTAATATGCTTTATTATTTTTAAAGGTCTTTTTCATTTTCATTTTGGTATTCAGGTTCTAATTCTAATTTTACTTTAAGTTTGGCGCTTAATCTTAATGGTTGGCATAACTGAAAAAGATAACTCATAAGGATATAAGATATAAATGGAAGTATTTCATTGTTACTGTACCTAATTAATTATGATACTTATTTTTTAGTCTAATCCACTAGTTTTGTGGTACTTTTTTTGTTTAATTCTGCCTTAAAAAGTTTCATTTTTCCTTTTGTTATGTCACTTGATCTTGGAAACTGTTGAATTAAAATATTTTAGAAATTGGGTTAAAATGTACAGGTACCCTTCATTAGGAAGAATTTTTATAGAGAATTATTTTAAAATTGTGTATTACAATTTTTTTCCAATAATTTTTGAAGTATAATTTACAGCTATACAATTCTCCTGCCTTTGGTAGGCAACTCAATGACTTTATTAATAAATTTATAGACTTTGGTGGCCATTACCATAGTCCAATTTTAGAATATTTCCATCACCCACAGAGAGCCTTTATACTCATTTGTAGTTATTGTGCTAGGTTTATTCAGGACACATGTAACTTTCAGTAACAAAATCATACATAGCCAAAGTGCTTTTCTTTCTAAAGCAGTTTCTCACTCATTTAAAGAAGAATCACTGTAAGCTTGAAGAGCAAATTGTATGTATTTTATTTGCAAGAAATATCTATTTCAACCACTTGTCATTTGTGGGGGAGAAAACTGCAAATGCAAAATCCTATCTTTTGTTTTTTAATTTTAAAAGTACTGTAAGTCTCTGAGTTCAGTTGCTCTTATGTGCTTGACCACTAGATTACCAGCACTTCTTTTTTTTTTAATGTGCCTGGAAGATTTTTGTAGTCATTCTCTTAGCAATTCATAAAATGTGGAATATGGTAATGATGCTGCTATTTAAAGGTCTTATTTTTATAATATTGGTGATATCCTATAGCACATAAATTGCAATATATTTTAATACACTGAATAAAAAAGAATGAGAGGATGCCCTTATAGTATTATCCTTAAAATTTCATGTATATTCTAAAAATTGATAAAATACAACTTTTCATGTTGGTTTATAAAAACAAATTAGTATGAATAAGAAGTTGACTGTTTTCTTCCCCTACACCCAATGATTTATTTTGCCTGTCCTTTGGGGTCTGGGACCCATTTTGCAGAACACTAGTGTAGAAAAGTGGGATTAATAAGATCAATTAAGAGCTTGTTATGGTAGTCCAGTATGAAATGGTGATGGTAGTTTTGATGGTAGTGTGACTATGGGGATAAGTGACCAAATGTGAAAGATATTTAGGCCATAGAAGCAATGATGTTGATGACTGATTATAAGAGTTTAAGGAAAGGGAAAAGTCAAAAGATGACTCCAGAGTGTCTTACTAGCAGATATGTGGGTCCTGGTACTGTTTACCAACAGAGTTCCAGTCAACACTGGAAAAGGGGAAAGGAAAGAGAAAATGAATCAGCTTGGGATATTGAATTTGAAGTTTTTATAGCACATCCAAGTACAAAAGGATGAGGAGATTGATGCATCTGAAATATAGAACAGATTTGAATTTGGGAGCATATGTATGAAATCACCCAGGAAGAGTATATAGTTTGAGGGGGAAGAGGCTTCTTTAAATATATTAGTAAACTCAATCAAACATTACACAATTAGCTTCAAACGTGTTTTGTCTTTTTAATTAGGAGTGTATGGCGATGTACATCGAGTGAAGATTATGTTTAATAAAAAAGAAAATGCCTTGGTTCAGATGGCAGATGCAAATCAAGCTCAACTAGGTATTAATGATTAACAGTGATGATAACTTGCCCTCTTGTATATTGATTTTCCTATAAAATAACCAGACTTATAGCTAATAGAAATAAAATTTTACTGAAGAGTATCCTTTTATGCTAATGTCTTCATTATTATTTGGGTCTGCTTAGATTTTAAGATTAAAAAATATTTGTTACTTTTTGATAATTCATTTATCTACATGAACATATTGTTGGTTTTTCCATTAAGTCTAAATTAATAAGCATGACTTCTTTTGTTCTGTTTATTTTATTTTGTTTATTTGCTTTCCATCCAAGTTTTCTAGAACTATTGTATGTTGTATAGCTTAAAAGTTTATACAAACTTCATACTGATGGTGCAAGATAATGTCTTTCTATGGTCTCAATGGTCATTATTATAGTGACTTAAAATATTACTAATTTTTTTATAAGAAATACTTTGTTTGAGATTAAACTAATTCAATAACCATTTCCTGAACATTGTTATGTTCCAGGTATTTGAACTTCCTGAGAAGATAGTTAATTTTTCTTTTTTTTTCCTTTTTTTTTTTTGTTTTAACATTTATCATTTTTTTAATTTTTTAGACAATATTTAGAAGATAGTTAATTTTTCTTTGGCTGCTTTTCTTTCATTATAGTAAAATGTCATTTTTAAAGCTGTTTCGTTTGTAAAAGTTTTTGGGCTTAAAATAATTTTAACCTTTAAATTGACATTTATATTAATTATAAAATTATAATTTTAGATGAATAAATAAAAAGAATTCATTTTAATTTGGACAAATATTGCATAGACCCTAATACCCAAACTTTCTTTCTGTGCAACAGCAATGAACCATCTGAGTGGTCAAAGACTTTATGGAAAAGTGCTTCGTGCTACGCTGTCCAAACACCAGGCAGTTCAGCTTCCTCGAGAAGGACAAGAAGACCAAGGTCTGACTAAGGATTTTAGCAATAGTCCTTTGCATCGCTTTAAAAAACCTGGCTCTAAGAACTTCCAGAATATTTTTCCACCATCAGCCACTCTGCATCTTTCCAACATCCCGTATGTACTTAATTTGTTATTATTCAATTTGGTGATAAATAGTCTACAGTATATAGATTGGGAAAGGTTAAAACTCTGAAATTCTAATTGAATCTGTCCTGGTCACTGATTTCTTGTGAGATGATTTGTATGAAAGATAGCAGTATTTTGAAATTATCTTTCCAAATAATTAGTAAATCGATACCTTTTAGTTATAAAAGGAAAAAGATAAGTTTATATAGAAATATTCTATTAAGGGCCTCCCTGGTGGCATAAGGGGTTAAGTCTCAGCACTATGAAGCTGTCAGTAGCCACTGCAGCAGGAATTCTATCCCTGGCCAAGGAGCTAACCCACATGGTGCAGCAGACCTCTCCTGTCTCACCCGCTGCTCCCCTCAGCAATGTATTTCAGTGGATCTGCCTGTTCTGCTCCCCACTCTGTCTCTGGTGATTCATCTCACCACCACCACCACCACTAGCCCCCTGCAACTCTGGCCTACACCCCAGCTCTTGTATGAATAAAATAAATCTTAAAAAAAAAATTCCATTGACGCATACTTGTTCAATGGAATTGAAGACTCTTAAGTAACCAAAATAACAAAGTCAAATAATTTTTTTATCTAAGAATTTGGTAAAAATTATTTTTCTTTTATCTACAGGCTGTGAAACCATATATATGTTAATATAAAGCTTAAAATTACTCCTTATGGCCGCTTTACATTAACTAGTATTGTAACAGTCTAGGGCCTGATCAATTACAGTCTGTGCCAAATCCCTCTGTTTTTGTATGACGCATGAGCTAAGATTGATTTCTATATTTTCAAATAGTCGGGGGAAAGTAAAAGAAACATTTTGTGATTTGAAAAAAATAATTACCTTCCGTATTTTATATGGCTGCTTTTGAGCTGTAACAGCAAAGCTGAATAGTTGCTACATACTGTATGACTATCAAAGCCTAAGATATTTACTAGATGGCCCTTAAAAAAAAAAATCTGGCAGTCCCTCTTCCTACTAAAATCATTTACCTTCAAAGATGGCAATTTTTGAATTTAATACATGAAAGGGGATAGGTTTTGGAAAGGGAGGGGTGAAAGCTATAGATATGGTGCATGTATATATGTGTGTGAAAATTTATGGAATTTGGATTATGGAGTTTAAGTGACAATTGAAAGAATGGAGAAGGATAATGTTCTGGAACATAATTGTGAGTGAGAATGAAAACTGAAAGGAATAGAAAATAATCAACTTAAATGTTTTGAATACACACTCCTAGCTCATCTCCATTGAGGCTACATGGAGAAACCTTAAATCTTAAGATTTCTTAATAGTGGCTCAAACCTCATGACAACTAGGAAATATTCTTAAGAAAAAGATTTAGACAATGTGGCTCTGGAAATTTTGTAGCTCATCACTATCAAGTCAGGTAAAGAGGACTATATATGAGAGGAGGCAGGCTCCTGCTGGTGTTACCTTTTTAAATACAATACATTTACAGGAACTGGCCTCAAGTTGGAACCTACACGGAACATGTAGGTAGAAGAGAGAAAGAACAATATTTTTTGAACCATCTACCAAGTTCTGGGCACTTTGCTGGTATTTTATATGTGTTACCTCATTTAATCTCCATAGTAACCTTTTTTTTAAATTGTGATAAAATATACATAATAAAATGTGCCATTTTAACTTTTTGAGTGTGCATTCACTGTACATTATTGAGTGTACATTCACATTAAGTACATATTGTGCAGCCATCACTTCTCTCCATCTGTAGCTCTTTGTCATCATTGAAAACTGAGCTTCTATAACCATTAAATGATACTCATTTTCCTATATCCTCTTGTCCCTGGTAACCACTAGCTACATCATTATCAATTTATCCCTAATAATCTTTGCACTAATGAGAAACTCTGGTTGACTAACTTACTCAAGGTGATCTACCAAATGAATGAGAAATAAAATGTCAACTCAGATTTGCCTCCCTGCAGGGTCAGTTGTTCTTCTGCCTCACTGTTTTTGCTGGCAGTCATGAAATAAGGAAGGGTCTACTTGTAGTCAGTTGACTTTCATATTAATTATCTACTGCTAGATTATAGGTCACCCCAAACTTAACAGCTCATCACAATAGTAACTGTTCATTATCTAACACCATTATTTTGAGTCGGAATCCAAAGGGAACTAACTAGGTGTTTCTGACTGAGAATCTCTAGTAAGATTAAATCTGCCCTGGAGCTAAAGGTTCCACTTCCAGAGTGGCTGACTCCAGTGATTACTTGTGGATGGGATGCCTCAGTTCTTTGTCACAGAGACCTCTCCTTGTAGCTATTTGAGTGTTCTCATGAAATAGCAGCTGGTTTCTTCCAAAAAGAGGCCACAGTTGACATCATGATGACTCTTGGCCTCAGAAGTCACCACCTGTCATTGCTGCAATAACCTTAGGGTTACAGAGAAAACATTCCTGTTAAATATAGGAGGGTACTGCCCTGAATAGTAGGAGACATGAGTAACTGGCAGCCATGTAAGAGCCTAGTTGTCACATGACAATTCATAATTATTTTGAAAGCCGTCGAAATGTAGAACTGTGGACTAAGTAGACAGGTGAGATCTAGAAAAATAGCTTTAGAGGTACTTGAGCTAATTACTGAGGCCAGTGTACAGAAAATAATCCCTTTAAAAGAAAGTAGTATTAAAAGAATGTTCTTGCTCACATCCTAATGCAAAGATTTGATTGTTGAAGGACATGTTTCTATCAGCCTTGAACATCTTTCAGGGTACTTCCAAATCATGTCTTCATTGCATGATGTGATGATTATTTTTGAAATGAGATATTCTAGAGATTTGACAATTGTAAGAGTTAATCTTTGCCTCATTTGAGAATTAAGGCTAAGATAGTTAACACTCTCTCTGATGTTTTCATAGCCCTTCTGTTACAGTGGATGATCTGAAGAACCTTTTCACAGAAGCTGGATGTTCAGTAAAGGCTTTTAAATTCTTTCAGTAAGTTCTTGCTTTCAAAAACTACATTAACATTAGTTAATATAATATGCAAACTTTTTAAGGTAATTCAATGAAGTCTTCTGGGGTAGGGAATGGACTTTGTTGGCAAAATTAATTCTATATACTTTCTCATGTTTTTTTGATACCACTTTCAGAAAAGATCGCAAAATGGCACTCATTCAATTGGGATCAGTGGAAGAAGCGATTCAGGCACTCATTGAACTTCATAACCATGACCTGGGAGAAAATCACCACCTCAGAGTTTCCTTCTCAAAATCTACCATCTGACTTTTCTGTGAAAGTTTTCTTCTAAGACTGGACCATGATTTCAGAAAACCTTCAGACATAAACTGAAGCAGCTCAAGACCAATTCTGCCTCTTTCACAAAAACAGCTCTTTCTGAGTTTAATATTTCAAGTATATTTTAAAAAAAATCAAAGGATATTCTTTTTTCCCTCTTGTCAATTTGTGATCAAAGGTTTTCCCTTTGTACCATAGTTTCTATGAAAATAATCTTAAGGCAAAATTTTTCTTAGTAATTCATTTCCCTATATTAAATTGCATTTCTGGAGGACAGACTTTTTTTTAATTTGGGTCCAAATCAGTCTTATATGATATTTCTAAACGCCTTTGTACTTTGAAAAATTTAAACATAGATTTTTTTAAATTACAACCAAGGTTTTACTTTATGATTCAAAAGTTTGACCCCATGACAAATTATGTTCACTTGTAAATTACATCAATTATTTGGCATGTATTGATAGTTATTATACATGAGCAAATTGAGTTTTAGCGGAAGCAAATTTTATGTACTTGCATGTTTTCTTTCAATCACTATAAGACACTCCTTTGAATGACACTTAACTTTTTAAAACTATTTGGAGAAATAAAGTGTTTCAGATGTCCCCAGGGAAATTAAGTGGACTCCAGCTAGGATCTACTATTAAGGTGTCAGAGTAATAATTGTATTTAAAAAATCATGCTTAAAGTTCAAAATGACACTTACTTGCTGAATAATGCAGTGATCTTGGAAAATTTAAAATGAAAATCCTACTTAAAAACTTTTTTATAATTGTTTTCAGGAAAAAAGTTTACAGTCTTAAGGAAAATATTCAGGTCTATCATATGGTTTGACAGATTTTTTAAAAGTTATTTTTGGTAAGGTCTTCTTTTAGAAAAAATTAATCTCAAGGGTTTTTTGTACCACTATAATCTCTAATACTCAGAATTACTGTGTATTTACTTAATTTCTTATTATGTGCCTTATTATGTGCTTATGATACAATAGGTTAGATTTTTATCTAAGTATCTAGAAAGCTATATTGTGGACTTGGTGAGCGTTTATTTTTCTTTCCCTGGTTTGATAAGGATTTTAAAATAATTTCATTGCAATTTTAAGTGATTTTCAATAAGTAATAGTTTCTATTCAAATTTTTGGTGCTTCAGTACAATGATGGGGTGGGGAAGGGTAAATGGTTTTGGGAATACTCAGTGCACACCTGTAGGCCTCTTCAGATTATGACCCTTAGTGGTCATTGCCATTTATAGCATACCGATTTGGGGCTATAAAATGCAATCTCAGTTTCTGGATCTTGTCTAATCCTATGACTCATTAGAATTTGTCTCAGGATTACTTGGTTTTTCTCAGTACTCACAATGGGAACATTGCTTTTCTTTGTTAATGTAATAACTTCATTACTGAGCACCCACATGTGGAGTATGAGAAGTTGGATTTTTTTCTCATATTCTCTCCCAGTCTCTTTTTGGTTGAATGTAAAGAGTACATTTTAATGTTGCTTCTGTGATTGTGTAATGTAAAATTGTTTATTCTTAAGGAGAAACTTGGTTTTGTTAATTCTGTCAATGTTTGATCAGGTTTTTTTAAAAGCAGAATTTGTCAAAATGGTCATTTTTATCCACTTATCTTACATTTTTCAGAATCTTAGAGTAGCTCATCTCATCTTTTAAGAGAGTATCTCAATATCTTTGCTATATTCCAGACATTAATTTGAAAAGAGAAAGATGTTTTACAAAAAAATTATACAAATAACTCAACACTGAATAGCAGTTGGTAGAATAGGAAGGCCGATAATAAATTGAGAACTTAATGGATCAATTTTTAATATTGACTAAATTGACAAATTATCATTTATCTAGTTTTTATTTTTTTACTTATGAAATATATTTTCACCAAAACAATACGGGGGGGTGGGGGGAATCTCTGTGAAATCTCCCAAAATTTGCTTTTTCCCTTCTATATAAGTACTATTATAATTTTCAGTGGCATGTTAAATTGGACTGATTCATTTACTTTGAGTTAGGAATTCTGTGCAATTTTAATTGGTGATTCTCACAACATTCAGTGTAAGTGTAGCAAAGTGTAGCAGAAGGAAGATCATGATGGTGTTGAATGTAACTTGGAGGTTAGTAAATAGCCTTTAAATCTAAGAACATATTGCATCCTTTTCAGGGATTTGTTTGTGTGTGTGTATGTGTGTATGTGTGTGTGTGTATAGATAAGTGTATATATATACACTCTTCTAATGTTGTACATACATATGCACATTACATTTTAATTTATTGACAAAGAAAATTAATCAAATTAAGATTTGGAAAAGTTAGATATCCTTGTTTAAAATAGTGTGTTTAACACCATCCATTTGTGTCTAAAATTAGCTGTTGTACATGGATGTTGTCCATATTGGGATATTTGCTGTTGAATTTTAGAGGTCTACAATATTTGTGTTGGCATAGCTTCTGTAAAAATATTTTTTAACTATCAGAATAGTAGAAAAACTAGATCTTTGTATTTTTGTTTGGCATGCATTCATTCATTATCTTAAAACGATGTTTTATTTTTGCTGAATTGTATCCTGTTTTTAAGTTTATTTACTTTCTCTTAAGGAGTATTGTCATCACTTTTGGAAGTATCTTGACTTTCACACAAAGTATATATAGTCAGGACTTTAAAAAAATAGCAGTACACATTTGACAGTAGCAATTTGTGACAAAATGTTTTACTTTGGGATTTAAGTAACTTGCATAGCAGTGAAATGTGTTTTGTGTGAGATGACAAATAGAAAAATGAACCAGTTATCTTGATAACTTATTGGAGAGTATCAGAATTACCTCCTAAGAATGGTATAAATTCTTTGTTTGATATTAAATATGTAACATTTAAAATAATGATTCTGATTTTTATTGCTGAAAGTTGCAGATCTCACAGTTTTTAGAGACAGCTTCCACCAGCCTGATTCCTTACAGAAGCAGTTCCTTCTTTGGCTCCACCTAGGACTGTGATCATTGAATCTGCTTTGCTTGCTTAGCAGTACTATCACAAATGTCTGTTCCAATCTCAAAAACTTTCAAAGTTCCCATGTCTTATCCAGCAAGATTTATAGCTTGAGCATATTATCATGCAGTTTTTCTTCTAAATATTTTCTTCTAAATATCCACTAAATATTTTTGAATAAAAGATGACAAGCTCAAAAGTATAGGTTGCCTTCCCAGGATTCACTTTAAAACCTCAAGTTAAAACCTTAAGTTTGCCAAACTATAAACCTATCTCTTAGAAAACCTAATGTGTACTGCTATTTTTTTTTAAAGATTTATTTATTTATGCATACAAGAACCTGGGGCACAGGCCAGAGGTGTGGGGGGTAAGAAGATTCACCAGAGACAGAGTTGGGAACAGAACAGGTGGATTGACTGAAGTACACTGCTGAGAGGAACAGCGGGTGAGACAGGAGAGGTCTGTTGCTCATGTGGTTTGCTCCCTGGCCGGCCGGGGATAGAACTCGTGTTGCAGAGGCTGCAGACAGCTTCATAGGTTGTGTCTCAACCCCTTGCGCCACGAGGGAGGACCCCTATACTGCTATTTTTAAAATCTAGAAAACAGCATGACTATGTGTAGAAGCATTTTTCTTAGCCTTTCCTTTGTCTTGATCTGTTTTTAACAAAAATAAAACTGCCAGACTTAAATATTCTACTATTGTGCTAAAAAGAAATGTAGTTTAGATTGCACAAAACTTCCTTTAAAGAAATTATAACTCAGCTGTCTTATAAAAGAACTGTGTTGTTACCTACAAGACTATTTGCAGTCTTTTTTCAGAGCAAATTCTAACAGCTTCTTATGAATGGTTTAAAAAGTAGAAAATTGCTAGCATACTAGTTTGGGGGGATGGTTTATATTGGGGGAAAAAAAAACAGGACCAAAGTTTATGTGCCTTCTTTAGTAGTCTTAATTTTCTTCCTATTTGAGACTAAGGTAGTATCAGTATTCTGGTTTTCAGGAAGTATGTGCTATAGTTTTAAAAGAATGTTATCCCACAGACTACACAAGCAAAGAATTGTAACTGTATAAGTGGAATCAGTTACACTTTTTTTGCCTTTTTCCCATAATATTCATTGTATAGCATTGTACATATAAGTCCAAGAACAGAGCTGCTCTAAATCTTTGTGGTAGTCATCTTAGTTTCCATAACCTGAGGCATATGTTCCAGAGAACAGGGATATTTGTCTGGTCCAGTGACCTTGGTGATCATAGTCATGATTGAAGCTGCTGCAGCATGCTTACATGAGCACTGTAAACAGGTTGTTTTGTATGTGTGTTAATTTCAGTTCTTGCATCTAGGTGGTAGTAGTAGTAACAAATATTTAAGTAGCTATTTTTGATGCCATTAAACAATCATACTCTGACCTTTTTCCCTTAGCATTATTACCAGATCTTTTAAAAATTCATCCCACAATCCAGAAAGTACTAATGATAAAGATTCCTGACTAAGCAAAGTTTTCATCAGTATGTCACCTCATTGCTCTGACCAAAGACTGACTGTTCTGGTTTTAACTCCTCTCTGTTATGCATTTTCCCAAGCTCCTTTCAGAAAGAAGACTCATTGCTAAGAGGCCTTTACTTTCTATGTCCTGTTGATGACTAGACTACTTAGAGAAAATGGGGATTTAATGTGAACAGAATGGATTAAGATGTTAAGGGTTTGATGGGCATTTTCAGTACTGTATTTAAAGGGAAAAAATAGCACAGCTAGGAGCCTCTACATTGTCTCGTGTTTTGTATGGTCTGTTCATAAAATTCCCTTTTTCATTTTATGAGAATGTTCATCTAACGTAAGAAGATGCTGTAAATATTTGTAACAACATTTTTTAAACCAGGCCAAAAAAAGAAAAAAAAGGTTTTTGGGAACAAGTTAACATATAAAGTGGTTTTATATAACACATCAATTGTCTTGTATATTTTGATAAGCAGCAGTACCAGCTTTCATTTGTAACACAGTTTGTGGCATTGGAAGAAAAGGATTCTGTGATTGTTGATGTGATTTATGTTATAAATGCAAAGAGAAGATAAAATATTAAAAAACATATTTTCTAAATGCGTAGTGCATGGTTAATTCAAGCTTCTGTACACTACAATATACTCCATTTCTTTCAGTTTGTATAAACTATTTGGTATCTCTGAGCTCTTTCCTAACAAGTATAACATTGTAGCATGCCTTTTAATAAATGTCATAACATCTGTACCCTCTTAAAATTTTTCTGTGTTCTTGTCTGTACTTTGGGTTTCTCCCTTGTCTTATCTGTAATTCTAATGATGTCTTATTTTCTTTTCTTTTCCATAGCCATCCATGTAGACTTGTCATAATTTTTAAAAAGGAAGCACATATTCATTTAACTTAAAAAACTGAAATAAAAGCTTAGGAGAATTAACCACCTCTCTTTTATTTAAGGAATTGTTCTCATTTTGAGGAATGACTGTTTTTCTAATCCTCTAGAGCAAAGTCTTCTGTGGCACTCCCTCTTCAGTACAAGAACACGGTGGCACACTTGTGAGTGCTTCTTGCTTTCTCTTTCTGTGTATCTTCTTTTCTCCTCTCTCTTTGTCTCTCTCTCTCACACAGACACATAATGTTGGGCAATGCCAAATAAGTACATTTTCTCCAGTTTAATTCAATTTTTGACTTCCCTACGAAATTAGTATATACAAATTTTAAGACATGAGGTCAGACCTCAAATCAAGTTTGTGTTCTTTGTAATTAAAGGATAACTCAGATGCCAGCTGCCTATATATTGCTTTTTCTTAGACAAATATTTTATTTCTACATTCTTTAGAGTTATTAGATTGTAAGAATGTAAGCATTCCTTTTAATCTTTTATTCTTGGATCTTTTAGAAGTGGGAATTTAATGAAATAGAAAATTAGATCAACCAATACTACTGGCTCACCTATAAAGTACATAAATGTACTTTTAAGCATGAAGCATTTTTATCAGGAAAATATAAACATATATCCAAATTAGGTTTTTATAAACTTGTTTATGTAGTGCTTATTTGCATCACAGAACACTTAGAACCATCACTAAGAGCATGTAATTTTGAACATAAATTGAAAGAAAACACTGGTTCAATTACCACCTTTAAAATATAAGTGGGCCTCCCTGGTGGCACAGCGGTTGAGCGCTGGGTTGCGAAGCTGCCCACAGCCTCTGCAGTGCCGGTTCGATCCCCGGCGGCGCCGGGCAAGGGTCCCACATGGTGCACAGACCTCTCCTGCAGCCCACTGCTCCCCTCAGCAGTGTACTTCGTCAGTCTGCCTGTTCTGCTCTCTGCTCTGGCTCTGGTGAATTCTCTCACCCTCCCTTGCCTCTGACTGTACCCAGTGCTTGTATAAATAAATAAATTTTTTAAAAAAAGATTTAAAAATAAAATAAAAGTGGCACAGAAGTGACTTGCCTGAGATCACGTGCCAGTTAACTGCAGAGTCTGGACTAGAACCTTAGTCTCCTTGGTGTTCTGGAGTACTCTCAGTTGCACCCGGGTGTTATATTTTGGCCTTGTCAAGGAAGTGGTGGGTTTTATTTCTGCTGAAAGATAAAATGCCAACCTGCTTATGAACTTTTTTAAGTAGATAATTTCAAGGTGTGAATTTCATAATTTAAAATGTTGTTACTCTTGGTATTCATTTGCTAGGGTTGGCCTAACAAAATACCACAGACTAGCTTAAAAACAAATTTATTTCCTTAAATTTCTCAAATCTAGAAGACCAAGATTAAGGTGTCTGTAGTGTTGATTACTTTAGAAACCTCTTTCCTTGCCCTATAGAAAGCCACCTTCCCCCTGTGCCTCTGTAAGGTCTTCTCTGTCTGTGGGTATGTGTCTTAATCTTTAGGAATACCAGCCGTGTTGGAGTAGGGTCCACCCATCTGACCTCACTTTAATTGCATCTATAAAGGCCCTATCTCCAAATACAATTGTATTCAGAAACAGTGGGGTTTTGGACTTCGACAGAAGACTGGGGGGTGAGCTTACCCGATTCAAGCCATAACATTTAAATAAAAGTTACTCATTTCACCAAGTTCTGATTGTGCCATCTACTGAAGTAGATCCTGGGAAAGATACAAAGAGTTACAGATATGGTGACTTACATTTTAGAAGTGTGTAATCTTGTAGAAATCCTGCCTAAATCCAAATATCAAATAGTCTTGAACTCTTGCCTTCAATAGGAAGTCGCAAAGATGGGTCAGGAGATCTCTCTAGGCTGCTCTAGTTACCATACACATGACTGAAGCTTTCCTCCAGCTAATTGTGAGCACAACACATAGGAACACACACCCTGCAGTAATTCTTCCCTTGAGGAAATAAGCTGTTTGAAAGCGATGATTATTTCTACAACATAAGCCATTACTTAAACAGTTTAAAAAATACTCAAGTAAAAAGACACTGCCAAGCAAGCTGTGCCTAATTTCCAGTACCAACATTTGGTGATAATTGAACTGGGATGCTAGGTTAGGAAGAGTTGGCAGTGTTAAATCCATTTCATTTACAATTTGTGTGACTATTCCTGTATCAATGATTTTTTGATTGTCCTATGTTTTACTATCAAAATTTATGCTGAAATTGTTTTTTTCATATGATGCAAGTTTCTATCTAATATCACACACAGACACACGCACACTGACAAACACGACAATGCATCTGCAGTATATACTGCTGGTGATTCAACCTTGAGCCCAAGCTGATAAAGCCATGCCCTTAAGGAACTTGTAGTCAAATGAGGACAGGCTTTAAACGTTGTTACACCATTCAGTGTACAATTGTAAATGATACAGACTTAATGAAAAAGGAAGTTGAGAACATGGAATATGATGCAACATTTTAAAATAGTAAAAAATTAACCTTGGTTCACATCTGAATTGAAAATTCTAATAACAGTTTTGTTAGAATTACTGCATTCTTGGGACCTTCCTGGTGGCACAGTTGTTAAGTCTCAGCACTATGAAGCTATCTGCAGCCCCTATGGCACGAGTTTGATTCCCGGCCAGGGAGCTGACCCACATGGCACAGCAGACCTCTCCTGTCTCACCTGCTGCTTCCCTCAGCAGTGTATTTCAGTAGATCCCACTGTTCTGCTCCCTACTCTGTCTCTGGTGAATCCTCTCATCCCCTGTGGTATACACCCCTATGGTATAGACTACACCACCCCTGTGGTATAGTCCTCTCACCACTGGACTATACCACACCTCTTGCATGCATAAATAAGTAAAAATAAATTTGAAGAAAAGAATTCTAATGTTCCATAAAGACAAATATATCTTCTTTCACTTCTGGGTACGGTAACAGAATGCAGTGATTCTGTTGAAATAAACTGTCCTCAGATTAAATAAGCATGTATATCCTTGTTCTGTGCCTCTTAGATTATATCTGCCAAATTCTTGATCCTGCAGAATACAAAAGTCAAATATTAAACTTATAAGACTGTCTTTAAACACATGAAAGCTGCTATTATTTATGTTAATGTAGGACAAAGAACACTTGAGAGCAACAGGCACTATTAAAGGTGAAGATATTTCATTATGCTATATAATGAAATACTTTATACAAATTAACACAATAAAGCTACATGGAAGGATTTCACAGATGTGATAGTGAACTGAGGAAACCATACACAAAAGGATACATAATGTATAATTCTATTTACATCAAGCTCAAAAGTAGGATAATGGTTATCTTTGGGAAGAAGGTAATTGATATGAGGAAAGGTTTCTGGTATATGGTTAATGTTTTATTAACTTTTGTACCAGTTACCCACAAGTGTTTGCTTTCTGATAATTCATTGACCTTGTGCACTTATGATTTGTGTATCATACTTCAATTAAAAGGATTTTGGAAAATGATTGTTTTTTTTTAAGATTTATTTATGCATACAAGAACTGGGGTGCAGGCCAGAGGTGTGGGGGTGTGTGCGAGAGGATTCACCAGAGACAGTGGGGAACAGAACAGGCAGACTGACTGAAATACACTGCTGAGGGGAGCAGCGGGCGAGTCAGGAGTGGTCTGCTGTACCATGTGGGTCGCCTCTCTGGCCAGGGATAGAACTCTTGCTGCAGGGGCAGTGGATAGCTTCAGAGTGCTGCGTCTTAACCCCTTGCACCACCAGGAAGATCCCAGAACATGATTGTAATTGAGCAAGGAACTATAAACCATTCTCAAGTCAGCTGATTATTCCACCCAAGAAGTAAGATCTTGTAGAGGTCCTATCTTCAAATACAGCTGTATTCTGAAGTATTAGGGGTTGGAATTTCGTATAAAGGAGGGGGAACACAAGCCCAGAACATATTTTTCCCATAGGAGCTCGTGATCCTGCTGAGACAGTCTTCAGAGTCTTAGAAGCCACACTCAGAAAAACTCTCTCTTCTAATCTTACTGACTGGGCTCTATTATGCATGCAGGAACAAACAGAATTGAGACTCCAGAGGTTTGTAAAACAAAACTAAATTGTTAAAAATGAGTCTCACGAAAAGAACAGTAGGAGTAAAAGTTGTGGTTTTTTTTTTTTTTTAACTTATTAATGAAACAGCAGGATGACAGCTGGAGAAAAAAGAGTTAGGAAAACTAGGCTTTGTATAATTCATGGGAAAGGGGATTCTAAGAGTGCTAATTTAGATATAAAACCTGTGAACCTTCTGCAGGCAATTAGATCATAACATTGTGGAGTTCTCTACCGGATTTTTTTTTTAATAAATCACATCCTTAACAGTTTTCTATAAGTTAACCGCTAACACTATAGGATTGTTAGTCACCCAATCATTTTATATTATTTCATAGTTTTAGATAAATAAAATTACCACAGAAATACCATAGAATATAGTACACATTGTCCTTCATCCTGAGTCTCCTTGAATAACAGCCAGCCCTGGACCTTAATTGTGAACATTGACTTCTGGCCTAATATCCAATTCACTGCAGGCTTCCTGGAGGAGAAATTAACTAAATGAATAGAATGGGTGGAGGAGCCAGATGAATTGCAGCACCAATTCAGTCTGTAGCACTTGGAGTTTTGGATTGCTTCTCTATAAAATGGAGATGATAATAACACCTTTCTTGCAGAGTTGTGAGGAATAAGTTCATTACTACATGCAAAGTACTTAGGAGAGTGCCTGCACTTGATAAATGTTACGCAAAAGTTAGTTATTATTAACAGTCATCTAACAGTCCAGTTCCTCAAATTACATTCTTGACCTTCATACCCTATAAGGAAATGACCCAGAAGTTCTATGTTTTCTTTCAGTGAATAGATATTTTTCCTTTTCCCATAATTCTTTCTACAAGAATGAAGTTAGATAATTAGTGGGGGAGGGGAGAAAGACTTTTATCTCTGCCTCAAGAGCTAATTTAATACCTAATATTAAATGTTTCAAAGATGTCCCAAACTAGAGGGATTAAGTACTAACTTTATACTATCACCTTAGAGACGTGTCAGTTAGGTAAATGGTTTGACCAGAAAATGATGGAAATTAGCATAAAGCTGAAGGGAGCTCCAGGATTCACCAGGTCCTACTCTGGCCCGAGACAATCCACCAAAGATCTGGGAAGGAACTGGGATTCATGACCTCAGTGGACAGGAAGGGGTAAGGTGCCCAAGCATCTTAGCCCCAAAGCTTGAGATCTAAAATGCCTTCACACTAAGTGTTGCTTATCCTAAAGCCCTCCTCAAAGAATCAGCTCCACCCTCCAACTAAGGCAGGAATTCAAATGAATTAAGGAGCTGTCAGCAAGGGAGAGCCTTAGCAAACAGCTTTCCTTATCCCTCTATTAGTGACTTCCTTAATTCTCTGCACTATTTTTTCCACTTAGAGTTGCTTTTCTCAACTCTTCTTTAGTTGAAAAGCATACAAACCTCATGGTCCCCTTTAGTGTCATTGCAACGCTGGTAATAATGTGATGGCTAAAACAAAACAAGGACAACTTTGAAAAACAAATGTATTTTGGTATTTAAATGAATCTGTGTTTAACCTTGCTAATATGGTATCATTGTGAGCACTGATTATACAACCTTGCATCTTATGTGGTATGGAGGAGACAGCATTTCTAAAGTCAAGCCTGACACTGCTTTATTATTTTTAAAAAAGATTATTTATGCATACAAGAACTGAGATACAGGCCAGAGGTGTGGGGGGGGGGTGAGAGGATTCACCAGAGACAGCGTGGGGAACAGAACAGGCAGATCTACTGAAATACACTGCTGAGGGGAGCAGTGGGTGAGTCAGGAGAGGTCTGCTACGCCATGTGGGTAGCTCCCTGGCTGGGGATCGAACTTGTGCTACAGAGGCTGCGGACAGCTTCATATGTTACGTCTTAACCCTTTGTACCACCAGGGAGGCCCCTGACACTGCTTTATATAGCCAGATGTACGAACAAATCTGCATGTGGATGGAAGTGCCATGATGGCACACGACTGCTTGATCCTCAGAAACTGCTTGATCCCTAAGGCTTGTCTAACTGCTTTTCTAGGCAACTGGCTCAAAATTGTGTCACTTAAACACTTCTGGAGGCTTTTTCTGGCAAACATTGAACATCAGGAAGGAAAGGTTTCCCCTTGGAGTTTCACAGAGGAAATTTGGGTCTATCCCTGCACAAGAAAAATGTAGCCTGAATTTATCCTGCAGCTGGACCTCGATGAGGTTGGACTTTGTTTTCCTTGGAAAGCAATCTGAAAATCCTTGTTCTTTAGAGCATCATGAAGATGAGAACATGAAAAGACTTGTTAGTGTCTACTTGAAGAAACTGAAAATGGATTTTTGTTATAAATGCTTAAAGAAACAAACACATAAAGGCTTTTTGAGCCTTTGTAGTTCAGATTCAGTATCTTTCAGGGCTTCGATTCTATATTCCACACAAAACAAGTGTGATTGCATTTTTAAAAACATTTGAAAAAGTCAGCCTTACACCAAAGTAGGATAATAGTTTCTAAACTTAGCCAAGCGAATATTTCTTTGGTCACCCTGGAACTTCACTATGGAACTGAAGAAAATGGTGCAAATTTTGGCATCAGCATTCAGACATTCACAAAAATAGGCAAACAAACCCAGTTGTCTTCTGTCACAAGCAAATTGCCTTGGTGGCCTGCAGGCCTCAGCTGCCTGCCAGGGCTCCTAATACTTCCTGCAGCCATGCCAACTCTTTGTTCCTTTTTTCCTCTTCCTGTGTTAGCAATCACCCCTACCTAACTGGGGATCTCAATCTATGGCCTGTTGCCATGTTTATTCTCTCCTGCTTCTTCCAACTCATGGACTCAACTGGTTTTCCTATCAGTCTTGCAAATATGCTCAAGTCCCCTCAGTCTTAAACAAGGAATGAAAGCCCTCCATGCTCCTTTGTCTTCCCTCCTAATTCTCATCTCCCCCTCACAGTCAAACATCCAAATAGAATGGCTGCTGCTTCTTTATTTTCCTACCCTCATCAAAGCTCTCTTTTTTGCCACACGTAAGAACTCAAAATCAAAGTAGTTTTAAAATAAAAACCTACACTGCCCCTCAAACAACAGACTACTTCCTTAGTGTTTGCAGCAGGAACTGGAGCACAGATGGTATTAAGCATGCAATACAAATAACACCGTTTGGCTAACAAATGTGTGCTGAGCCCCACCTTGGTTCTACTTGTTCTGAATGCTTTCTCATTCCTTATTCTCCCCGTGCCTTTCAGCTTGGACTGTCACACTTGAATTTCTGTATTTTATACTAGGAAAACAAGTTTTAAAAATAAAATATTAAAAATAAAATATTATTTTCTGGAGAAGAAGACCTGGAGGAGGCATGGAATAGAGACATGTGAAGAGGCAACAGCCATGCTTGCTTCTCAGCCTTGGACTTGCACCAGGTACTTAGGGTACAAGGAAGGAGACACTTGAAGAGACATAGGTGAGAGACCGCGCAGGGGTCTGACAATGGCAGCCTTTGCCTTGACTTGGACTTTACTTTTGCTCCTTTCATCCCAGACCTGCCTGGCCCCTTCTGCCCCTTTCTTTGGTTCCTGACAGAGGGTGGCTTAGACCTGTGGCAAGCTTTCAGGCCTCAGTGGTCCTGCTTTGGGCCAACCCTATTTGGCTGGGCATTTATCAATAAGGGGTTGGGTAACTTTGGGTGTCTAATTGGTTTAAACACACTGCTGAGGGGAGCAGCGGGCAAGACAGGAGAGGTCTGCTGCACCATGTGGGTCAGCTCCCTGGCTGGGGATAGAACTTGAGCTGCAGTAGTTGCTGATAGATTCATAGTGCTGAGACTTAACCCCTTGCACCACCCGGGAGTCCCCCCTGACTTGAATCTTATTGAAAAAGTTATTTTCTATTGAAAAAAAAAGTATGTAAAATATTATTTTCTGTTCCTCCCTCCCCCCATTCTGAGACTCTGATATGCACCCTCCCCATATCCTGGTTTAAAAACACTGGTTTAAAAACACTTCTTCTCAGTAGATCATGAGCTCAGCCTTTCTGCGTCAGTAGCAATGACATCCCCAGGAAGTATAAACGATTAGAATGCAAACACAACCTTGCAATTAGGGCTTCTGAATGCCAGTGACCTTTTCTCTCACCATGGAAATGTCGTTGTCATGTTTCTCTTTTAATTTGTGACTATGAATGTCATCACCCACCATCACTCTGATTACCAGCCACTATATAAATGAGACAGTCACATGTAATTGAATTTCCCAAGATTGCAGACCTATTTAAAGGGAGGCCATCCTTTATTTAAGGAGTAACAGAGATAAAACCTGGAGAGGTAAAGTCCTTCATGAGACCACGGCGAGTCTGCAGATAGCTTGGCTCTATACTGGGGGAATGATCCCCCCATCCATTCACTCAGCATGTGCTGAAGTGGGGCATGAGGCTCTGTGGTCAGGAAGCCAAAGAAGCTCCAGTGCTCTGGTTGCAGGTATGGACAACTAATCAGGTGTTTACTCATTGTTGCAAGAGGAGGTTCTAAAACACCAGAGGCGCACACAATGGAAGGGGAAGGAGGAGAGTGAAGTTATGGAGCAGATGCACAGCATTTACAGCCTCCAACAATGAGGCAACGTTCATCGCCATGGGCCAGGCAATCGCCCTCCATGTTGTGGCCATGTTATCCCACAGCCTCCAGAGCCTCCACAACAGGGAAAGAGCAATCGTTCTTACAAGCTTCGTTCTGCTCCTGGAACGCTGGCCAGAATTATATGGCTCCGACGTAACTGCCAGGGAGGCTAGGGAATTTAGAGGAGTAAACAGATATTTGGTGGCACCCTCTCTGGACCGATGATAAATTGGAATTAACCTGAAGAGGAGTCAGGGAGAGAGCAGAATATGCCAAGGAAAGGGAACAGGGTGTGTGGGAGGTTTGGGGAGCAGCCATGAATGGCGTGAGGCTAGAGTTCAGGGAGTCTTGGAGTGGGAAGTGGGGTGTGCTGTAAACTGCCAGAGCCATGCCAGGCTGGGAATTAGGATGCCACCTTATGGGCCGAAGGAGCATTAAACAAGAAGCAGTGGACTTTGGTGCAGGCTCTTTCCAGCCCCATTCCTGACGTGAATCCCGAGACTTTCAGCAAGATGAGGTTTGAGTATGAAGATGTTGATTGTCAACACCCTGTCAGGGCCCTGGCTCTCTCGGAGAATGGGCAGAGCAGAAGAGATGGAAACATGGATTCTGGGCTGGGAGGCCCAGGCTTGATGCTGGTGCTGCCAATTAGTAATTGTGAGACTCTGGGAAGGTGATTTGCCTCTGTGACTTAGCTTCCTATCAATAAGAGCCAGGTTATAAGAGTGTCTATAAAGGGTGGTGAGGATGAAATGAGTAAAAGTATGTGAGGTGCTTAGAAAGTACCTGACACAGGGCCTCCCCTGGTGGCACAGCCTCTGCAGCGCCGGTTGGATCCCCAGCTGCCAGCGAGGGTCCCACATGACGCATAGACCTCTCCTGCAGCCCGCTGCTCCCCTCAGTAGTGTATTTTGTCAGTCTGCCTGTTCTGTTCCCTGGTCTGGCTCTGGTGAATTCTCTCAACCTCCTGCACTTCTGACTGTACCCAGTGCTTGTATAAATAAATAAATAAATAAATAAATAAATAAATAAATAAATAGATAGATAAATAAATAAATAAATAAATGAATCTTTAAAAAAAGAAAGAAAGTACCTGACACAGAGAAGATGCAATGTGACTTCTGCGCCATAGGCCATTCATCTTTCTCCAAGCTCCTCATTGTCAGTCTAGCCTCTTAGATCAAATGTGCAATGGATGGCAAAATAAAAAGCTCCATCCTCTGTTAGTATGACGAGAATGTCAGCAGCTGGGAGACATGTGTAGAAGATCTTTTCCATAGTCTTGACACTACAGCGTAGAAAAGACCCATCTGGGGATGATGAGGTGAGCTGGAATTAGTGTTGTCAGATAAAATACAAGCTAAACAAGGAACACTCTTTTAGTAAAAGTTATTCCCATGTAATAATATAGAATGGGATGTGCTTAGCCATTTTTATTGCCTGGGAGATACCGATACTGCAACACTTGATACCTGAAATTCAAATTTAACTGAGCCTCTTGTATTTTTTTTATTTGCTAGAGATGGCAAACAGTCTGGAATGTTTTGTCGATATTTTGGAAATATTTGCCAGACCCAGCCACAGAGAGGGATGAGCTCCAGCCTGACATTTTGAGAGGCACAGCTGCCATGGGCACCAGTTACTCTGGCTGGCATGTGGGCTCTACTGGGGCAGGCGGAGCAAAGTGCAGGCAGTAAGTAGCCGCAAGACCACAGCTGTTGGGGAAACACAGGGCTGCTGGTGTGGGCAGGAGAACTGTCTGGGCTGATAATGCCTCAGCAGCCCTTCTCAGAGCCTCCCACACATCTGGCCTGGATGCTCTCAGGGACTTGAAGGGTCAAAGTTTGTTCTACGTGGTCGGTGACAGAAGGAAAGTGGAGTCCTTCCGGGCACTGGGCCTGTCCAGATGTCCTTATGACCCCCACGCCTGAAGCAGGGCGCAGGGTGAAGTGTGTCACCACTGTTCTGATGCTTGCCCTCTGCACAAACTCCCCTCACAGCACAGGGGCCCGTGTCCCAAGGACCAGCAGCCAGGCTCAGCCTTGGTGCAGAGGACACGGAACTTTCAGCAGAACTGTCCCTTTATTTGCAGAGCCTGAAGCACAAAGAAGCCAAGCTTGTATTGAAAAATAGGTGAAAAGCCAGAAAGTGCTGACTTTTATATGGTGGAAAATTGGCAGGCTATTAAAGAGGACTGAATTTAATTATTATTGCACTTGTCTGGGTGTTCTGTTGAGAAAGCAATGATGTGAGGATGAGTAATAAAATGAAGACACGTATCATTTATAAGATCTATATATCCATAAACTGCTTTTTTAAAATATTCATTTCAGGAAAACCATGTTGATAAATTAAAGAGTTTCACACAATTTGTATTCCATTAGCAATATTCACCTACAGCAGAGATTGGCAAGCTTTTTCTATGAAGGACCAGGTAGTATATATTTTAGGATTTTTAAGTCATATGGTTTCTGCGAAAACTCAATTCTGCTTTTCTAATATGAAAGCAATAAGACTTTCTTTACAAAACAAAAACAGCTTAATTCTGCAGGATTGAAAACAAAATGTAATTGTATTCCCCAGGTATGAAATTTGAATATGTCTGATCAAATGCAGTTAATCAAAATAAAAGTTTTAAGTTAATTTATACATTTTCAGTAAGCTAGCCTCTAAATGTCCAAATCCTCTGTTTAGAATAGAATACAAATTATGATTAATTAATATCAACTCTTTAAATCCAAATAAGGCCTCCCCTGGTGGCGCAGCAGTTGAGCACTGGGCTGCGAAGCTGCCCACAGCCTCTGCAGCGCCAGTTGGATCCCCGGCCGCCAGCAAGTGTCCCACATGGCATGGCAGACCTCTCCTGCCTGGCCCACTGCTCCCCTCAGCAGTGTATTTCGTCAGTCTACCTGTTCTGTTCCCTGCTCTGGCTCTAGTGAATTCTCCTACCCTCCTGCACTTCTGACTCTACCCAGTGCTTGTATAAATAAATAAAATCTTTAAAAAAAAATAAAGACTTGATTACATCTTATGAAATATTTTCATAAAAGTAAAACTATTCACAAATCTAGACTTTCATATTGATTTAGTTGCTGACAGAAAGAGCTGATATACTTCATATGGATTAGAACTAGAGCTAAATATTCACAACTTTTAAATGAATATGAATTGTTAATGTTACTAAATATTCCTCATCTGACATGAGCAATTGTAAAAACTGCAAATTTGTAAGAACTTCCTGGAGTCACAGTTAGACAGAACATAAAGAAAAACAGAAAATGAACACAGACTATTGGGATATAACACTTCATCAGGCAAGAGTCTGTCACATTCTGAGTAGAGAGAAAAGGGTTTGAATAGATTAATGTCTTCTATCTTTTCTGTTACTTTTAGTTCTCAATCTTCCCTACACTTTGAAGCATCTACCTTGATGTCAGCAGTACCACAAAGAGAACATTTCCCAGTAGTCAGAAGCTGTCACCTCTTTTTTTTGTAAAGACTATTTATTTATGCATACAAGAACTGGGGTACAGGCCAGAGGTGTGGGAGGTAAGAGGATTCACCAGAGACAGAGTGGGGAATCGAACAGGCAGATTGACCCAAAGTATACTGCTGAGGGGAGCAGCAGGCGAGGCAGGAGAGGTCTGCTGTGCCATGTGGGTGTCTCCCTGGCTGGGGATCGAACTTGTGTTGCAGTAGCTGTGGATAGCTTCACAGTGAAGCTTCACAGCTTCACAAACTTAAACCCTTGCACCACCAGGGAGGTCCCAACTGTCCCCTCTTACTGAAAGAAAGCTGGGCAAGAGATGTGGAGAAATAACTCCTGGGTCTGGAAGGGGTGGCTCCAGGAATGGCTGTTTACAATTAAGGTTACTTATGCTGATGCTCAGTTGAGGTTCCTGAGTGAAGGAGCACACATGTGAGTTTTAACAAATTAATTTTTATGTTTATGCCAAGTCCTTTTCTTCTTTGTAATTATTCTGTAGTAAAACATCCTACACGCTGAGGAGGCCGCAGGTGGTGGTGTAGGGGCAGGTCTCCTGGACTCCAGTCTTCTGGGACTCCATTGCAGCCAAGCAGGTACTGCTGGGCAGAGCAGTGTTGTTCATGTGGGGCAGGACGTTGGTGTTTGTGTGCTGCAGGGCATCCACATTTCTGGCAATTTCTTTTCCTTTTTTTTTTAAAGATTTATTCTATTTATTTATGCATACAGGAGCTGGGACGTAGGCCAGAGGTGCAGGGGGTGCAAGGATTCACCAGAGTGGGGAGCAGAACAGGTGGATCTACTGAAATCCACTGTTGAGGGGAGTAGTGGGCGAGACGGGAGAGGTCTGCCGCGCCATGTAGTTAGCTCCCTGGCCAGGGATCGAACTCGTGCTGCAGTGGCTGCAGATAGCTTCATAGTGCTGAGACTTCACCCCTTGTGCCAGCAGGGAGACCCATTTCTGGCAATTTTTAAAGAAACAGGTTCAATGCAATGGGGACTCTGAACATGGCAACTGGAAGGGTGTCTCCCTCTTCTGAGATCCCATAAAACTTTCTTTTAATCAGACCAAAACTCTTCTAGAAAACTTCTAACAACGATACTTCTAAAAATTAGGTAGTGCTTCTTACATCTTTGCAAAGACTCCAAATGCAGCGTGTGGTTTAAGAAAGCTGGGGAATCTCCTTGGCTGGTATCTCCCCTTTAGACCACCCTAGAGAGGTCCTGGTCGGTAGTCAGAGGCCATTTCAGGTTCTTAACTCCTGGGTGAGGTGGAGATTTGGTCTCCAGAAAGCCATTTATAGTACATTTTGGAGTCATCATGCTCTGAAAGACCAGAGGGTAGATGCAATGGATTAAATCTAAGGACATAAAATATAATGGGTATGCTTTTAAGGTTCTATACTTGAGTTATATAAAAGTTGAGGGTCTCATAAGTGTTTGATCTCAGGCCGCATGGGAAAAGATCCATTTGCTGCAACACTGGTCCGACAATTTCCAGGGTTTGTAGTTAGTTTGGGGTGTAAATAGCTCTTGAGGTAGATGTAGTTTAAAACAATAACACCAGAACAAAAGAAGTTACCCAGAGTGATGAGAGAATGCTCTAGAATGCTGCAGGGAGAAGGAGCTAAAAAACATCTAGCTACAATCAGCTATGACTTGTGAAAATGTGTATTAGTTAGATAGAGAAGGGAATGATTCTGAATCGCCAGCGTGCCACAAACTTTGGTCTTACCAGCACCTTCTATTTAATCTTCTGAGTAAACATCTCTCTGTGTTTCCATCAGAAACCACTCCTCCCCAGCTCAGTCTCTGGGGCTTGGGCGAGGCTGACCCCACACCCTCGGTGGCCCTGATCCTACTATCAGTTCAGTGGTGTGGTTGATTTAACTATGGACACCTGTCCCCAGGGATAACTAGGTTTTTGTGTAACTCTTAGGGAAGAGAAGCTTTCTCTGCCCAGGGGATTTGAAGCTAAGAGGATATATAAATTGCTACAGCCACAGGTGTATATCACCAGGAGGGAAAAACCCCCAGAGTGGACCCAGCAGAGCTGGGAGAAAGAAGCTGGAGGCCAGTGGCTTTAAGTTTGGTCAACTTAAGTCTATGAAACCTCTGGATGATGGGAGTCAGTCATTCTAATTGCTTTCGACATTTTGGATCATTTTAAGTCACTTGAACCCAAAGACTAGGTAGCACAGAGCAGGGCTATGAAGGAGAGGGACCCAGGAAAGAGGAATTCTGTCAGCAGAGGGTGAGTTGGCAAACTGGCCAATATGGAGAGATGGCCTGTCTGGGCAGGTCAGGTGGCTTGATGATGTGTGACAACCTGTGCTTCTTGTGAGCACCTAAGGTTTGTGACTTGTCAGTCTGATTTTATGGCAGGTACTGGCAAATTGTATTTAAGAAGTAACAACGATGATGAGAAGGAGTGATTTGATTTAAAAATGACCCAAGAGTACTTAGGGTGTCTCCCACAAACCTGCCAAAGAAAATCAAAGCATAGGAAATCTTTTGAACTGGCTAATACATGCTTCCTTTGTCATTGCACATTTTGGCACTCATTCAAAGTTTCTCACTCATATCCATTTTAAAACAACCACGTGAGCAAGTCAGTACAATGAGGGGGGGGGGTGTCATCTGAGTCCTGGAGACTGCCAGTGTGGGAGACAGACACGGGGGCTACATCACCTAGGAACCACCAAGCTTTTGAATGAACAGGAAATGAGACACATAGAGAGATGACTAATCTGTAGTTTTTCTACATCAGCATGCACTGAAGATGCATAGATGAGTGGAATACTAACACCCACTGGCAACCTAGGACTGACAGTAACCGGCTCTATTCCTTCCTTTTTCTTTTTTTAAGATTTGTTTTATTTATTCATGCATGCAAGAGCTGGGGGTGTAGGCCAGAGGTGTGAGGGGTGAGAGGATTCATCAGAGACAGAGTGGGGAGCAGAACAGGCAGATCTACTGAAATACACTGCTGAGGGGAACAGTGGGTGAGACAGGAGAGGTCTGCTGCACCATGTGGGTCAGCTCCCTGGTCGGGGATTGAGTTTGTGCTGCAGCTTCATAGTGCTGAGACTTACCCCTTTTGTCACCAGGGAAGCCCTATTCCTTCCTTTTTCTGTGAATATGTGGAACACTTTACAGATGCAAGGAGTTTCGCCAGGGATAGGAATAACTGGTTAACGTGCGTACTCTATGACCTCGTTCAACTTAAGAGTCCGGTGGGAAGACAGACAAGTAAGTGCTAAATATGATTTATTGGGAGAATTTGAAAGTAGGAATATACACTTACTATTTATGTATTTCACAGTATGCAAATGATACCTCAATTTTTAAAAAATAGAAGAAAAAAGTAATCACTTGAAAGCAGTACTGGAAATCTGGGCTGGATATTATCAAAACAGAGATGATTTGAGGAAGACATAAAGCAGATGTGATCAGATTAATAAAAGCATGACAGAACAAAGACAACTCTAATCCCATGGAAACAGAAAGCGAGGCTTTCCAAAAAAATGACCCTTCTAATTAGAACTCCAGGTAACCCCAAGTTCAGGGACAGCAGGGATAGGGGGAATATGAGCTGCAATTAATTCAGGAGCTGTAAACATCTGTACCCATTTTCTCCTTTAGAAATGGCTAACTGTGAATTTTTTCCCCAAGTGAAATTTTTAATTAAAGCTACTGTTAACTGAATAAAATGGAAGTCATGATACAAGAGACTCCCCAGAAAAGTGGCCACTAGCCAGATCCTCTAGCCCTCAAGACAATGGAGTTGGAGTCAATGTAACCAATCTCCATTTATTCCTCAGAAAGCAAGGGTTCTGCTAGCCCTGGGGAACTGTATCCACATTACTAATTCTAAATGCTAGAGACCCTTATGTAAAAATGAGAACAGACCATTAAAAAGCATGAAACAATTGAAGAAAATCAGGGGATGAGTCATCAAACTCAATGAACAAATCAACAATCTCCTGATGAAACAGTGAACTGGGAAGAAAAGAACATAAAAAATGTAACAGTTGGTATACACAGAGGAATTCAAGAAGATTTGTTTCTATAGAAATAAAAATCATTCTATAACTATAAGAAAGTGAAAATCAAAATCAACAAAAAACTATGAACCAGAGACACTTTTAGGGGGGCGGGGGCGGGAGGGGAGGGATTGGGGTCAGAATGGGGGGGCTGCAATTGTATGGGGAATATAAAAATAAAATTTATTAAAAAAAATAAAAAATAAAAAATAAAGAAATAAAAATCATTCTATTAAAAAAAATAAAATAAAGGCAGTTTGGACCTCCCTGGTGGTGAAAGAGGTTAAGTCTCAGGACTATGTAGCAATCCGTAGCCACTGCAGCAAGAGTTTGATCCCCTCTCAGGGAGATGACCCACATGGTGCAGCAGACCTCTCCTGTCTCTCCTGCTGCTCCCCTCAGCAGTTTATTTCAGTGGATCTGCCTGTTCTGCTCCCCAGTCTGTCTCTGGTGAATCCTCTCACCTCTGACCTACACCCCAGTTCTTCTACACACACACACACACACAAAGAAAAAAGCAGCAGAGTTCTTGGAAATTAAAAGCATGATTGCTGTAATAAAAAATATTTCAGCAAATAGATGGAGGTGCAGACAGTCCTGGATGAAGATCAAATGAGTGAACTGGAAGACTGAGTTAGGGATTCTCCCACTTCAGTGAATAAACAGAGAAAATGACAAGAACAAGACAAAGACTGAGTCATGGAAGCTAGAGGCCTACCATAAATTCGAGGACGGATAATTAGAAAGAATTGAGAGAATGAAATAATCAAAAGAAAATCTATGCCGAACAAAGAATTTAGCTTACAAATTGAAAGTGTCTGATGTGTGCTGAGCAATAATAATGAAAACCTACATCCTCATGCCATTTCTGAATTCTAAGGATAAAGAGAAAAATCCCAAAAGCTTGCGTGGGGGTCATGGGAGACATATCACTTGGAAAGAATTGGTAACCAGATTCTCATCTGAACACTAATGCTAACAGACAAAATTCTGAGGGGAAATTATTATGAGCATAGAATCCTAGAACTCATGAACATATCATTTAATTATCTTGAATTCAGAATTCTATGCTCAGTTCATCTTTAATTCAATTATCAGAGCAAAATCAAAATCTATTTGGATGTGCAAAGATGATTCAAGTTTGCCATCCAGGAATACTTTCTGAAAGAAAAATGCCAAGATGTATCAGAAGAAAATGAAGAAGGAAGAGGAGGAGTGGAGAAAGAGGAAGATATAGGACAGCAAAAACAGTGGTATGTTAAAAAACAACAACAACCAAAACCTGTAAAACCTGTAGCTAAAACCATTGCAAAATAATTGCATGAAGGCTTTATATTTTGGAGAGTGCACTATTTGCCCAGGTCTGTGAGACTGGTCTCCGCTGTCAGCTGCTATTTATCAGGAAGAGTCCAGCCTTCACAGCTGTTGTGAGCTTCCTCAGCTATGATGTTAGTCATTTCTGGATGTGCCCACTTCTCAGGGCTGTGGGGAGCTGCAAGGGTCCTCGGGCTGATCCTGGGTCCGGAAATGGGCTCTCAGCAGGCTTCCTCTCAGGGTTTGTGGAACAGACAGACAGACAGCTGAGGCTTCCTCAAGAGAGGCAGGTGACTCTGTGTGTGTGTGTGTGTGTGTGAGAGAGAGAGAGAGAGAGAGAGAGAGAGAGAGAGAGAGAGAGAGACTGGGTGGCAGAGCCCCAATCTCACTTGGCGTTGCCCCCACCTCCTGAGGTCAGAGGTAGGATGGGAGAAAATTATTATACCAGCAGTTCTCTGAACTTGAGTCCGTTGGAATATCTGAAGTTTGCTTCCAAATCCAAATCTGCTTCTCCAACTTCTGTGGGTGGGCTCCAGGGGTGAGTTTCATTAGTGTGCATTTGCCAGTGTGTTGATGTGAAAATCCGGGAGTGCTAGGGAACTTCTGGGCTCTGCTTTCTGAGAACCCTGGTGTTTAGGGTGGTTAAGTGCAGATCATGCTGGTTCTGCACAGCCATGTGCCACAGCTAGTAATAGCACATTTGCTACCCAAGTGTGTATGTTGTGGGTAAGGGAGAGGCTGGTGAAGAAGGCAGAGCAATGCTACGGTTTCTCACCTGGCAACAAAGTGTCTGTGAGTCACTGAGCTTGCAAGAATGAGAAATCTATTTTTGCTTGACTTAACACTCACCGTGGCATTTCTGCAAAGCAGCAGGTCCCTCCTAACCCTCTTGACAAATCTCCTGGAGACCAAGACTCCGTTCTGGGAGGGGCAATGGAACTTCTTTCAAGGGGGCCTTGTGGTATTCTCAGATGTAGTGTCAGCTAGGGGTGGATGCTTGTGGGGGAGGAGTGGTGTGTTACAGAGGGATTCACTTTTATCTGTTTCAAACACAGTTTTCAACCATTATAATCCAAAGACTTCGAACATTGAAACTACTCTTCTTAACGCAAACTTCCTGTTAAGCAATAAGTTCAATGCCAGTGCATATCAAGCTAATTACATTAAGATACCCACCTATAAGAAATTTATTTACAATTAGTAAGCCCATTAGTCTTATTCCCAGCCAGCCCCTGGAAAAGCAGGACATCATTTTTGATTATGAGTATGATGATCAAGCAAGGGATTTTTCCAGAATTCCTGAATATTTGGCATTCAGCCTTTCTGTTCCTTCTCTTGGTTTTATATCTAGATGGTAATCTACTTGCAAACCCCCAATTTTACATTAGAAGCAGACACAGTGAAGAGCAGCCTGGAGGGAAAAACGTAGATAGACTAGAACATTGTCCACCTTAGTTGGTCTTCCCTTTCCTTCCCTGCACCCCTGGTAGCCCCACAGCCTTCTCAGTGCAATCCCATCCACTTACATCTCAGGAATGGAGGGACTGGGATTTCTAAGGGACCCCTTTTATAATTCAGATCTCATGTAGATTTGCCAGGATCCCAAAATGATTTAAGTCCTGTATGTTTGTGCCTGTCTGGTAAAATAAAAATAGGCACCTACATTTTTCTGTCACTGATTTTTTTTTTTACCATGTCAACCAGTTTTAAGCATGTAGTTCAGTGACATTAAGTACGTTCAAATTGTTTTGCAACTGTTGCCAACATCCGTCTACAGAATTTTTTCATCTTGCAAAATTGAAACCCTACCCATTAACCACAAACTCTGAATTTCTCTCTCTCCAGCCACTGGCAACTACCATTCTACTTTCTCTCAATATGAATTAGACTACTCTTAGTAACTCATATGAGTGAAATCATGCAGATTTTTTTTCTTTTTACTCTATTATTTCACTTAACCTAAAGTCTCAAGGTTTATCCACATTGTAGCATGTGGCAGAATTCCAGTCCTTTTAATGGCTGCATAATATTCTATAATGTGAATATACCATACTTTATGTATCTACTATTTCCTTGAAGAATTTTTGGGTTGTTTTCACCCTTCTTCTTTTGTGAATTTCTCCTGCTGTAAAGTTGGGTGTAGAAATGTCTTTTTGTTATCACTGAATGTTTTGGTTGCATAGCAAGATGCATTAAGATAGACTTAAATAGTTCTTAATCCTTGATGATGGGAGACAGACACAAATTGGTAATTCTAGAACTATCAGAAACATCTCTCCCATACCTTCTAGAAGAGAAGATATTCTTTTGTTCTGGAAGGGGTTTCTTTGGGAGGCTCTCTTAATCATGTGTCCCTGTTTGAGGTCCTTTATTATCACTTGATGTATTGGTCAATAATCTCAATATTTTAGATGGGATTTAAGTATTTTGTCTAACCACATGAAGGTCCTTTGATGACAGATACTATGAAAAACTTCTTAAGAAGTAAAGATAGGGCCTCCCCGGTGGCGCAGCGGTTGAGCGCTGGGTTGTGAAGCTGCCCGCAGCCTCTGCAGAACCCGTTCGATCCCCAGCCACCGGGCGAGGGTCCCACAAGGCATGCAGACCTCTTCTGCCACCTGCTGCTCCCCTCAGCAGTGTTTTTCGTCAGTCTGCCTGCTCTGCTCTCCCCTCTGGCTCTGGTGAATTCTCTCACCCTCCCGCTCTTCTGACTGTACCCAGTGCTTGTATAAATAAATAAATAATTATTTAAAAAAAAAAAGTAAAGATAGGGCCTCCCTGGTGGTGCAAGGGGTTAAGACACAACCTATGAAGCTTATTAGCAGCCACTGCAGCAAGAGTTCGATCCCCGGTCAGGGAGCTACCCACTTGGCACTGCAGACCTCTCCTGAATCACCTGCTGTTCCCCTCAGCAGTGTATTTCAGTCAATCTACCTGTTCTGTTCCCCACTTTGTCTCTGGTATGTCCTCTCACTCCCTGAACCTCTCGCTTGTACCCCAGTTCTTATATGTATAGATAAATAAATCTTTAAAAAAAAGTAAAGGTAAAATTTTTTAAACTGTAGAAATTGACAGTATTTCTGGCAGCCCAGAATACTGGTATTTGGTTGGCCTGAAGTTTGAAGGAGCTAATTGTAGTGAGCAATAGGCATACAGATGAGCAAAATAAAATGATTTGAGTTGGCAAGAATTGTATTTGCATTTAAAAAAATATTTCTTACATAGTGGTTCTGAGTTAAAATTTAACATATTTTAAAATCTGTGCATTACATTAATATGTACAAATAATAGTTTGAAGCATGCATATAATTAAAAAAATTTAAATTGCATGAAAATTTAATTATTTTTCTAAATAACATGTATTTTTATTCCTTTTTTTCTTTTTGTATTTTCTTTTTCTAACCTTGTCTTGTCTCATTTGGTGGATGTTTTTGTGGAGGACATGTGGCAAATTGATTTCAATGAGTTCTTCAAAGTTGGTTCATTGATGTCATCATCCTTCCCTTTTTGTTTATTTATTTATTTGTTTGTTTGTTTGTTTATCCATGCACTGGGTACAGTCAGAAGTGCGGGAGGGTGAGAGAATTCACCAGAGCCAGAGCGGGGAGCAGAGCAGGCAGAAGGACGGAAGCACACTGCTGAGGGGAGCAGCGGGCGGCAGGAGAGGTCTGCGCGCCATGTGGGACCCTCTTGTGGTGGCCGGGGAGCAGCCGGGGATTGAACCAGCGCCGTGGAGGTCGCGGGGAGCTTCGCAACCCAGCGCTCAACCGCTGCGCCACCGGGGAAGCCCATCCTTCCCTTTTTGAAAGTACTACTGCATACTTCATTGTTAGGAATGTTTGTGTATGTGTGTGTGTAGCTTTGGCCATTTTACTGTAAGACTGGGAGGAGGGAGAGAGACCTTTCCGGGCTTACAGTGCCATCTTGAAATGAAAAGCCAAATTCCTCTTTGATGAAGTCATTTAAACCTAGATGTTATGGGAAAAAGAGCTCTCTCAACTCTCTTTCAGAAGATGTTGTTGTATTGGCCATAGTCTCCTTTTCAAAAATTGAAGTGTAATTGATATGTAACAGTATATTAGTTCAGGAGTACAACATAATGAATTGACATTTATATTCAATGAGAAAAGATCACCACAGGAAATCTATTTTCCATCACACTTAAGAATTTCTCAAGTTTGTTATACTGTAGTATTGTCTATGGGCCCCATGCTGTAGGTCATGCTCCCCTAAAACATTTTTTTAAGTCAAAAATTCTCAGGGGCTTCTCTGGTGGCACAAGGGGTTAAGTCTCAGCACATGAAGCTATCAGCAGCCACTGCAGCAACAGTTAGCTCCCTGGGCAGGGAGCTGACCCACATGGCAAGGCAGACCTCTCCTGTCTCACCTGCTGCTCCCCTCAGCAGTGTGTTTCAGTAGATCTGCCTGTTCTTCTCCCCACTCTGTCTCTGGTGAATCCTCTCACCCCTCCCCCCACACCACTGGCCTGCACCCCAGCTCTTGTATGCGTAAATAAAAATAAATCTTAAAAAAAAGTGTACAACGCTATAGAATCAGATAATTTCCAGAAGGGATACTACACAACACCGAGCACCCCACTGAAAAGACACTGGTAATCTCTTGTGTCCATTTCCAAGTTTTGGGCATTTTCCCTGATATTGTTAGGGGGAAAAGGATGTCCCAAAGCAAATTCCATATAGGTTTTGTGGACTCCACCCCCACCCCAGGTCAAAGCCAACGACACTGGAAACTCCAAATCCCATCACCACCAAAGGGAAGGTGGCTGGGACCTGAGGGTGGGGTTAAGCAGCCAGGTGGATATAAAAGGCAGACACGTGGGCTTTGGGGGACCCCATTTTGGCTCTCCACCAGCTCGCAGCATCCGGCCAGTTTCGAGAGTGACTTTGGGTTTCCAGGTTGTCGGATCGGGTAGGACGCATTAAAGACTTTATTTCCCTATTTTCTCCCTGAGTTGTATATTTTCCTTATTTCTTTTTCTCTTGTAAATAAACCTTTTATTAACCTTTTTGCGTGTGTCTGTAGTAGAGTATTCATAAGTCCCTTTAAAGCGCGCGGGTGAGGACCCACAGCCAGGAACCCGTTTAATATCGGGGTTGCTCTATAACAATATCATCAATTTAAAAAATATGATTATATATACATTTATTTATTCTGCAGGGGAGACATGGCAGAGAAGAGGTACAATTGACTAAAAATGTCTTGAATAGTATTTTTATTGAAACAATTACATGATTTCAAAGTTCATGGGGAATTGAGCTTAACAAAAAATTATCTAAATAATAGGCAAAGGACTGCAGTACCCTCACTGTCCATCTCCTAAACTCCAAAGCAGACTCCTATCTTTGCTGAACAAAAAATAATTAGCAAGAAAACCTGCTGCAAAGAGCCTAGGAAGTTTATTTTTAACTACTTCTCTTTAAGGCTGCACAACAAGTTTAGCCCTTATATGGGTGTGTTCACGGATAGTTAGATTTAGAGCAAGCTCATGGGACCAAGAGAAAACAAGTGAGGATGTGGGTGAACAGTGGGGGACTCTGCATTTGGAGAGCCCCACTGACATCACAAGCTGAAAGCCTTCTAACTGGAATTTATTTTCTCCTCCAACTTGCGAAAACTCCCTCTGGGTTTCTATCTCAGTGACTCCCACCATCATCAGCCCAGCTGACCACACCAGAAATTTAGGTGAGGTCTGTAATTTCTTTCCTTTCCCTCCACATTCTACCAGCCACAAAATCCAGTGGCTACCACTCAGTACCACTCTCAGCTGCCACTTCTCTCCATACTCTGCCAATGACCTGGTCATGTCTTCTCTTGCCCAGATTCCTGCAGCAGCTCCAGGCTGATCTTCCCGCCTCCTATGCCCCAATCTCAATCCCACAGAGCAGACAGGGAGCCTTTCTGATGAGGTCACTGTCTGCTTAAAACCCTGCAACAGCTTCTCAGCTGGTTTATGAGTCTCATTTATCTCCTGCACCTTGATGCCTCTCTTCAATCCTCTTTTCCACTTCACGGAGGATCTCCTCCACGTTTCCAGAATACATTCATATAGTCATATATATATATATATATGAATATTTGAATGTAAAACATATATATATTACCTTATATATATGTATTATATATTACCTTATGTATATATATTACCTTATCCTACATTTTTGTGCAATGTATGATTTCCCCGTGAAATTCTCACCAATTCACCCGTGCACCATCACCATCATCCCTTGGGCTGGTGTTCCCCCCTGTCCTGATCCTTCTCCTTCCTCCTCCCCTGCAGAACGTGTCTGGGCTATGGGTGCCTGTTGATTTTGATTTTTACTTTATTATAGAATACATTCTTGCCTGCGTCCCTTCCAAAACGCCCTTCTCACGAAGTATAGATTGGTTTTCTTTTCTCAGAGTCTTAGTTTACCTCCTCCTTGAAGCCCTCCCTGAAGCCCCAGGCAGGGTGATCTAGAAGCAAGAGGAACTAGCGCCAGCCCTCCCCTCCCCCAGCTCTGCCTCCCCTTGAGAGCTGTCACGGTCTAGTCTGTCTTCCCTGGGTGGCCTGGGCCTGTGGCTTCTTGCTCTCTCTCTGCTCTTGGAGAGCCACCTCACCTTTTCCCTTCTCGGAGGTTTCCACTCCTGCCCTCACCTCTCTTCTCTTGCCACCCCAGAGTGCCTTTCTGAGCCCGCGTGTCGGTTAGGATCCCCGTTCATTTCACTCGCGTAGAGCCCGTGTCCGCTTCCCGTGCCCCCTAACTCAGCCTGGGACTCCGCGTGCACCTGTGTCACACGCGCTGGGCCCGCGTCTGTACCCCCTTGGGGCTGTGCGCCCCGAGGGCCGCCTCCCACCTCTGCCCAACGCGGGTCCCCAGGGCCCACCGCGCGGCTGCCGCGCAGCAGGTGCACGCGCCAGTGAAGGCGCGAGTGCCCGAAGGAGCCGCCGCCCCGCGCGCGGCCTTGCGGGAGGGAGGGGCTGCGCCCCCCCCCCAGTCTCTCCCGGACCCCGCGGCGCCCTCCGCTCCCCGCTCCCCTGCGCGGCGCCGGAAGCTGCCGGACCGGCCCCCTCCCCGCGGCGCCCGCCGCCTTATCTCGGCGCCTCGGGCCACAGGAGGAGCCGCGGGCGCGCCGGGAGGGACGCAGCGGCATGGGCCGGGGGCCCCGGGGCGGGGGCCGCCCGCCTCGCCCGCTGCTGCCGCTCCTGCTGCTGCTCGGCCTGGCCCGCGGCGCCACCGGAGCGCCGGGCGCGGACGGTGAGTGCGGGCGGGGAGCGGGCGCGGGGGCCTCGGCGGGGCCCTCTCGACGCCGGGCGCGCCCGGGACGCTTCCCCGCCCCTGGGCTCGACTGGCGCGGAGCCGGGGCGTGGAGCGCAGGTGGGGCCCGCGCCGGCCGTTGGGCATCTGGAGGGCGGATCTCTACCCAGCAGAAGGGGCGCCCGCCCCGCGCCCCAGGGCCGTCCAGGAAGGCCTGTTTGGAGACCGGCAGGCTGGCGCCCCTGCACCCGGACCGGCCGCGCGCTCCTCCCGGGACCCCAGGCGGGTGGGGGCTGGGCGTGAGCGCCGGCCCCCGGGAGCATCAGGCCCCGCGTGGAAGGGCGTGGAAGGCGTGGGAGGGCGTGGGAGGGCGTTCAGGCTGCACGGTCACGCTTCCGGCCCAGCTGTGGCTTTTTGTGTGACAATTTTTTGACCTGAAGCAATTTTCTTTCTTCCTTTAACTTTTTTTCACTTTGATGAAGAACTGGATGCTAGTGTGGTGCGAAAGAATTGTAAGGAAGTTGACAAAAATCAAGCATTCGTTAATCGATTCATTCGTTTAACAGATGGCCCTGGAGGCGATTCTCTGGGCAGCCTGTGAGGTCGAGGTGCTGCCCAGCGTTCAGCTCATATTCTGGAGGAGGCAGACGAGCGAATAACCCGTGTAGGAGCAGTGGGAGTAGTTTTTTTCCCCCTTTCTGAGGAAGCAGGGTTGACTGTGGTAGGAGTGACAGGATCATTCTTGCTAGAGAGGGTGCGGGTGGGCGGAGGAAGAAGGGAAGACTACTTCCAGCGGAAGGAATCTGGTGGTGGCATGGGTGAGGTGACCCCTGAACTGGGCCATCAGGGATTGGTAGTATTTGGATGTGAGAAGCTGAGGAAAGGCATTCCAGCTCTTAGTGGAGGGCCCAGTGAGCTCTCCACAAACATGCACAGAAGGAATGAGTTTCAGATGCAAGGGAGGACACGAGGGAGCACATAGAGGCACCAAAGCATGAGGCCTGTAGTTCAGTTGTCTGACATGTTGGGAGATGGATGGGACATGGGGTTGTTGTAGAGCAACCCCGTCACAAAACGGGGTGCCTGACTGTGGGTCCTCACCCGCGCGCTTAAAAGGACTTATCAATGCTCTACTGCAGGCACACGCGAAAGGTTAATAAAAGGTTTATTTACAAGGGAAGGGAAATAAGGAAATGTACAGCTCAGGGAGAAAAGTGGGAGACAAAGTTTTAAATGAGTCCTACCCGATCCACCGATCTGGAATCCCAAAATGGCACTCTGAGAGCTGGCTGCAAGCCAGGAGCCGTGAGGCCAGGAGGCGAGCCATCGCGACCCATCCCAAGGCCCACGTGTTTGGTTTTTATACCCAACCTGGCTGCCCAACTCCACCTTCAGGTCCCAGCCACCTTCCCTTTGGTGGTGACGGGATTTGTCTTTCCCAATGTCTTGATGGCTTTAGTCTGGAGTGGGGGTGGGGTCCTGGGATTAACTCAGGACATCATTTCCCCCTAACAGGGTTGGATTTAATAAAAATAAATAAAATTTTTATATTTTAACCAGCAGCGCTGGTTCGATTCCTGCCGGCCAGAGAGATAAACATATGGCACAGCAGACCTCTGCTGTCTCTCCCGCTGCTCCCCTCAGCAGTGTATTTCAGTAGATCTGCCTCTTCTGCTCCCCACTCTCTGTCTGGTGGATCCTCTCACCCTCCCGTACCTCTAGCCTTTACCCCAGTTCTTGTATAAAAATAAATCTTAAAAAAAGGAGTGATGTAAAAGGTGGAAGTACCGATATACTACAGCTTCCTTAATAAAATCAAACACTGCTCCCAAAGTGGAAGGGAACTTTCATATTAGGAGATCTGTTGGGGAGGATTCTGTAGCTCAGACTCCTTTCCCCCAAATTTTCTTTGCCTTGGAGCTTTTATCTTCACTGGTGGATATCTCTCTTGATGGCTCAACCTTCTGGAGTGGCCACTTATGTACATGAGGTGCTGAGGGGGACTTTCTGACTCCTTCCCTAACTTGATCTCCCACTGCAATATCCACAAAAACTTGTAGAAGCTGAGAGCTGATTTTAGTACCTTTGTGTTAAGACTTTCTGGTCTAGGTAATGCCTATGTGATCTCATCAAATTGCTGCACTAAGATGGGTGAACAAGAAACCCTCTGCAACTACTTAAACCCTCATCAGCCCTCTGCAACTGCTTAAAGGATTGGGGTGAATTTGGGGAAATGGAAATTGGGTTTCCTCATTGAGCCTCCTCTTCCTATATTGACATTCTCCTTTTCTTTACAGCCTTGGAGAATCTGATTTTATTAAGGGCAGGTTTCCTTCCAGTGGGCCATGTGGAGAATGCCTGGGAACTTGAGCCATTGAGGAGGTTGTGGCCTAGATGTTCTGAGGATCGGACCTGTGGAGTAATTGTTATAGAGAAGCCCCGATATTGAACGGGTTCCTGGCTGTGGGTCCTCAGCCGCACGCTTTAAAGGGACTTATTAATACTCCACTACAGACACACACAAAAGGTTAATAAAAGGTTTATTTACAAGAGAAAAGGAAATAAGGAAAATGTACAACTCAGGGAGAAAATAGGGAAATAAAATCTTTAATGCGTCCTACCTGATCCGACGACCTGGAAACCCAAAGTCACTCTCAGAGCTGGCCGGACTCTGCAAGCTGGCAGAGAGCCAAAATGGGGGGGGACCCCCCAAAGCCCACGTGTCTGCCTTTTATATCAACCTGGCTGCTTAACCCCAACCTCATGTCCCAGCTACCTTCCCTTTGGTGGTGATGGGATTTGGAGTTTCCAGTGTCTTTGGCTTTGGACTGGGGTGGGGGTGGAGTCCACAAAGCCTGTATGGAATTAGCTTTAGGACATCCTTTTCCCCCTAACAATTCCCCCCTTTCACTTTTTGCCACCATTTCCATGGTGATGAAGATCAAATATATGGAGGTTGGGATGCAGTCTCAGATGAACATTTTTTCCAGGTTGTATGGAATTAGCTTTAGGACATCCTTTTCCCCCTAACATAATGACAGCAGGAAGGACAGAATGTGGATGACAAGGTGGACCTAGAACCGGAAGGATTAGTCACAGATGTTAAGGGGCAAAGGAATAGCAGTGGAAAGATGACACCACTTGGAGACCAGGTGACTTGGATATATGGTTGTATAGGATGAGAAAATGAGTTCGGAAACAAGATGACCAGTTGTTTAGGGTATCCTGAATTTGAGGTGATATTAGGGCCTTTTGAGGGAGGAAACCAAGAGGGACTGGACAGTAAATGTGTGCACGTGATATGGAACTGATCCACTTGAAGACTTGCGGTTGATAAGATTAAGAGGATGAAAGACAAATTTTGAGGGAAGAGGCAAGCAGAGGACAAAGAGCAGCTGCCTCACAAGCCAGAAGAACACTAAGCTAGTTGATCCTCAGGGACCTCAAGGGAGAAGAAACTGAGGGCATGAAGGAGATTCAGAAAGGCTGTGAGAGAGCAGTGAGGGTGAGAGCAGTGAGGGTGAGAGCCAAATGCAGAGTAGGCCCTCTTTCAAGACATGAGGAGAGTGAAGGTAGCATTGAATTGGACCCATCGGGTGAGTACAAGATTTTTTTTTGCTTGGGGGGGGCTGGAGGGGGAAGGTAAAGCATACTTAAGCTCATGTTAGACTGAGGAGCATGATTCAATAGAGGAGAAATTGAGAATGCAAGATATTTAATGGAGCAGGTCAGAAAGCAAAGTTGGTGTACAGGTGGGAAAGGTGAGTCCCTGCAAGGGAAGGGAAGGAGAATGAAGAACTGTTCTTTCTTCTCCCACAATATATACTTAGCAAGTGCTGTTCATATTTCAAAACCAGTCTGGTTATCCTCCCTCCTGGGAATTCCCATGGAACTTTCCATTTCCATTTGCAGCTCCAGTGATCCCATACCTGTAGCTCTGCACCAGGTACAGTATGGACACTTACACATGTATACATGTTTGTATGGTACACTTACTCTACACATTGTACCATATTGCAATGAAATTGTTTGCCTAAGAAAGCATTGTGAGTAGGGAATGTGGCTTGTACTAGGAACCTGGTGTAGAGATAAATAAGACCACCCAAATGAGAATAAAGGCTATTTATTTATTCAGAGCTTGCTGTAGCAAGAGTCAGCCATCACATTTGGCAGAGACTCAGAGGCAGGCAGGGGACTGTAAAAGCTTTACAGTAGAACAAAGGATGTTGGCAGGAGGAAGCTGGAGACAGCTTACTAACAGCAGGCATCCTGTGTGATTAGTTAGAGGAGCATATTAGGCTTTCTCTGATTGGTCCTAAGTTGGAGGTGGAAGGCACAAAATTAGGGAAGCTAGCAGTTATTGATTAAATCCTGACCATTTGGGACTTACTGCTACAAAGGCTGTGGTTTAACTTCCTGGACCGTTGGCTACAGAGTGTGGGTCAGAGTTCTGTTTTTATGTGTGGCCTGGCCATTGTCCCTTTGTCTGTTCAGACTCTCACCGGTAACATATGTTGAATTACATTCCATTGCTATCAAATATGTTTCAGAGCATAGAGGGAGAGGGTGTAGGTGGGTGGGGTGCCAGCCCCGAGGGGAATGGAGAGGTTAGGAATGGGTGAGGAGGGGTGGAACTGGCCATTCCTGTTTCTTAACCTTTCTCTGGCATTGCACTGGGTCTGGGAGTGGCTGGGGAACTTGTTGACTCAGGCCTGGCTGGGGTTGGGTAGCCGGAAGGAGGGCAGGCAGAGAGTTTGAGAATCTTGGGGCTGCAGTGGTGGAGAGGGTTGGGCAAGTTCTTGGGGTGTAAAGTGCACCTGACTTCACTAATAATGCATTTCAAAGACTGTCTTCATTCCCGCATCATGAATCACACAGCATATTTGCTCTTTAAATGCAGAAGAGAAGGAAAGAGGAGAAATGGAGAATTAATTGTTTGGCAGTGAAGTTGCTCAAAGTAAGGGAGCACATTCCACCTCCAGGGACTGGCCCTGGCCCCTTCTCAGCTTTCTGGTCAAATCCTAAAATGGTCTCCTAATTCTCTGTAGTTCCACGTAGCAGGTGGCCTGAGCTCTGCCGAGGAGACAAGGAGAATTAATTGCATGGATTAAGAAAAGGTATCCCGCCTGCTCAAGAGCATGAGGGAAGTGTGAGACAGCCAGGGACTAGGTGACTCGCTGGACAGGAACCTAGGGTGGGGCGTAATCGAAGCGCTGTATGACTCAGAGCTCAAAAGCATGGCTATCAGGCCTCTCCGTGCACATTGATTCCTGGCATGGAGGCCAGGTTGAGGGCCCCACTGCGACCTAGTCTTGGCCAGACGGGAAAGAATCTGAAGGGGCTTAGGGCAAAATGAAACTGGGGGTCCTGTAGCCATGTTAGAGGAGAAGTTGGTGATTCTTGAGAGGTTAGGGATAGAGAAATAGTTGATGGTTTACATCACCCTGAAAGGTTTATATTGCTTGAGATTATACAGGGTTCTCTTTTGGGGGATTTTAAAGCAGAGGCTCTATTTTTATTTTTGTCTGTCCGGGACGTTGGGCAGAAGAGATGGGGTTTCTCAGGCTCTTTCCATCTCTGGAATTGGGTGCAGTCTCGTAAGTCTAGTGTAGAAACTTTGGAAATGCTTTGTCTTACTGAATTTTGGTCTCCTTTTGCTTGTTGACTCAGGCCACTTGACCTGCTTCAATATCCTTGAAGATGTGAGAGATAGGACCTCAAGAAGGCAGTGCAGTGGGTTTCTTTGGGGGTTAGATTACGACTTACATTCAAGCATTTTTGCTTTTAAACCACCTCCCTTGATAGTGGACGCAGTCTCTTCATCCAGTTGTTACTGTCCATCTGCTGATATCTCAGAAGTCCCATAAGTTGTGGCGTGCATATTAAAATAAGGAGCATGTCTTTTTTGATTGCTGAATAATATTCCATTGTGTATATATACCACATCTTCTGATCCAGTCATCTATTTTTGGGCATTTGTGTTCCAGGTTTGACCTATTGTAAATAGTGCTGCAATAAACATTGGGGTGCAGGTGCTCTTTTGAATCAATGTTTTTGTGTCCTTTGGGTAGATCCCTAGGAGTGGAATTGCCGGGTCTTATGGTAGCTCCATTTTTAGTAGACTGAGGAATCTCCAGACAGCTTTCCATAGTGGTTGGACAGTTTGCACTCCCACCAGCAATGTAGGAGAGTTCCTTTTTCACCACATCCTCGCCAACGTTTGTTGTTGCTAGTTTTTTTGATATGTGCCATTCTTACTGGTGTAAGGTGGTATCTCAATGTGGTTTTAATTTGCATTTCCCTGATTATAAGGAGTGTTGAACATTTTTTCATATGCCTGTTGGCCATTTGCATTTCCTCTTTGAAGAAATGTTTTTAAGTTCTTCTGCCCATTTCTTGACTGGGTTGTTTATTTTGTTTTTGTTGAGTCGTGTGAGTTCTTTATATATCTTTGTGATCAGTCCCTTATCAGTTGCCAGGGGTGCAAAGATGTTTTCCCAATCAGGGGGTGTCTCTCTTTTGGTTAATGTCTCTTGCTGTGCAGAAGCTTTTCAGTTTGATGTAATCCCAGGTGTTTCTCTTTTCCTTGACTTACTTTGCTTTGGGTGATGAGTCTTTAAAGATGTTATTGTGGTGTATGTCTTGTAATGTTTTACCTGTATTTTCTTCTATATATTTTATGGTTTAAGGCCTTATGTCCAGTTCCTTTCTCCATTTTCAGTTGATTTTTGTGCATGGTGAAAGGTAGTGGTCTAGTTTCATTTTTTTTGCATGTGGTGGTCCAGTTTTCCCAGCACAACTTATTGAACAAACTATTCGTGTTCCATTGCATATTCTTTGCTCCTTTGTCAAAAATCAGTTGTCCATATGAGTGTGGTTTTATTTCTGGGCTCTATTTGTTTCCATTGGTTCCATTCCAATTTGGTTCCATTGGTCTGTGTGTCTGTTTTTGCTCCAATACCAAACTGTTTTAATTATTATGGCTTTGTAGTATAGCTTGAAGTTTGGAAGTGTGATACCTCCTTTCTTCTTTGTTTTCATCAGTAGGGCTTTGGCTATTTGTGTTTTTTTTTGTGGTGCCATATGAATTTCATCAGTATTTGTTCTATTTCTTTGAAGAATGTCATTGAGACTTTTATTGGAATAATGTTGAATCTGTATATTGCTTTTGGTAGGATGGACATTTTAATAATGTTAATTCTTCTAATCTATGAGCAGGGGATGTCTTTACATTTCTTTGTGTTTTTTTCTATTTCTTTTAACAGTGTTTTATAATTTTCTTTGTATAGGTCTTTCATCTCTTTTGTTAGGTTTATTCCCAAGTATTTGATTTTTTTTTGTTTCAATTATAAAAGGGATGGTTTTCAAAAAAGATAAACTCATGCCATTTGCAGCAATGTGGATGGAGCTAGAAGGAATTATGCTCAGTGAAATAAGCCAGAAGGAAAAAGAAAAATATTGGATGGTTTCACTTATAGCAGGAATATAGGGGACCCAAATAAGACATCAGTGTAAAAAAAATAATAACAGTACAAAACACAACAAAGCAAAAACAGACAATTATAAATCAGAGACATACTGCAGGGGAGGAGGAGGGAGAAGCATCAGAGGGAGGGAGGGGTACAGGGGCCAGGGGTGATGGTGCACCAGTGCATTGGTGAAGGAAACTCTATGGGGACTACACCTGAGGGGGTGGGGGAAGCAAATAATATTGTTTAAAAATGAAAAATGATGTAAAAAATAAAAAATTAATAAAAAAAATAAAATAAGGAGCAACAGTGACTCCCCCAAGCTGGCAGCCCCCAATCCACTCAGCCTATGGGTCACTTAGTGTGTGGTGGAGAGGAGGCAGGTGAGCCAGGGTGAAAGGGTGGGAAACGGAACTTCCAACCTCTGTGTCCTGGATTACCTGGGAGACTGGGAAGGGGGAGTGGTTATGCAAATTAGAGCGGTTCCTAGACTATCAACCCCACAAATCGGTGGGCATCCCGTCTGCTTTGGGTTTTTGCTTGACGGGGTGCTTCATCACTCTCCCCATTAGTATAATTGGGAACTGGCTAGCTGTCAGCACCTTCATTTATTCATTAACAAAGAGCTGTTGAGTGGTTGTTATCTGAATGCCTAACACATTTTAATTGTTTTACGGGTATTAACTCTCTACTCTTTAATCCTCACAAAAACCATAAGACGTAGATTTATTATTATCCCAGATTACAGACTTACAAGAAACTGAGGCACAAAGATAATCAAGGATTACTCAACTAACAAGAGGCAGAAAGAAAATTATGGCTCAAATAATCTCTCTTAACCCTGCTCTTAACCACCCTGCCAAATACCAGGCTCTGCATCTTGCGGGACTTGTGTCTAACAATAACAGTAGCTATGGAAAGAGACATAAATATTCATGCAAATTATCTCTTTGTACAGTGCTCTCGCGCTCACACAGCATTTATATTCTCATTTAATCCTCACAACATGCTCTCCATCCAACAGATTAAAACTGGAGGACTGACAGTTTATCTTGCCTGAGATCACACGATGAGGGAGCGAGAGAGAAGACTCCAAACTAGGTCCCCACTAAAACCTGCCACAGCCTATTGCTGTTGGATGTAGTTTTTGCTGCCTTAGTTTCTGCAGAGTGGAGGCAGGAAGTGAGTCTAGGGGCGGTAGCCCTAGTTGGGGCGTTAGAATCATAGAAACAGAGTATCTGTCAGGCTTTTCCTCCTAGATTTGGAATCCCCACACTCCTGGTTTTTTTGCAGTAATTTTAGACACTCCTGGGTGGGGGTTTGGGGCTTTTCACCCCTGATGTAGATCTCTCAGTTGCTACCTGGCAGCCACCTCTCTGCTCTCCCGAGCAGTTCCTGATGACCCACATAAAGTCACTGACACGGATGTGAAGCTGCCTCCTCAGCTGACACCACCCCCTTCAAGTTACAGAGGGGCAAAGTGATCCTTCTAGAAGTTCTGGAGAATTCCTGTCTGTGTACCATTAATCCAGAGCTATGTTTTGCATTAGTCCAGACTTGGTAAAAGATTTCCCAAGCATTGCCTTTGCTTTCCCAGGATTTAGAACCAAGTCCTTGAGGCCAAGAGACACTTTGCATGCTACTCCTAGAGTGACCCAGGGAGCTTCTCAGAAATGCAGATTCTGAGGCCCCACCCCACACCTGCTAAATCAGAATCTCTGGGGGTGTTAACCAGGTAGGGTGAGCAACTGTCTTGGTTTGCATGGAGTTGAGGGGTACTCCGGGACACAGCACTTTTTAACTGGGACAGATTGGTCCCTCTATCTCCAGGTGATTTGTAATTAAGGGACTGTTGAACAATAGACATGATTGTGTGGTCAGAAGCGGCACATCCTCTGCCTTTCCTTGCACTGGGGTAGTGCTCCCTGCTTCTATCTCAAGAACTTTTTCCCAGGAAGCTCCCCTATAGGGCCCTAAGATTAAGCTAATCATGGCTGATTAGCCAGCTTCAGTGAGGCCCTCTTTCTCTGAAAACCACATTCTTTTCTGCATGTGGTCTGATAGGCCCTTGGTAACCTGGCATACAGCTGGTCTTTTTCTGCTGGCACGAGGAGTAAACTTTCATTGCTATGAGTCCTACTACATGCTGTGTACTGTCCTTGGGTTTATACTTAAACTAAATTATTCTTTTTTTAAGAAATACTTATTGAGTTAATATTGGTTTACATTGTTGTTGCCATAATAGAGGTGTACGATCCCCCCTTACTAAATTATTCTTAATAAGTCACTGAAACAGTCACCTTAAGGATGAAGTGTTAGAACCTTAGAAGGAAAAGATTTTAGTGGTCATTTCACTCCTGCTCCTTGCAACGTGGTCTGCCTGTTAGAAATGAGAACTAGAGGCCCCAGACCTATCAAATCAGAGCCCGCAATTTAACAAGAGCCCCAGGTAATTGAACATGAAACATTTGAGAAGTCCAAAGCTCTTGTTTTATGTATGAAAAAACTGAGACCCAGACAGGTTAAGTAATTTGCAAAAGGTCACACAATGAGTTAGACTCATTTAGGCATCTAGGCTAGTGTCAGATGTGATTTTTTTTTAAGCAGCATTATAAAGACATTTATTTATTTATTCTTCTTTTTAAAAATTTTTTACATCATTGTTCATTCAGGATGTAATTCTGACTCCAGTCCAGTGGTTTCCCCTATACCTGGTTGCCTTCCCGTTAAGGCTGTGTTTTGCTTGTCTGGTTGTATTTATTGAATGAATTTGAACTTAATCTATTAAAAAATTCTAACATCTATTCTTCACTAATTCAGACTGGACTATCTTTAATTTGTTTGATTGGGTGGCACTATGCTTCTTAATATTTTTATGTTTATTAGATTCACTCAGTAGTTCCATGAAGTAATGTTTTCCATTTGATGGAAGTCTGTGGAATGAAATATATATCAATTCTACTATCTTTATCCAGACAAATATTTCATGTAAGAGAAGGTACCGTTTTATTGTTGATTTCATTAGTATGCTGTTTAGTATGCAACACACACACACTGGGGAAAATGTTTCTGCTACAGAGTTAACACAGTTGAGTTTGTGGTCTTAGCCTATTGTTTCTTCATCATTATCATCATCATCATCTTCTTCTTCTTTGTTGAAGTAGCATTGGTTTATAACATTGTATATGATGTGCGGGAACAGGGTTCACACCCCCTCCAATGTGTGTCCAGCCCCCATCCAAGCTCCCATAGTTGTGCTCAGTTATTTCAGGAAGTATTTCCAGGATTTTGGCTGCATGGGATTTTAATGAATTGGCAATGTCCTTATGGTACTGTTTTAAACTGTTATATATTACCAGCGATTCAGTATAGTTAACCCATACTGGTGGACCATTTAGGTTTAGATCTCCTTCTCATTTAGCTGTGCCTGTGGCCCAAATAATCAGGAGCATTTCTGGCCCATTTTCTCCAGGTTGTAAAATTCCATCTCATACTGGAGTTAGTGAGCGGCTCCAGGCATTTTACTACTCCTTAAGCATTTTCACCCACTTTCTTGAACCTTCAGCCCTGACCTTTCAGCTTGTTTTCAGAGGTTTTTACTCAGTGACTCAATTCCCGGGCCCTTCAGAGCTGGCTTTTGGCTCTTCTCGTTGCTCAGGCAGCAACCATGTGTCCTTCTGTGAATATTGTTGATATCCTCATCTGCCCTCATGTTCTCTCCCAAGGTTTGTGTTTTTTCTAGTCCTTAATGTCATTTTGGGGAGGTGGAGGGAGCAGTTTCAGAGAGTGTATTACATCTGTAGTGTTTAACTGGAAGTCTTTCATTAAGTTTTTTTTTTTTTTTAAGATTTATTTTTATTTATTTATACAAGCACTGGGTACAGTCAGAAGTGTGGGAGGGTGAGAGAATTCACCAGAGCCAGAGCAGGGAGCAGAGCAGGCAGAAGGACTGAAGTACACTGCTGAGGGGAGCAGCGGGCGGCAGGAGAGGTCTGCGCGCCATGTGGGACCCTCCGGTGGACGGGGAGCAGCCGGGGATCGAACCAGCACTGCAGAGGCTGCGGGTAGGTTCGCAACCCAGCGCTCAACCGCTGTGCCACCGGGGAGGTCCCTTTCATTAAGTCTTTATGTATTTTTGTTACAAGCTTTTTCTTATTCTAAATGTGTGTTATCCTTGTTCTTTCTCCCCCTCACCTTTCTTAACTGAGTTTTGACTACTTTATTGGTCTTTATGATGCACTGACTTAGGGGAAAGTATTTGTTTTCAATGAATTTAAATATATTTTACAATTCTTTATATATATATTTAAAGATTATTTATGCATACAAGAACTGGGGTACAGGCCAGAGGTGTGGGGGGTGAGAGGATTCACCAAAGACAGAGCGGGGAACAGAACAGGCAGACTGACTGAAATACACTGCTGAGGGGAGCAGCGGGCACGTCAGGAGAGGTCTGCTGCGCCATATGGGCAGCTCCCTGGCTGGGGATGCTGCAGTGGCTGCGGATAGCTTCATAGGTTGCGTCCCAACCCCTTGCGCCACCAGGGAGGCCTCCTATATATTTTTTTTAGTCTAGTAATTCCTAACCACCTACAAACCTCTGTTGTATTTTTTTCTTTTCCCCCAAACTTCTTGTATTAACATTTACCCCCTCTCTTTTGTATAAAAATGTAAAACTCTTATTTTCTGACTATATGCTATCTAATATTAATATTTCAATTTTGATATCCTCTTTATGCCAGGAATTAATTGAGAGTGCCCTGTAATTTCCAAGTAGGTTTTCTCTGGGGGATGCTAAGTCATATGTTTTACTTTGTAGTTTTATTACAAGGTTGTCAGGCAGGATGACCTGTGCAGTTTCTACTTTTTTGAACTTTGTTGCATTTTTCTTTCTACTCTGGGATATTTGTAAAAATTCCAAGGTTAATTTTGTATTATGTAGTGATAAAGCTGTTTCATCTCATATCTGCGTTATCTTTTGTTTAAAAAAAATAAAGCAAGAGGGCTAGGATCATTTGGAAACCTCCCTCTCTTAGTTGGTTGCATGCCTGGAGCAGCCTGAGGCGCTAGGCTTTATTACCTGTGTAGTAATGGGGCCAAGACCAAGATGAAATTCCATGCTGGCAAGGTTCTCCTTACTAGGTCACTTCTGAAATTACAGACACTGAGAATGAAACACAATAGCCACATAGCCAGGGGTAGAAATTCTTGTTTGATCTTGGGTCATATATTACCATCTGGTAGCTTTGGATGTTTTCGGAGTTTTAGCCCCAGACATTTTGCTGTTTATCTAAATAACTTCTATCTGATCATTCTTTTGGGCACTGTTATCTCACTGACATTTAAAACATTTTCACTTTTACCCTAAAAGGAAAATGGATAAGGTAATAGATGAATTTTTCTTCCCTCCATTCACTTTTTGAGTTGTATTAAGTATGATGGCAGATTCCCTTATCCAGACACTTAAGAAAAATATATTGACTCTTTAAACTGTGCCGTAATGACATATGGGCAAGTAACAATCCCTGTTCTTGAGAAGCTCACCCATAGTGCACAAGAGCTGGATAGAATATAATGACACATTATCAGGGTTGATAGGGAATGTATAAGGATTGGGGGCACAGAGGAAGATACATTTACATTTTCTCAAGAATGGAGGGATAGGAAACACCTCGGGAATGTGATGTTCATGCTGGATCTTGAAATGGGAATGGGTGCTAGCTAGGTAGAGAAAGAAGAATAGGCATTGAAACTCAAGGGAGCACCATGCCCATGACTTGAAATTTGAAAGTAGTCAGCCTCCTCCCTGGAGAATACCTTGTGTGGGTCTGAGAATGATGAGGCTGGAGGGTTAACCTAGAGTCAGACTGCTAAGAGCCGTGAATGGCAAGGGAAGGGATTTTACTTGACTTTGCTGGCAGTGAGTGACCATTGCATGTTTTTGATGTTGAGTATTCAACTTTGGTATTCCTATTTTGATTCTCTACTGTAAATTTCTTTTTTTTTTTTTTAAGTAAGTTTTTTTATTTATTTATTTTTTTTAATATTTATTTATTTATTTATACAAGCACTGGGTACAGTCAGAGGCACAGGAGGGTGAGAGAATTCACCAGAACCAAAGCGGGGAGCAGAGCAGGCAGAAGGACCAAAGTACACTGCTGAGGGGAGCAGCGGGCGTCAGGAGAGGTCTGCGCGCCATGTGGGACCCTCCTCCGGTGGCCGGGGAGCAGCCGGGGATCGAACCGGTGCTGCAGAGGCTGCGGGCAGCTTCACAACCCAGCACTCAACCGCTGCGCCACCAGGGAGGCCCTCTACTGTAAATTTCTACTACCTTGAATATGACTCATCTAGAGTAGGTGATCGAAATTTTCTTTTCCTAAAATGTGCAATTTATGATTCAGGTTCAGATGTCTGTGCCAGTTGCCATAAACATGCTACATGTAAGCAAGGAGAGGGGAAGAAGATGTGTATTTGCAACTATGGATTTGTGGGCAATGGGAGAACCCAGTGTATTGGTAAGTTTTGAATCCTTGGTTAAGTTGAAAAGTTGAATCAAGAAAAAAGATTCTCTAGTGTTGGAGAATTGATATTCTTGGGAAGAAAACATTGTTATTTTGCTCACTTGTTTTTTTTTTTTTTTTTTTTTTGCAAGAAGGCTCGTCAATTATAGTCTTTGTCTTAGAGTTAGAATATATCCATTCTTGTGGGCTTCCAAGTAACTATCCTTCACACTAGAGGTCATTGAACTTAAATTTCTAGATATTCTCTGAATTAGCACACATTTGAAATGTTTCAAGTCTTGAGTTTAATTCTTACTAATTTGTTAACAAAGTATTAATTTATCATAATATTAATTATTAAGCATTTATTGATGCAACATTCTTTTTTGATATAAAACTTAATATTAGTAATATAAGGAAAGACAAAATCCAATTTCCTATTGGACTTTTGACTAAATGGCGAAATACTATTGCTTTGTGTCTTATGTCTACCCAAAATCCATCCTCAGAGTCTTTGTAATTATAACCCTTTGTGTGAAGGAACACAAAGACCTTTAGACTAGAAGCATCTGAGGTTGTTTTTTGCCTTGTGACATCCACCGTGGCCAGAGTCAGCACAGCAACTTTATAATAATGAATGTTACAATGATAATCTCTAATCTCAAGTTTCCTCCCAGCAACCTTGTTACATACAGTGAAGATATTGATAGTTTTTCCTTGGGGTTTTGGATTGAGAATCTACAACCTTGTGATATCTTTGGGTTTCTTCTCCCTACAGAAAAGTAACAGTCTAGTCCTGAGTTTAAAAAATTATATCACCTTCCCAAGATACCAGTTTTCACAGTTGCTCCCCCTCCCTTGTCAGGGCCTGCAGACTGCAATTGTGCCTTCTTTGACCTTCTCTCTTTGGAATTCTGCTCATGAGGAGTATGGAAACCCCACCTTACCCCCTTGTAGCAGAGGTTTGGAAATGAAGCTGGAGTTGAGGAGCATGAACAAGCCTTCTCTGCTCCTGCCCCTTGTGAAATGCTGCTCTCTTGAAAGCTGGCTGCACTCTTGATTGTTCTTTGACTTCTGAACAGTAGAAACTTCTCATAATGTGAGGAGGGAGCTTTATTTATTTACATGGTATTAGCTCCCAGACACTGGACATTGCATATCCCAGGCTTGGGTCTGCTGAGACTGAGCCATAGATTACAGGTGAGGTTCCACCTGTGTCAGAGAAGCGACAAAATGCTCTGAGCCAAGGGACCTAAGAATTCTAGAAATCCCTACAAACTCAAATATCCCTTCCATGAAAGTCTTCATGGGGGACATGCCTTAGAAACAATGGCAAGGGCAGGAATATCTCATTTTATGGGCAACTGGGCTTGTGTCTGATACCCCTTGTTCTGTGAACTGGACTGGACACTAGGCCTGGCTGTGCTGAGCTTCTGTTTTGTCTCTGTCATCACACATGCAAAGCTAATCCCAGACAGTCTCAACCACAAATCATGCTCTTGGTGCAATTCAGTTTTTAAAAAGATAATATGAAGAAAAAGGGGGAAGCAACCCTAAGTTTTGGGGGGTACTTTTGAGTTAGCAGGAAATGAATGCAATTGGGAGAGGCAATTTTATTGCTTTGAGGTTTAATGAAACACTAAATAAAAACCAGAAAGACTGTTTCATAAGTTAATTCTTTCCCCCCACAGAATAAAACAAAACCCAAATCTAGCTGGATAGATTAAAAGGATGCTTAAGAAGTTGGTCACTGGAGTTTCCTCTGAAGGTAGAGTGTAGGGCAGAGTCAGCAAAGTCTGGCCTGCAGGCTAAATATGACTGCTGTCTGTTTTTGTCGAGGTTTATTAGAATCCACCACCACTCACTTGTTTCCCTAATGTGTATGGCTGCTTTTTCCTCCAAATGCAGGGGGCAAGGGTAAGCAGTTGCAACAGAGGCTGACTGATTCTTTGCAGAAAAGCTTGCAAAGATATGAAAGATTTTATCTTCCTATCAGATAGAGAGCTCAAAATTGCCATGATAAAGAAATTCAAATAAATGGAAGAAAATGCAGAAAAACAAGTCAGAGTGATATAAGGGTACCCAGAAAAGCTAATCAAGAGTTACAACAGTGAGAAAAACAAATAAATGTCATGAGAAGTATAACTCATGAACAAAAAAGAGAAATTGATGATTTAACTAAGAAAATAAGGGAGCTGTAGGATGTAAAAAGATCAATAGAAGAGACATAAATTTTCACAAAAAGCTAGGGAAGCAGACTAGACCAAATGGAGGATCAAATCAGTGACCTTGAACATAATTATGCACAAAGGACCTAGGCAGAAGAAGAAAGAAAAATACAAAGAAAATAAATGAAGCAACAGAAAAAGTTTGCTGACCCTGGGGCTAGAGGACAGACATTTTACATCTCTGTCAAATTATTTAATGCAGATAATCAAGGCAGGCCCCTATACATTGTCCAGCTCCTCCTCACTGGTGTCTGACATTACTTACAGGGGTCACTGATGATTAGCAGGAGCTATTCCTGCCACCGTATTAGCCCTACTCCCGGATGAGGCTTAAGCACTAATTCCATTGTGTTTCCTGGTAACTCAGAAGTAACAAATTTTCCAGTTAATCACTGGATATAATATTGTCCTTCTCTGGCATTTATGAAAAAAATAAGAGAATGGCTAAGCTGGAAAAGTGAGATTCTGCTGGATTTGTAACTTAGGCCTCTGACAAGATCTTTTTAAGTGTGGAAAAATTCAAAAAAGAACCCTCTTCTCCCACTCTGCAAATAAGATGGATTATGAGATTGACATGCTGGGCAGAGACCCCTAACATGCACTTTCATAGACTTGTGGCTGGAGTCTGTGAAGCAGAGTGAGAAGAGAAAGAGCTGGGGAAATATACTGTGAAGGTATTGTCCCAGGCTCTGGTCCCGAGTCCACAGCACAGGAGGGCAGTGTGGGGTGCTGAACATGGGGGAGATGGATCGCTGTCTCTGTGCCACATCTTCTTATATCAACAGATAAGAACGAATGTCAGCTTGGAGACACCGTGGTCTGCGGGAACCACACATCTTGCCACAACACTCTCGGAGGCTTTTATTGCATCTGCCTAGAAGGCTATCGAGCCACAAACCACAACAAGACCTTCATTCCCAACGATGGCACCTTCTGTGCAGGTACTCATGAGGGAGCTGTGGGAGGGTGATGGTGGGCAGGACCTGGGGTATAAGAGGAAAGGACAGGCTGGGACATTGTGTGATTTAATGTAGGGACTATCCCAGCAGGATATCCATAAGGGACTGATTACTCACTAATATTAGGGAACTGTTGATTTCATTCACTTAGAAGGATGGTATTATGGTGTTTAGGATTTTTTTTAAGATTTATTTATTTATGCATACAAGAACTAGGGTGTAGGCCAAAGGTGTGGGGGTGAGAGGATTCACCAGAGACAGAGTGGGGAACAGAACAGGCAGACTGACTGAAATACACTGCTGAGGGGAGCAGCAGGTGAGACAGGAGAGGTCTGCTGTACCATGTGGGTAGCTCTCCAGCTAGGGGAGCTAACCTGTGAGATGTAGAAATTCCTCCCAGAGGAATAACCTCAGTGAGGAGTGCAACCTTTAGGACCTCAATAGCTTCTAAGGTCAGATTTCTGGGTGTATTTTGGTCGAATACAAGGGGTGAGCAAAACCCTCCTAATTTTCAGTGGCTGTTCTGTTATCTGAACTCTGTTTATGGCACATCATGATAACACAGCTCTTTGGTTTTCTAAGAAAATTTTTGGGGAGTCATGAAGATTGGAGGGGGAAAAGGATGTCTGGTTCTAAGATGGTTTTATAGAAACTTAATGACTTTGCTTAAAAGCTTTGTGATATTTAAAGTGAAAGGAGAAAATGTTTTATCTTCGTCCCCACTAGAACTGCGGGTTCCGAGCTTTGGTTCATTTTCCCTTTTGACCTGTACCAACGTAAAAATCCCTCAAAAGTACATTCGATTTATTGGTGGCACAAGTGAATACATTCCCTCAGAGAAACCATTTTACAATATCCTGTTGTTTGGTTAGCAAGTTATTTGCTACCTGATTGCAGAAGTCACTCTTGACAGCATTAAATTAGGTGCATTTAAAAAACCCACAGTTAAAAAAAAGCAACATCTTCTAAGATGATGATCTAGAGTTCAGTTCATTCAGTCCTCATTCACCAGGCACTTCCTATGTGCCATGACTGTGCCAGTGAGAGGTAACGGTAGAGTGTGAATTTCATAATAGCCTTAGTCATGGGCAAACCAAGGGACTTAGTGGCATGTACTTATCTGGGAAGTGAGGAAGGGATCGGCGCAGCTTTCTGGAGGACCTGAAATTGTGTTTTCAAGATCGTAGGAGTTTGCCAGGGAAAAACTTGTGCAACTATATCAGAACAGTTTCAAGGATGTATTTGACATTTATAAAAAAGAAAGGGGAAGGAAGACAGTATAGACAAGTCCCAGCCAAATAGATGCCAGGCTCTGTTCTGTTTATTCTATTTTTTGTAATGATTTAGTGATCTTTCCTTTATCTAAAAAAAAAAGTTGTCATTCACACATGCTCAAATTCACTCTTTTGAAGTGTAATTCGGCAGGTTTTAGTATATTCACAGAATTGTGCAACCATCAACACTACCTAATTTCAGAACACCTCTGCCACCCCCAAAAGAAAATGACTTTTCTTGATGAGTCTAAGCTTCTTTCAGAATCTGCCACAGAAACATCAGTGAACTTTCACTGGGCAGAGGCTTATCAAGTTTGGGGGTATCAGCAGTTATCCAGTGTTTATCTCCAGCCACAAGCTGTGAATCCTAGTTCCTGAATTCCAAGGAATCCTGCAACCAGGTATTTATTGTACTCTGTAGAGTTCAGGTCAAGTTCAGCAGCAGGTTGTAGGTGCGCCTCTTTGGTTGTCACCAATGACAAATGAGGAATGGGTTGCAAGGATTTTAGGGTAGGGCCTCTAGTTCTGGAGAAGTACCCAGAGCTGTCTTCTGAATGATTCTTGGGGATCATGGTAATATGGCCACAAGGCACAACCCAATGGAAGATGCTTTGGCACTGCCAGTGTGAGGGTGGTTTTACATGGATGGGCCCAGAGTCAGGGGAGAGAAATGAGACTGGTGTGGAAATAGGACCAGGGATAGTCACTTCCCCAGTGTGACTCCAAATGGGCATGGCCCTAGTAGGTCCTGCTGAAAACTACCATATACCCTTTCTGTGTCTTTATATCCTCCTTGTCTCAGGAATCCGTCTCAACTTTGATGGCAACAGCAACCTGATTTGTCATGAACTCATTTTCCTGCAGTATCAGGGCCTATGCCGTAATGACTGAGAAATGGGGAATGGACTAAAGAAAGGAAGAAGGAGGGGCCTTCCTGGTAGCATAAGGGTTACGTCTCAGCACTATAAAAGCTATCTGCAGCCACTATGACCTGAGTTCAATCCCCGGCCAGGTTGCTGACACACATGGCATAGCATAGCAGACCTCTCCTGTCTCACCTGCTGCTCCCCTCAGCAGTGCATTTCAGTAGATCCACCTGTTCTGCTTCCCATTCTGTCTCTGATGAATCCTCTCATCCCCCCACCCCCATACCCCAGCACCCTGGCCTGTGCCCCAGTTCTTGTATGCATAAATAAATAAATCTTAAAAAAAAAAGAAAAAAAGGAAGAAGGAAAGGAGTGGAGACTTTGCCAATCACCAATACCTGGGACTTCCCCACCAATACATAAGAGAGTGGTCAAAAGAGGGCAGGGGCTATGGTGTGGAAGAACTGTGGGGACTCCACCTGAGGGGAGAAACCAATTACTGTCCAAAAAAAGAACAGTGATGTAAGAAAATAAATAAGTGAAATTGATAATAACAATATTAAAAAATAATATGGTCTCTGGAGCCAGATATAGGATTTCCGATCCTGGCTTCCCATTATTTCTCTGTGTGACTATAGTTCAATTACTTAACTATGCTGTGTTTCAGTTTCTTCATCTATAAAGGAGAATAATTGCTTCTACTTCACAGAGCTATTGTGAGGCTTAAATAAGATGAAAATAAGCAGTCATAAATAATGAAGTGTGTTAGAACAGTGTCTGGCATATAGAAAATGACATGAGAGTGCCTCCCTGGTGGCACAAGGGGTTAAGCACTGCACTATGAAGTAATCCGCAGCCACTGCAGCATAAGTTCAATCCCCGGTTGGTCAGGGAGCAACCCACATGGCGCAGCAGACCTCTCCTGCCTCGCCCGCTGTTCCCCTCAGCAGTGTATTTCGGTCCGTCTGCCTGTTCTGTTCCCCACTCTGTCTCTGGTGAATCCTCTCACCCCCGCATCTCTGGCCTGTACCCCAGCTCTTGTATGCATAAATAAATAAATCTTTAAAAAAAAAGAAGAAAATGACATGAGAGAATTATATTTATTAACAATCATTATAACAATTATTGTTGTTAGGTGTTCGAATAACCTTACACAAAGCAAACTGATGAATGTCTCTAGTGACTCCTATAGAGATCATCAATATCTAGAAACAATGAATTTTTCCCCACCATTGACGCTTAGTCACAGTTTTGCCCTATGTACTTGCACTACTTCTCTTTAGTCCACTGAGAAATCTGTTCATTCCCACTATTTTTTGAGGAGTCTGGGGTTAGTAAAACAGGATAAAAAATGATTTGTGCCAAAGCTATACATATACATTTTACAAATTCCTCGTTGGAATAAAAAAATCTTGATGAGCTTAAACGATGACTCAAATATAGGCACACATGTTGCTTTTTTGCCGTGTTGAAATCACCTCTAAAATTTATTCTAGATTGAGAATGATTTATATTATTTTTAAGGAATCCTTTCTTAACAGTTATCAAAAACTCCACAATTATATTGTCACCATGATCATGTTATCAGCAATTGCTTAACTAAGTTTTATGATTTCATTTCTCACCACTCTTTGTTGTGTTTTATGTCTTTTCCTTTCTTGACCTTATTTATTCTGGTGCCATTTGCTGGCTTGAGTGTTTTCTTAAAATCTTTTTCTGCAAAGAAATGTCAGTGTTATAACTTTCTAAAGTCATTCATGGTCTAAAAGGTCATTTTTTTGTTTAAATGTAGCATGACGTTTTGTCCCTTTCCCTTAGAATTTGTAAATATTTCTCTACTTGCTACTTATACTTAGCACTTAGTCTTTCAGACAAGAAATCCTAGGTCATCTGCTTTTCTTTTCTTATAGATTTTCCTTTCTTTTGGGAAATTTATAGATTTTTCTCTCACTCTGTGAAATTCAGAATGACTGACTTATTTTTCAACATTTATGCCTGTTGCATTAAAAGTTTATTTGGATTTAAATACATAAGCAGGGGGATTTTTTCTTTTGATTAATTTTTATACATCTACTCCATTCTTCTCTTTTTTTCTCCTTCTGGAAGCCTGTTTTAAGTCCTTCTGATCTTGGTAAAATTAGTAAACTCCTTTTAAATTATTCCCTTACTACCTGCCACACCATCCTATACTCATAAACTGGAAAGCATTTTCCACTGCCACCTAAATTATTTTGTATTTGGAGTATGACTTCAGATACCTTACTATGAAGTTGAGACCATCCCTATTTTATAAGAATTGAATTTTTTAAGCATACTTTTTCGGGGATGTTTTGTTGGGTGTCAGAGGGTTGGTGATGATTTTTATAAATTTCCAGAACACAACAACAAGTATTTCTTGAGCTCCTTTTAGTGCCTATGATGTAAAGGACTATATAAGTTGCCCCAAGAGTAAAATAAAATTCACAGCACAGTTAAAAACAGCTGCATCTGTTTTGAAGGCAGCTGGAGAATGTGAGAAATGGCTATCACAATGCTCCCTCCTTTTTTTGTCTCCCTTCTTGAATCTGGGATGGGTCTCAAGACATAGATGAATGTGAGGTTTCCGGCCTGTGCAGGCATGGAGGTCAGTGTGTGAACACTCACGGCAGTTTTGAGTGCTACTGCATGGATGGATATTTGCCAAAGAATGGGCCTGTGCCTTTCCACCCGACCAGAGATGCCACGTCCTGTGCAGGTGGGTTTCTGTCTAAGCATGCAGCATCTGATGGTGAGATTCTATTGGTCATGATTTTCTCCTGCTTTGAGCCTGTGTCTATGGCTTGGGTTGGGGATGTGGGTGGAGATGATCTGTTCTTTGCACATTTGTACAAACTGTGAAGTAAAGCAAATAACATGACCAAGAAAGAAGGGGGTGTATTTAAAATGCTAAAATTAGTAAACGTTGGACATTTGTAGCAGTTAATAATAATAATTGACATTAATTCAATATGCTAGATAGTAAACGCAGCTGATCTGGGAGGATCAATATCTCAGATGTGACCCTGAAAAGTCATAAAGGCATATATAAGCTTAAGGTATTTTGCTATTCAGATTTTCACCTCAGAGTCTAGGCTTCTATTTGGTGTGGATTAGTGAGTTAATTGCCAAATTCATTCATCTGTGTGTATGTATAGATGCTATTATCCATGGAAGGTCAGAAGATTGAAGACAGTCATTGGAACCAGAAGGCATATGGAAATGAAACAGCCTATTTAAAATATGCCTTAGGGTGTGTGTGTGAAGAGGGAGGGGGGAGGGATAGAGATGGAGGGAGAGTATGAATTTTGAAAATTCACATGCACATAGTAATGAATTTGATATTACGTTATTTTCAGAAATAGACTGTGGCCCCCCTCCTGACGTCCCAGATGGCTATATCCTAGGAAATTATACCTCTAGGCTTGGCAGCCAGGTTCATTATGCTTGCAGAGAAGGATTCTTCAGTGGCCCAGAAGACATGGTTTCAAGCTGTACAGCCCAGGGCACATGGGAGCCTCCCAAATTAAATTGCCAAGGTGAGTTTTCAGAAGGTTTAGGTTCCCAGCTCATACAAGTTTGAGATTGTTTTCATTTTTCTTTTTTGGAAGGTAAGTGAATGAAATAAATCCCATAAATTCCTATTGTTTCTCATAGGTTTTCCGTTGATTCTCTTGTTTTTTTTCAGGGATAGTGTTTTATCTGCAAATAACAATAATCTTTTATTTGTCTACATCTAAAAAAGTTGTTTTTCTCTTGATTGACCACTTGATTAGTGTTTTCAGAACCAAAATTTTAATACAGATATTGACTTTGAATATTCCTTTTTTATTCCTGACTTCCTTGGAATGGTTTTACTGTTTCATCATTCATGATTTTGATGTTTTGACAACAGTATATCTTCTTATATTCTTGTGTACACAGTGTTATGAGCCAAGTGATTTGTATGTACATATCGCCTCATTTTATCCTGACAATACATCTATTATTATCATGTTTTACAGATGAGAAAACTGAGACACGGAGGTTAAGGTCTTGTTCAAGGTTATACTGTTTCCTGGTAGAGTGAGGGGCACCCCAGGAACCTCAAACCTGCCTGCTTTAATAGGTTCTGTCATCTGCCACATTAAGACAAAACATGCTTTAGTGCATAAGACCTTTAATGGAAAGGAACTTTAATACAATTAATGTGCAAAGAAGACAAGAAAAAGAACAAAGTTCTTAAATCAAGCAACCAAAATTACCCATCCCCTTGTGGGGAAATGCCCATTCAAACAGGGTTGGCCCAAAGCAAGACTGCTGAGGCCCAAAAGTTTGCCACAGTCTAAAGCACCTTCTGGTGGGAACCCATAGGAAAAGGTCAGGAACGGCCATACGAGTCTAAAAGGAAAAGCGCAAAATCAAAATCAAGATAAAAGCTGCCATTGTTAACCTCCCCATGGGTCTCTCAGCCACATATGTTTCAAGTGGACTTGTACCATGTCCCCCAAGTCCGTGGTACAAATCCAAGGCTGAGAAGCAGGTTTAGCTTCTTCACATGTCTCTCTGCTCCATGTGCGTTTTCCAGGTTTTCTTCTTGCTCTCCATCCTTTTCTCTTTTCCCAGTCTCCTCTCTGCTCCTTCTCCTCCCTGAAAATTAGTAGGCGTCTGGATTATTGGACTGAGAATGAAGAAAGTTAATTTAGAGGAGAGTGCTTGTTATGTCCCCCGCCAAAGAACTGTTATTTAGATCTCCACTGGAACCCCCTCTTTCCCTGGGGACCACCCTGTTACAATACAGCTAGTGGTAGACCTGATTTGAAGGCAGAAATTGCAGCTCCAGGACTGGACTCACATGCTCTTAATCCTGCTGATACACTGCCTCTGTTTTTATGCTGATACTGACTTTTGGTTTGTTTTCTACTTTTGGCTTTCTCTGCTTCTCGGTTAGCATTTTACTAGCTTTTGCTATATATAATCTTAAGGAAGCACCCATCTTTTCTCGTTTTGCAAGGTTGTTTTAAAAATCAGAAATGACTTATTTTGATCACAAATCTTTTAGACATCCATTGAGATGATTATATATTTTGTCTCCTTTTAAAAAGTCATATATAGAGTCATTTATATTGTTATAATTACTGATAATACTCAATACTAATTGCTGAACTGACTCTGGGTCTTTGGTATTTTATTATTTTAATCTGGATTATAGCTGCTAAATTTTACCTAGAATTCTGGCCTTGATATTCATAAGCTAGTTTAGTCTGTTTTCATTTTCTGTGCCATCTATGTTGGGTTTGGCATTAAAGCAAAAAAGACTGTGAAAGTACTTCCTTTTTTCTTTATTCTCTGGTATATTATAAATAGAATTTTTAAAGATTTGGGAGACTTCACTTGAAAAGCCATCTGGATGTGGTACTTTTGGAGAGCTATTTTAAAAATTCTATACTTACTGTATGTTTAAGTTTCCTATCCTCTTTGGTAGTTCTTGTATTCCTAGAATATCATGTTTCATCTAGATGTTCAGATTTGTAGAAAGAAGTGTAAAGCACTCATGCTTTTAATTTTCTGTAGTTTTATTTCCTTAGAGTAGAGAAATATTTGAATCAATCCCATGTCATTCAATGGAAGATTGGTTGAATAAATTATAGTATATACGCAAGATGAAATATTGTGTATCCAATAGAAGTGTTGGAAAAGAGTTTTTATTGACATAGGTACATATTATGAATTGTAAGCTGTATGAATAACATAATCTTAATTTGGAATAGTTCATGTGAACATAAATATTTTTTAAGATATTTATTTTTATTTATTTATGCATACAAGAACTGGGATATAGGACAGAAGTGTGTGTGTTGGGGGTGAGAGGATTCATCAGAGACAGAGTGGGGAGCAGAGCAGGCGGATCTACTGAAACACACTGCTGAGGGGAGCAGCATCGAATTGGTGACTCAGTGGTGGCTGGCCATAGATTGATAGTGCTGAGACTTTAACCCTTGCAACACCAGGGAGGCCCATAATGTATACATAAATATTTAACCTTAGAAGGCTCCTTATCAAAATGCTAACAATGGTAATTTCCACTGGCAGGGATTCTGGATGATTTTTACATTTTATGTGTTTTCTATATTGAAGGGATTTTTCACACATTGGGTAAACAAAACTGTTTATCTTTGCAAGAAAAAGCCTTAGTTTCGTTGAATTTATTGCATAGCTAAGAAACTTCAGTGATGTTCTTGGTTAAATTAATCCTTTTGCTCTTCCATTTGCAATTCAGGCTTTAAACACATTTTGATCATTATTACCTGGGGGTTAAGAAATTCAAAAAGTACATACAAAGTATATTTTAATGGACCAGTAATATGCAGAACTTCGATTAAAATGTGCGGTAATGCATATGGAAGAACTCCCTAAGGATTTGTATAGAAAACCCCATATAAAACCATTTGTGTTGCTTTGAAAATTAGTTGTCCTCTGGATTACTGGACTGAGAATGGAGAAGTTAATTTAGAGGGGAGTGCTTGTTCTGTCCCCCCAAAGAACTGTTATTTGGATCTCCCCTTCTTGTTCCCTCCTCTAATAACTGCTTCCTGGGCTTGCTGACACCCTCTTCCTCCTCCCCCACCTCACCACATGGCCACGGCTTCTTTGCTCTGCCTGCTCCTCTCTCAGCACACCCCTTCTTATTTATCTACCCTTCAGTCTTTTTGGGGCTTTAGAATCTGGGCCATGTGCCAGCGGCACTATATTTTTAGCTCGGAGTTATAAAGCTGCAGGAATTGGGAATTCCGCTAGAAATACTAGCAAACTGTGAAGGTGATGTGCTGAGGCGGGGGTCCTTGTGAAGGGAGCAGCTGTGCATTACAGATGGCAGCTTTTGTGGCTGATCATGAACTTCCCATCAGAGAAGGGGAAGTTGGTGGATCCTGTTTTTGCCTACTCCCAATTACTGTGTAGGCGGAGGCTCTACTGCCTGAGGGCCAGGGTGACTGTGGCATGGTCCCCCTCCCCCTCTTCTGAGTCAGCCTCAGAGGCTGGAGCTGGAATTGGGGCCCAAACTCCCAATGGCAGGGATCCCTTTGATTCTTCTGATTTAGGTAGGATTTTTGAAACATCAGTCCCTCATTTCCATCAATTCTCTGGGGGAAAAATAGCACTCTTTTAGCTTGCCTCTCCTGTTACTTTGGTATTATTTTTTCAATATTCGGAAAAGATGCCAGTCGTGATAGTTTATTTTATTATTATTTTTAAAAAGATTTATTTATTTATGTAAAGAAGAACTGGGGTATAGGCCAGAGGTGCGGGAGTGAGAGGATTCACCAAAGGCAGAGTGGGGAGCAGAACAGGTGGATCTGATGTAATACACCGCTTAGGGGAGCAGCGGGCTAGACAGAAGAGGTCTGCTGCACCACATGTGGGTTAGCTCCCTGGCTGGGGATGAAACTCAGGCCATAGAGGTGATAGTGCTGAGACTTAACTCCTAGGCCACCAGGGAGGCCCCAGTTGAGACAGTTTAAATAACTTGGATTTTAAAAGTCCACTCAAGCATGGAGCAAGGTGAGGGAGTCACTTGGACCAGGTCATCGTCAACAACAAATCCAGAGCCTGGGTGTATGACTGAGAGACCCTGTGACCCAGAAATCCTGGAGGGAGGAGGCATGTATGCATTGCACCCACTCTGACCTAAGCTGAGATCCTAAGTGTGATGTGAGAAGAAAAGGGGAAGACTAAGCTGTTCAGATGGGGAGGGAGGCTACTGTGGTCTTCCCTTCGAGTAGTTCTCTTTGCGGGTCAGAGTCTAGTGAGAAGTGATTTTCAGTGTAGACAGACCCGGGGGAGGCCTCTGGGGACATCTCTCCTCCAGGCATGCTTCCCTGCTCCCTGGGGCCTTGTCTTCCTCTCAGACTTGGAATTCTCCTGGACACCCTGTCTGGTACTGAACCACTCCTTTAAGATCCACTTCTACACTTGTTACCTCCAGTCCATTCTCCACACAGCAGCAAAAATGAACTTACTGAACCATAAATTGAATTATTTTCTTCCCTTAGTTAAAACCCCCGAAAACATTGATGTGGCCATTGTGTTTAGAATAAAATCCAAACTCCTAACCAGGCCTCTGAATCCCATGCTTTTGGTTCTCTTGGCTTCTGTATAGGTTACACCTCCTATCTCCCTCTCCCAACCAATACGTCAAGCTCTTGATAGCTTCAGGACCATTGCATATGCTTTCCCCTCTGCTTGAAGCACTGTGCTGCCTGCACAGGACACTGTAAAGCTTGCATTGCTTCCCATTCTGCCACAGTACCTGGGAGCGGTGCCCACTGCTCATGTCCAGCATCGTGATTGTGTGTTATAGTAAAGCACTGGTCTGGGAAACTGAACATTCAACATTTAAAGTTTCTGCTGAATGCATATCACTTAGCGCCAGCTAAAGTTGAAGAATCACAGGTTGAACCATTATAGGTCAGGGACTCCATGACCTACAATGGGGAGCAGAATAGGCAGACAGAATAGGCAGAAATAATAAGTATATTATTTTGATTATTTTCATGGGTTTAAATTTGGTAGCTAGTGATCACCTCGTCATTGCCAGCGTGACCTCTCCAGCCTCTGGCATTGTCTGGCAGACCTGAGCTTTGGAAGCTTCCTGAATCTGCCTCAAAAGGTGGCACAGACAATGGCAGGTGTTGTGGGGTGGGCTCCTGAGTTGTGCTCCCAGCTTGTCCTGTGGCTGAGTCTGTAGAAACCCTGGCCTCCTCTCTTACCTCACCCCTCAAACTTCAGCACCTGTTCTGATACCACACCTTCTTCGTTTACTTTCTGGACCTTCTTGCTTTCTGGACCTTCTTGCTTGCTTCTTGTGACAGCTCTCTCCTTTGATAAACCAGGAACAAGACTTTGTGGCTGTCTCCCAGTTTCCCCTTTCTTCACACAAATGGCCTTCACAGGATGGATGGCACAGCACTGCTGATTGGAGAGAGTTTCTCCTTTGTGTTTGTAAATAAGGATGGGTCCTGGTTTTTAAAGCCTGCTAACAGCAGAGCCTGATTCTCTAGGGGTGGCTAGCACTTCAAGATTTACGAGGTTTTTCATAAACGTTGTCTCATTTGATCTGTAGAAATGCCTCCTGAAGCGGTTACTAGGTTGATATTGTTTCCCATCTCACAAATATGTATTTTCATATGAACCCAACTGATAGTGGGTATCATTTCCCATTACGAACCAGAGAGAGGAAGTGGCTTACCTTATGTAAGCCTGTGTTTTGAGGTGAGAACCCAAAACCCTTTTTTATTTTTATTTATTTATTTTTTATTTATTTTTTAATTTTTTTTTATAGAGGCATGTTTTATTTATTTATTTGTTTGTTTGTTTGTTTGTTTATACAAGCACTGGGTACAGTCAGAAGCACGGGAGGGTGAGAGAATTCACCAGAGCCAGAGCGGGGAGCAGAGCAGGCAGAAGGACCGAAGTATACTGCTGAGGGGAGCAGTGGGCGGCAGGAGAGGTCTGCGCGCCATGTGGGACCCTCCTCCCGTGGCCGGGGAGCAGCCGGGGATCGAACCGGCGCCGCAGAGGCCGCGGGCAGCTTTGCAACCCAGCGCTCAACCGCTGCGCCACTGGGGAGGCCCTGTTTTTATTTATTTTTTAAAGATTTATTTATTTATGCATACAAGAACTGGGGTATAGACCAGAGGTGTGGGGGTTGGTGAGAGCATTCACCAGAGACAGAGTGGGGAGCAGAATAGGCAGACAGACTGAAATACACAGCTGAGAGGAGCAGCAGGCAAGCTAGGAAAGGTCTGCTGCTCCATATGTGTTGCTCCCTGGCCAGCCGGGGGATAGAACTCGTGCTGCGGAGGCTGTGGATTGTTTCATAGTGCGGTGCTTAACCCCTTCTGCCACCAGGGAGGCCCCCCCAAAACACTTTTTTAGAAGGCAGATTCTATATAGATGAGCTCTAGTGAGCTCTGATGATGAAGATGAAAAACTGGAGGACCCTAAAAGAAGACACTGGGCACACACATCTGCTTGCTCAGTGTGATCTAGAATCCTCCAGAAGGAATGATGGCTGAGTCCATAGCAAAAGTGTGGCCCCATCTTCTCTTTACAGAATTGGGGAAGATGGGAGGTTTTGACCAAAGTCGGAACACAAATTAGTGCATTCAGGTGAGGGGTGGCAACCAAGTGTGTCTATGGATTTTGAGCAGTGATGAGGAGAGGATTCTGAGACCACATCTGGACGTAGCAGGGCAGAATCCACCTGGCTGGGTAGGATGGAGTGTCAGCATACTTATCTCGTGTTTATTATCTGCATGCCAGGTGACAGGAGGTTTTGCTTAGCTGAAATAGATTTTCTGGTGGCTCACTATATACTTATACTTAAAAAAGCTGTATTAAATTACCGCCTGCAAGAAATCTCCCATGTTACCCATTGCCAAGTGAATGATATTAACACATGTCACTTATACATGGTTAGAGTTTTGAACAATGATATAGGTTATAAGTTTATCAAAAGATAGTGAGGCATGAGCATTAGAACAGAAAAGTACGAGAGTTTTGGCTTAACTGCTTCCTAGTTATGCGTCCACCTCTAAAATTCTCTATTCTCCAGTTTCCCCTGGTAGCAGGGGATAAGGTGGTTTTCATCCTGTGAAGCTGTAACGAGGTAATGCTGTAAAGTAGCTGCTGCGGAAGCAGTAGTCATCATAAGAGGGTTTTAATCAAGTGGGGGAGTGGCAGTTAATATTTCTAATAAAAATGTCAATCTTTCCGACACTTCGTATCGCTGAGTGGGAAGGGCTAAACTTCTTCAGTTTCCACTTTACCTTGATTATTGGTTTTTGATTGAAATATTCTTTTTTACAACTAGAACATTAAAATGAAGAGTTTTAATATTTTTTTTTAAAAAAAAAAAACTCATCCGCAGCTGAAAGCATCTCAAACCACCCTCACCTTTACAAATGGAAGATCCTTTGAGAGATAGGCTGATAAACTTTTTTTTTCCCTCCTAATCTACATGCTTTTACCGACTTGTCACCTCCTCTGCAGTTCCTGAGGTGTTCAGATTCTAGGTGTTTCCATATTAGACACTATCTGCTGACAATACGTGTTATGTGAAATGGAAATGTTCTTTTTCCTTTAGATAAGCTTTCTCTATGAATGTGATTGGAAGGAAATGTATTGTTAGTTGAGATCAAAGTTCATGGAAGAATTTAGAATACAAAATAACATCAAAAAGTAATTTTTTTTCTTTATACTGCCTTAAGGGCAAGTGGACTTTTTGGTCCTAATGAGCTCATTAGCTTAGTTACAGCAGTTAATAAGCTTCTCTTGAGAATGTGCTTCATGGCTCTGTAAACCCCCCCCCCCACTTCCCTTTGATGATTGCACTAACATTTTCTACATTCAAATTGCCACATATTGAGAGGTAAGATTCTAACCCCCAGCTTCGATGGTATGTGTCATTTAGCGCCCACGTGATCTTGGAATGAGGGGCTGAAGGCATTTGGCCAATTCAGAACATGCCGTAAAGTGCATGAGACTTTGTAATAAGGTTATACTTTTGAGCTCCATTCCTTAGGCCATATTTATTACATACAAATGTCACAAAGGTGAGTGTTTGTGATAATAACTCGAATGACTGCAGGGGATATTTTAAAAATGTAGGCTATAGACACAGCCCATAAAAAAACTGACCATTCAGCAACACATGAAACGAATGAAGAAAGTATAAGAGCTGAATTGTCTAATCATGAATTTAGTGTAGACTCCAGGGTTGATCTTTGCAGTGCTTGGGTGCTTACCACCAACCACATTACCCTGATTCTGGGTAATTCTGATGTGATACTATGGTACATAGAGAATTATTTCTATTGTCAAGTAAAGGTGAAAACTGACTATAGTGTGATTTTTTTTTGGAGTTTTGGTGCTTTTTTCCTACTCATTTGCCACAATTTTCCATCTAATGTTTAACTTTTCCAGGAAGATTTTTTTTTTTTTTGAGGGGAGAAATGGGAGATCAATATCAGCAAGTTGAATAGGTCTGTCATTCATTTCCTGGCAGTTGGCAGAATATCTGCCTCAATTTATAGACATTATTGGTCATTTTTCCCCCTCTCAGCTTGGTATTTATTGGTCTCTAAAGCAGTCGCAGATGACACCTTATATCACTATGTTATTTCTGTCATCAATCATTTTATTGTGTTGATGTTGATAATAAACAGTGGCCGAGGTGGTTGCCATTGGTGATACAGTCAGTTGTTGATTAGATGCCATAAATTGACTATACCTCTCACCAAACAGATTTCCTTCAGGGATAATTTCTTGGCCAGAATGTTAAAGCTAGCAGTAAGGCTAAACATTTTTACCTTCAAGATGTGAAATAAGCTAGACTATAAATGTGGTTCTTGAAATCAGCAAGACATTTTTCCCTCCAGGGAGACCTATTTTGAAGCTGATTATTTGAATAAAATCACAGATAATAGGATAGTAAGGAAAAATACCCAGCCGTGTTCATAATTAGTTGACCATATTCCCAGTGCAGACCCAAACGTTGTTACTTAATGTAATTAAACAGAGAAACATGTGCTTTAATGAACACCCCTAATGCATATGCAATGCAAATTTGTGCTGCTTATTTTTGTCTTTTCTTTGTGATAGTGAGATCTTGGGGTTTTCATGAACTGTATTTTTATTATCACAGCCTCTGTTGGGTTGATATTTGAGTATTTTTTTACTAGGAATTACCTTCCTTTTTAGGTATCATTTGGTATGATACCAGTAGCTGCCGTCTCTATTAATCATCGTGGGAATATCTGAGACAGGGCTGTGTTCCAGGCATGACCCAGGGGTGAGACATCAGTGCCAAGAAGGTTTTAGCAGGTTACCACAGCTGCAGGAGGATGTCTGTCTGTCTGTCCAGCAGATCTCTTGTCTGGGGAAGATCTCAGAGAAAAGGCTATGCAGAGGGAGTTGTAATAGAAACAACCCAGACTGATTTGAATGCTCCTTCATGCAACCTCTCCTGAGGTTTCAGCCGACCTCTGAGGTCAGTCCAGCCAGGGTCCAGAGTGGCCCTGCAATGTGAAGTTGCTCAGAGTTAATGGATCTGGACCTTAGGATTATATAAACCTTGGATTGAATACTGGTTCTGTCTTTTATTAGGAATATGACTTAAGCTCTTAGAATTTCCATTTTCCTATGTGCAAACTATATGAGAAAAAGTTATCTCTTTTGTAGTGTTTTTCTGTGAAGGATAAATAAGATACTGTATATCTAATAGACTATTTTGTGTTTAGGAGATTGCAAGGAATGCTATTATTATTAAAATTATTGCAGTTTGAATCACTTTCCCAGAATTCCCTGGCACAAGACTGATATTAATTTTTGTGGGTCTTTTTCTCAGCTTTCATCAACGTGATGTTTGGTAGGTGTGCATTACCTCTGTTAGATAAAAATATAGAGGTAATATATTCCTGTCTTGATATGTATACTTAAAATTTACTAATACCTATTTCCTTCTCCAAAGTTTATCACATAAAAGAATTTATTATATCTTGAAGAATGATAAAGTAATAGCAAGCTATCAGTGAACAATTATTATTTGCTATGTAAAATTACCATTTTAAGTAGACATTGTGAAGGTCCAAGAGATTATAAAAGAGTCTGTCCTTTACAAAGTGTCCATGTATTTGGAAAGACATAATATATTTGGTTTTTTTTTTTAGATTTATTTTATTTATTTATACAAGCACTGGGTACAGTCAGAAGCACGGGAGGGTGAGAGAATTCACCAGAGCCAGAGCGGGGAGCAGAGCAGGCAGAAGGACCGAAGTACACTGCTGAAGGGAGCAGCGGGCGGCAGGAGAGGTCTGCGCGCCATGTGGGACCCTCCTCCGGTGGCCTGGGAGCAGCCGGGGATCGAACCGGCGCTGCAGAGGCAGCGGGCAGCTTTGCAACCCAGCGTTCAACCGCTGCGCCACCGGGGAGGCCCGACATAATATATTTGTAAAGAGACACTAAATCCTCAAGTTGGAAGTAAAGGTCAAATGAATAGCATAGATAATTATTCTTTTTTTTTAAAAAAGATTTATTTATTTATTTATACAAGAACTGGGGTACAGACCAGATGCAGGAGGGTGAGAGGATTCACCAGAGATGAGTGGGGAACAGAATAGGCAGACTGACGAAATACACTGCTAAGGGGAGCAGTGGGCGCAACAGGAGAGGTCTGCCACGCCATGTGGGACCCTCGCTGGCCGGGATGGAACTGGCACTGCAAAGGCTGCGGACAGCTTCACAACGTGGCGTTCAACTGCCTTCGCCACCAGGGGAGGCCCTAATTATTATTGATTCTACCTTTTCTCTCACTGTCACATCCAGTCTGTCACCAGGACACTGTTCTGCTTCCAGACTATATTTCAAGTCCATCCTATTCTTGCCATCTCTATCATTTCCTGTCAAGTTCATCTTCTGTCTGTTAGGCTACTGCCCTAGACCCTAACTGATCTCTTTCTTCTTGCTCCTATTCTCCCAGCCAGCCTCCACCAACAGTCAAAATAGTCTCTTAAAAATCTAAATCAGATTATTTCATTCCCCTTAAGTAAAATCCAAGTTCTTTCCCAAGGTTCTGTACGACCTGGTCCTCATTTCTTTCCGCCTTCATCTCATGCCATTCTCCTTGCTGACTCATTGTTTTTTCCTTTCTGGAACACAGCAAGAGCTCACATCAGAGACTTTGTTGGCTGTTTCATTCAATTGAAATGTTCTTCATCTCATCCTAAACATGAATGGCTCATTCATATCCTTCAGGTTTAAACTCAGATTTTACCTCTTCAGAGAGGTGAAGCCATTCCTGATCACCATATTTTTAAAAAGTCTTTCCCATCCTATCACCTTATCTTACTTCCTTCACAAATTCCTATCTTACTTCCTCCTTGCTTCCCACCACAATCTAATTATCTTGTTCATATATTACTATGATTTTGTCTATTTACTCTCCCCCAAGAGAGTGACCTTGCCCTTTTTTTTCTCACTGAAGTAGTGACTAGCGCAGTGTCTGACATGTGCTAGGTGCTCAATGAGTAAATGCATGAACAAATGAATATGGGTTGTAAAAGTTTAGAGGGAGAAGGGGCCCCTTTGTTAGTTATTGGGAAGGAGGTTGCTAGGTATCAATAAAAAAGAATATACCTGGGAGAGAAAGGTGTGAGCAAGGGAGGGGACTAAACTGAAATCCTATTGTAGGATTTCAGAGATGGAGCAGATTTTAAGAGGCAGTGGTTGTAGGGAGCATGGATCCAACTCCTGGCTCTCACATAACTACCTATGTGCTTTTGTATGTTTATTTAACATATTTGAACCATCTTCATCTATAATACGGAAAAATAATCCCCTCATGGAGGCTTACTATGAGTAGTAATGATTTATATTTACAGCTCTACTGGGGTGAATATGATGATAAATAATAGCCATTCATTAAAGATTTAATTTAGATTCTCAGTTGAGCATATGCCAAAATATAAAATTTGAAGTTTCGTATAATTTGGATGCCAAGAATACATCTCACTATGTTATTACTCATTCAGAAGAATTTCTTTGGGTAGAGGTTGGGTGGGGCTCCAGCGTGTGTATTTTTCAAAAATTCACCAGGTGATTCATATGTACAGCTATTGTTAGGAACCATGTGTTTAAACCATGCTGGAGACCGCTCTGAACATCTCTGGCCAAGTACTGCCCAACTTGAGTAGCTCTGTGGTGGGAACTCATGGAGCCACGGGTCTTGGTTGTCTACCACTGGGCATTAGCCTGAGCCTTTGAACCTTAATTCCCAAAGACCAGGCTATTGAGCTCTTATCAACATCCAAATTAATATTTTTGATATTAATAAAAAAAATCTTGCAGTTGCAATAAAAGCTACCATGCTATCCATTTTTCTTGGTCAACTTACTTAGATGCCAATTTGGTTATCTTCCCTTTAGTATCTGCATCTCCCCTATCCAGCTGCCTGGCACCCCCCCCCCAAACCTTTTCAATGCGCTGATTATATTTCCAGCTTCAAGGTCCATAAACTTGTATCATCAATCTCTTCACGGATGTTCCCCCTACTTTTCTGCTGTAACTAACCCCTGGCTTAACCTAGATGTTTTGGATGTCAGCAATGACTGGGCAACTTATGAAACATTAACCAGCTGTTCGGTTGGTTGCTCATGTACACACAAATATTCTCATGTCTTGGATTATTTTGGGTTGGTAAATATGTCCAAAGGTTTGATGCTGGGAAAACACAATGAGGCCCAAGGTGTCTCATGTCTGGTAAACATGTATGAACAGAGAACAAATCCCATGAGCAAACATGGGACTTGAGAGGTAGACAGAGGTGGAAGTGGGAGGTTCATGAAATGACCACCTCATTCCAGTCCCATAACTGCACATTTTTTGCATGTACTGACCAGAGATTAACTCTGTTTTTTAAAAAATCTCAGAGTCAAGCTACTGGCCAGGTGGGTAAAACTCTTCTATTGAGGGTCTTATACTAACTGCAGTGACAACAGATGAAATGGTGCTTGGGAGATCTTGCTTGGGGAATTAACTCTGGGGTCCTACAACAGACTCAGCATCCATAAAGGCTTGAAGAAGTGTGCAGTTTCATCAAGTCTACCAACTCAATGTCAGAAGCTCATTTAAGAGAAAACACCTAATTGGGGGCCTCCCAGATGATGCAAAGGGTTAAGTCTCAGTACTATGAAGCAATGTGCAACAAGAGTTCAGTCCCCGCCAGGGAGCTGACCCACATGGCACAGCAGACCTCTCCTGTCTTGCCCGCTGCTCCCCTCAGCAGTGTGTTTCAGTCAGAGTTCTGTTCTGTTCCCCACTCAGTGTCTGCTGAATCCTTTCACCACCACCCCCACCTCTGGCCTGTACCCCAGTTTTTGTATGCATAAATAAATAAATCTTAAAAAAAAAGAATGAATTAAGGTACACAGTAAAGGCTACCAGAAAATCTTAATATTTGAAAGAAACCCGAGATGAACTATTTCATTGACTATAAAATCTTTATAATGTAAATGATCTCATAATTAGAATATTTTCTGTGTGCATATCTGTAAAGTTATGAAAGTCAGACATCCCTCTTCTGCTTCCCAATAGTCTTACATACCTGCAGTTGGATTATTTAATGGGGCTCGTATTTTCTCTTTGTTCACATGAGCAAACTCTATCATTACTAAATGTTTGTTTCTAAAATACTGATTATAGGGACAGAAGCTGGGGGTCACACCTAAATCTGTGCTGCTTCCCATTACAGAGGTCAGCTGCGGCCGCCCTCCAGATGTGCCACACGCCATGCTTGTGGGGAATCCCAGCTCCCGCCTGGGCAGCGAGGCTCAGTATGTCTGCCAAGAGGGCTTCGAGAGTCCTGGAGGAAGGATCACTTCTGTCTGCACAGAGAAAGGCACCTGGACAGACAGTACTGTGACATGCACAGGTATGGACTCCATTCTGCTGGGCTCCCTACCTAGAAGCAAAGCCATCAGCACAAAGAACATAAAGCCCTTCTATTGTCTTGCTGTCCGTACCTGTGCCTGGCGGTGTCACGTATGCTGGTGGGCACCTGGCTTTAGGTTTGTCGGCTAAATCCTGAAGATTTAGGGGGTGATTTTAAGATAACTTAGAAAATTTTGTGCATCTGTCTTTTGAAATTCACCTTAAATCATAGCAATTCCTGGTTTCTCTGCTTGGCTGGCTGAGAGATTTTTCTCCATGAACCATTTTCTCAGGGGGATACACTTAAAAGTCCTAACTTAGTTCTGTTGACAGTTTTTCAGAGCAAAGGCGGTATGATGAAAAAGAGTTTTTTAATGTTTATTTAATTGTGGCAGAGTACACACAACATAAAATTTACCATCCTAACCATTTAAAAGTGTTAAAGTATACTCACATTGTTGTGCAACCAATTTCAAGAGCTTTTTCATCTTGCAAAACTGAAACTCTAGACCCATGAACAACCCCGCACCCCCTCATCCAATCATCCACCGATGGACATTTGGGTTACTTCCACTTTTGATGGCTGTGATGAATGCTGCTAGGAATATTAGCACAGATATTAGCACTGAGACCTTGCTTTCAATTCTTTTGAATATATACCCCCAGATGAACTTACCTGTAAAAAAGGAGTTCTGAGTTCATATTCTAGTAGTACTATGTATTAACAGTGTGTCATCAGGGAAAGCATTATTCTCTGGAACCTCTATTTCCTTGTATACAAAAGGGGAAAAGTAAAGCCTGCTTTTCCTACTTCAAAGAGTTGTTGAGGGGCCTCCCTGGTGGCTTAAGGGGTTAAGTCTCAGCAGCACTATGAAGCTATCCACAGCTACTGCAGCAGCCTCTGCAGCATGAGTTTGATCCCTGGCCAGGAAGCTGACCCACATGGTGCAGCACACCTCTCCTGTCTCACCTGCTGCTCCCCTCAGCAGTGTATTTCAGTCAATCCGCCTGTTCTGCTCCCCACTCTGTCTTTAGTGAATCCTTTCAACCTCCCGCTCCTTTGGCTTACAACCCAGCTCTTGTATGTGTAAATAAATAAATCTAAAAAAAAAAAAATGTTGTTGAGAGGAAATCAAAGGAAATCATCTGGTGGAGCATTTTGAGAAATTTAAAGCACCATATGCATGGCAGGTTTTAACTTCAAGCCTTGCTTGAAGGGCTTCTCATGAGTCACAGTGGATACTTCCAGAAGCACCTCTCCTTTCAAGAAGCAAGGCAGAAAGGCAGTGGGTCTTAGCATTTGTGATGGTAGGTCAGTGATCACCACGTGGTCTTCAGTGACTCTGGCAATATATTCTAGACGTTGACTTGCTTGGCTCTGAAGAGTGAAATTTCAAAGTAACCTTGTTTTGACTTCTGCAGAATTAGGGTAGAATATATTGGGTCTTGCTGGTCAGAGTTCTATACAGAAAAGTCTAGCCCATGCAAACAAGGCATGTGGATTAATGGTGGTTATTTGCTCACAGAGCTGGGCTTCATAACCATGTTGGGGGTAGGAATTTGTTGAAAGCTGTGATTTCATTTAATAAATAACTGTTTAGGACTTACTAGGTATCTATGTGTAAGGTACTTTTCTAGACACTACCTTCTTGGGATTTACAGAACAATAGGGCAAATAGACCTTCCTTCAAAGAAATGTATATACACACATACAATCTTACAAATTCAAGGTGTTCATGGACCTCCAAAGTCCTTGCATAAATCATGCCTGGAGCAGATGGAGAACTTATTTCTGCTGCTAAGGCCCTGTCTGTGCCACACAGACGTCTTAAGTGCAGGAGGATGCAGGCTAGAGACCAAGGACAGGACCAAAGGCGGGAAGACATGCATGAGAATCCAGAGATCTAGTTCAGCCTTCTCTCAGGTCTTAGTGACTTGCCCAACATGTGCAGAGACGCAAAGGCAAACCTGTAACTAACATCGAGAACTCCAGAGTCCCAGTCTTAGTAATTGGAGAAATTAAAAAGAACTAATGCCATATTGTATCAGACTGATGGACATTCCCACCTTTTATTGCATCTCTAACAGAACCTCTTTGAGTTATTTGGAGGAATCGAGGCAGCTGCCTCATGGGATGTTGAATTTAACATTTGGGGCCATGTTCCTGGCCTAGAGCTACCCTCTGAGGCCCCTTGGTAAGAGCTGGGCACAGCGTCTGGACCCTGAGCCATTAACTGTGTGGCTCAAGCTGCTCTGCCCTCCACTGTTCAGAATTCAGTGGGGGTACAAGGATTAGTCACTACATGAAAAACCAGTGGATCTGCATGGGGCAGAGTAAGCTATTAATTAGCTGATGCTTGTAGAGCACTTTGAAGAACAAACATGTTATGTAACTGCTAATTATAATTACCGTCCTCAGCCTGCCACCTTTCACAAAGTCTGGGGCTCCAGCTGCAGCTGTTCCATGGGTTTGTGCAAGCTTTGATTTAAGGAGAGAAAAGGCATTCTCCCTGAGAGCTGTGATCTTTCTGTGAGGAGGCCTCTATGCCCTCAATCAAGATTGGCAGCTAAATTCAATTTCCGCAGATAAAGGGGGTGATTTACATGCTGATTAATTCATGGTGCAGTGCACATGATCTCTGGGTGGGTAGGTAGGCAAGGCTTCTGGAAGTGTAGTGAGCGATTGCTGATTACCATAGCTCTTGCCCGAGTGCCCTCTTCTTTCTTCATTTCCCTGTGTTTTACCCATTTCTTCACACCTCCTTTCTCCCAGTTCCCTCTGTGTATTTGTGTTTACCTTCCTCAGTGTTCACTTTTGCCCCTCTCTTCTGCATTCCTGCTTACCCTGTGAACGCCTTCTACCTCTCTTCTCTTTTACCCTGTCACCCCTCTTTCCACACTTGAATGTTCAGTTCCAAACTGGGTGGAATAATTTATTTTCACCTGGGTTGTTTTTTGTTACCTAAAAACATTTCTTCCTGCCCTCTCTCTTCGCATTAGTCGTGCAGGTCTGTCTATGTTTTTCATGGAGTGTGAACTCTGGCAAGGTGGTGGGACTTTTTTTTTAAAGGCCAGTTTGGACTGGAAACTCCAGACAGCTGAGAATTAGGCAGCCACTTTAGTGTCTGGAAAAACCCCAGGTGGAAGCTTGATGTTTAGTGAGTTGGTTTGCCTTAAGATCAAAGAGGCTGATTCATTCTTGATAAGCTTGTCCCTGGCTTTCATTCTGCACAGGTCATTTGGCTTTTTATGTTTAGAATCTGAGTTAATAATTATAAGGTTGACACTCACTCCCTCTGTGTTCTCAGAAGGGTAACATCTCTGTTGAAACACAGACTGTTTATCTGCTGGGATCCTTTCTGATCCAGCCCCCTACCCTGACTCGGCTGTTGAGTTCAGTTGCTTCCAGGCCTCCTGTTAGCGATTTTCTTGTTCATCCTCCTCTTCAGCTCAGTGAGTGGTCATGTGCCGCTGCATGCATTTCAGATGGAGAAGAAAGGTCAGCTGGAATAAATGGACACATTTATATAAATAGCCACATGGCTGGGATTTCTTTGATAACATATATAATGTTTGTGCCACTGTTTGGACCGTCAAGCATGGTAGTTAATGTTGATTGAACCCTGACTTCCGTGCTCAGCTCCTTTTCATTTTGTCTTCAGAAAAGCCCTGTGAAGTTGGTATTGCTATTTTCATTTCCTAGATGAGTAATCTCAGACTCATAAAAGTTAAGCAACTTTCACAGGGTCATTGAGTAACAAATGGTAAAGGCAGGATTTGAATTCAGATCTGAACCCTGCACGCCCACTGTCTCTCTCCACTGCAGTGTTTCCCAAACTTGAGTTATTGTTCACCACCCTGACAGTGTTTGCCATAATGAAAGCATTATTTATTTAATGTTTCTGACAACAGCTTATTTTGAAAACTTATAATTTACGTTTTGCTGTCAAGTGAGAGTGATCAAGGACACTTTGTAACGTGCATGATATCTTGAATGGGTTGAACAAGGTCTGGTTTTTCTAATATACACAAAACTTTCAAGGAAACAGACACTCCTTCAGATCTTCTCTTTCCAGGCAGCACTCTCTCAGTCAGCCTCCCACCTCTCATCTGCCTTCTCTCCTAGTTTCCCCGTGGGTCTCTGTGCTTCCCAGGGCTCTGTCAGGGATGCTTTCTATGTCCCACCTGGATTTTCACCTGTAGCCCTGGTTTCAGCTGCCGTCCACACACTGACGACTTTTAAGACTGTTTTTTCACCTGGGTAGTCTGTAGATAACTCTGTTTTAGCATGTTCTAAATGCTACTCACAGGTCTCTTACCCACTGGTCAGCTTCCTCCTTCCCTCAGGAGGACAGTAAAAAGGCAATCCATTCATACTCTCAAGCTCCAAAACTGGCAGTCAGCCTGCTTGTTTCTTATCTCTCACCAACTATGGCTTCTCCTTCAGAATTGTGTCAGGGTTTTAGATGCAGTGTCCTTGTTTCATCTCGTCACCTCTTTGCTGAAAAACTGCATTAATGCTTAGGCTCTTCGCTTTGAAATTTAACAGAGCTGATTTTGAATCTGACTTGACTGCTTTCTAGCTATGTGGCCCTTGGCTGGTCACTTGTCTAAGTCTCCGGTCTACAAAATGGACACAATAACAGCTTGCTTGTGGGATTATTGTGAAACTTAAATAAATAATACTTTAAAAGCAGTATACATACCATCTAGTTCATAATAACAACTCAATAAATGTTCACTTATTGTTTTTATTATTGTTCCTCATGTCTGCTGAGATGATGAGATCAAGGCTATACAGACCTATCAATGCTGGGCACACTGTAATCAGTAAGAGGTATGGAATTCTTGCCTTGTGTCCTCCAGTTCTTTGATACTCCAGTGCCCCTTTCAAAAGCCACCAGTTATTCTGAAAACATGTCCCCATCATGTTCCTGCTTTAGCTCTCTGTTGCTTATTGGACTAAGTCTGCACCTAGTCTGGCAAGGGTCTCTCCCTGTCTGACCCTGAGCCCCCTCTGCAGCCTCACTTTCCATTTTTCTTCCTCCACGGTGGTTGTCTTCCCATCACTCTGACTGTGCACCCTTTCCAGTTTCAGGCCTTCCACCTGTTGGCGGTCTGCTCCCACATCTTCCCCATTTGTTACTTTTCACCCATTAAGGTCACATGTCCTGTAAAATCAGCTTCCCAGGGTCCTCCAGTGAGGGCTGGTGGCTTCTTTCTTATACCTGTGGTGCTTGAGTGTAGCTTTGTTCTCGTACTGAGTTGTAATTTACCTGCTTCTGTTTGCTCCCTCCATCGGATACAGGATAAGTACTTCCCTGTTCTCGACGGAAGTACTTAGGTATGGTCATGGCACAGCCCATTAGGTGCCTGGCTAGGTTGACACTTGGCATTCACTGGTCATCATTTAATGGTGAAGGGTAAGTCAAGAGTCCCAGAGTCAGCTCCAAAGAGAATGTTCAGAAACGTTTCCATTTATTGGTACTATTGGAATAGGGCATGACCTCCCAAGTCATCTCTTTTAAAAGGGAAGCATTAATGTGGATGTTTAGTATTTGACATGTTTATAAAGACGGCTTTCCAGCTGATTTGTGGACACCTGGAGGGAATGGCAACCAAGGTTTGTTAACCACTTCTTGAGATGCAATATCTGACATCCCTGTAATCAGATCTGGGTTCCCATCTGTGCAGAGAGCATAGCACAGCCTGAGACAGATGGCACTTTTGAGATGTCATTTGCAGTTGTCATAGTGAATGAGCGAAAAGGAAGGACAAGAAAGGAAACTTCCATATCTGTGTCTCCTTTCTTATCTCTGCTGGGTGACTAAGGGACCTCAAGTGAGAAGGAAATTTGCTTTCTGGCAACCTCGAAAGCAGGTGAAGGGCAGGCTGTTTCCCTTTCCTTCTCAATCAGTGGTGAGTGTCAGAGGCTGTGTGAGTGGCCAGAGTCCACACCCGAGGCCTTCACAGGGCAGTAGAGAGAGGAGGAGGGCCCAGGAGTATATGGGGCTTATTCCAGCTAATCAAGGACACATGCCAAAATCAACTTTATGAATTGATATGTCTTTGCAGCTCTTCGGGAACCCAAGTTTATGGGAGTTTTTCTTTGGTTTCATGAGGTCTGTGCTCTGAGAGGAATATTGATGTAGAAGCCCAGGAGTGCTTCAGACAGACCTCCTAGTGTTTATTCAGAAGTTTGCCTATTTTCCTCTGTCTGCCTCTATTTATTCTCACAGCCTGATAGATGACCTGGGCTTCCCTAGCACCAGATATCGTGGGACATAGCCTCTCAGCTGTGCTGCTGCGGGAGTAATGTAGCACAGATGTAAATCCTCCTCTGGAGAAAGAGGCCAGTGGACAGGGTCTTTATAGAGGAGGCACAGTTCAAGTACAGGAGGAGTGAGCCACCTCCCCAGGTGCCAAAGGTGAAGGCTCCCTTTTCCACTTAGAGGTTGGAGAGATTTGCTGGAAGGGAGGGGCGGGAACTAGGTTGAGGAGAACCATTTTCTGAGATGGAGTTTTCTTTCCCACTCCTCTTGCTGGGACTCTTACCTTGGGTTTTCCAGAAACAGACCCAGAGGCAGAGGACTTACATGCATTACAAATAGAGAAGGATGTCCCAGGAAGCAGGCTTTTGGGCTAAGGTGAGTGAAGTGGGGGGGAGCAAGAGCCAAGCGAAGATTGCCTGGTTATGCTGTGTGCTCAGTGCCCGGGGTCCTCTGTCTGTGCAACAGACCCTGAAAGGTCTTTGCAGCCTGCCCTTCAGGGTAAAGAAAGGGAGGATTCATTATCCACTGGGTGTTTGTTCCCCTGCACTTCTAGGTGTGGGTGCCCTCGCTGTGAAGCTCCAGAATCAGAGACAATATAGTCATATTATCCAAGCAGTGCAGCGGTGGTAGCAGGCACAGGTGAGGTTGAGAGGCTCAAAAAACTTCTGGTAGGGATGTCTGATTCAATGGGAAAGCCTGACTTTGCACTGTGGTGAAATGAGGGAATGAAGATTCCTTCCTCCAGGGACAAGAGAATGGTAGCTTCTATTTGCAGGGAATTTTAATGCCCTTCAATAGTATTTTAAGCAAATTGGTTTTTTAAAGTTCAATTTTGAATTATTCCTCCCTTGCTTAAAAATACAGTGAACTATGATGGAAGACTGCGGTGACTTGGTGGTAAGTACGGTGTGGTGACATACATCTGAAGAGGTGTAATCCTGCGCTTCTGAGTCATATACAGTGTTGTAAACCAATGTTACCAAAAAAAAAAGTCCAATTGACGTTTTTGCACATGGACGCTAAATCCTGTAGCCTGGCTAAATTCCTTTCTTAGCTCCATTTTTTGGTGTGTGAAATTCTTAGGATTTTTTTTTTTAATAGAAAAAGATCATGCTAAGTGTAATTAGAGCTAGTTTTCTTATCTGTAGGAATTTGATTTTGAATGATTGAAAAGGTATGTCCTTGCTCTTTTCCCATCTAAACAACTTCTTGGGTGTTTACTAGGTTCACTGGAAGCCGCTACTCCCAGGAACAAAGACCTTCATATGGTTACCAGTATTGCCAAATCCATTGCATTGAGTATTCATGCAGAATATTTATTTAATATTATTATTATTTACATTTTAAAAGGACGGGTTTATTAGAAAAAAGGAGAAAGAAAAATAGAGGCACCTGCAAAGTCACAGGTGTGCAAGAGAATTGCCTTTTGCCAGTGCAGATATTGTCCTGATATTTTCTTTTAGTGCAGATATTTAAAAGAAGTAGAACAATGCAAAGAGATCTGTGGCCTCCTCATGATCAGGATTAAATGGTATCAGCTATAGGAGGCCCACAAGAATCGGGAGACTTGGTGAATTTTGTCACTTTGTCCCAAGCTGCTCCTGAGGAACAGTCTTGTGTGGTGATGTGTGTTCTTTTTCCTCAGGAACAGCAGTAGCCTGAATAAGAGTGCTCATCAGCTGGGTGGGGCCAGGAAACCAGGAGCAGATCTTACCTGTGTGGCTGTAGGCAAGATTCAGGGCTCACCTTGGGCCTCTTCCCATCCCACACTAGTAGGACTCCAGTGGCATCCAGTGGCCCATCAGGCCAAGCACAGGCTGGGATTCTCATCCATCCTCAATGTGAGGGTTGGGTGGGGGGTGGGGGTTGGTGGTGGTGGTTCTTTTCCTCTAAGCCAGACAGTGGGCCAGGCTCATTCATGATGAAGATAAGTTGGGTGATTGGCCTGGAGGTCTTGACTGGCCTGATTAGGTTTACTTATCAGAGCATGCATAGTGATCAGCAGAGAGCTGACCTGGGCAAACAAAGTCATGCCCTCCAATGTGGTCACCATTAGGGATTTTCCGAAGTCTGTTGAAGCATTTTTTGAGTGGACTCTCTGCTTTTCTATTTTAGAAATAATTATAGAAATTAATAATGTATCCGTGTTTAATAATACCTGTGTGAGGTGGCAAATCAATGCGGGAAGAATAAATCCCAAGATCACATATGTGGTAAGTATAGTGGTCTACTATTTCTTGCTAGGGCAGAAATGGTAACTGGTGGGAATATGGGGGAGCAGGGATGGGAACATGCTCCAGGAAAGCTTCTTAGTCAAATTGCTTTGTAGTCCCATCACCCTTTTAAAGAGTGTACAGAATTTTTCAGATATTGGATTATTTTATTTTGCATTTTATGTTTAATATCTTTGTCATTTGACAGGGTGTATGTGTGGGGATGTATTTGGCATCATCAATTATTGCTTGTTTAGAAGCACTTGAATTTCACTCCCCCCAGAGCCAGCCTGGAAGCATCTGCTGGCTCAGTGGCAGGATGCTAGGAGAGACTCTCAGTTTGTGCCACTGATCTCTGGCCATTTGTCTGCAGAATAGCAGGCCCAGGCCTTCCCGGTGGCACAAGGGGTTAAGCACAGCACTGTGAAGCTATCCTCTGCAGCACGAGTTCAGTCCCCTTTGGCAGGAACTACCCATATGGCACAGCAGACCTCTCCTGACTCACCTGCTGCTCCCCTCAGCAGTGTATTTCTATAGATCCACCTGTTCTGCTCCCCACTCTATCTCTGGTGGATCCTCTCACCCCCTGGAACTCTGGCCTGCACCCCAGTTCTTGTATGCATAAGCAAATAAATCTTAAAAAAAAAAAAGCAGGCCCCAGAGAAGACTCCTCATTTTATGTCACGTCTTAGAGTTTATTGATTACTGAGCTGATCAGGCTTCATCATCAAATACCTGAAGGCAGAGGCTTACCCCATTGATCTCCCTGGGGTGAGCAAGGTGGTATAAAGGGAATGGTAGGAGAGGCTCCAGCATCACAAAGTTGCAGCTGTTTTAACTAGAGCAATGTGGCTTTCTTGTCTTTTCCCTGAAGATAAACATAAAAGGACAACAGTTGGACCCTGTGGAATCAGATCATAAGGAGACCCTCACCTTCACCACAGACAGCCAGACTCCAGAAGTGTGCCTGGATCTCTATCCAGGTACCAACTACACTGTGAAAATTTCCACCACCCCTCCCAGGCGCTCCATGCCAGCCACCGTCGGGATCTGGACAGCTGGTATGTGGAGGTGAAGTCTCATTCTCTCCTAGGAAATGCTAAGCACAGGATGTGAGGAAATGCTTCAGATCAACTGGGCAGGAGAGCTCATAGTTGCTTTCTGAGATTTGTAACCAGGGGGATGTAATTCTCTAGGTGCGGGAGTCAGGGTGGGTATGGGAGAGATTCCTGTCCGTTGGTGGCAGTTTGAACTGTAACTCTGCTGGGTCTTTCTTTAAAAACCTTCTGTTACCTTCCACTTCAACCAGAGGACAACATTAAGTGATGGTGAAGTTAGTCCTCCATTATCCAAGACAGTTAGAGGGTAGTCATGTGGTTTATCTTTGGTGGGAAAGTACCCAAAACTTTTCATCTAGGCTGGAAACTGCCCCCCAGGACTGATGGGGCTGGGCAATGAAGTGGAACGTGGGTGAATGGGTAGGGAGTAAGCCCTAGGTTGCAGGAGGGAAGATAATGGGTGAAAAGGAGAGCGGACAAGAAGGAGCATCAAGTAGTAATGTATCTCATTGCACATAGTTACCACATGGATTTTTAGAATAACCTTGTGACAGATGCAATCAGTTTTTTTTTTCCATAACTCTGGTTTTCAGAAATACTCAAATACCTTATAAGCAAATCTTGAGAAGCCTTGATGTCATTTATCACTTAGAGGGAGTTGAGGTAGTTCCCAGTCAGCTATTTGATGTCCTACTTAAGGTATTCCTCAACTGCCACTAGAAATTGGAAAGTGACACAGATTTGGTAGAAATAAAGCAAAAAGAATTCCAATCTTAAAAATATAAGGCCAACTACAAAATTACACAAATTAGGTCCCTGATACTTGTTTATAAATAGAACAAAATGATTTCTTTCTAAGTAATATAAAATTAAAATGGTAACTAATTAGAGAAACTTGGTACAAAATTAGTAATAACAGTAAACTGTTATGGATTTATTAGGAATATGTCTTCTTTAAAGTTTGTCCCAGGATTTCAGACTCATCTGTCACTGTTCAGTCAGAGTGGTGGTTTTCTCTTAATATCTGATTACTTCTTTGGGTTAATCTCCATTGGCAAATGCATGGTCTTTGGGGATCAGACAGACCTGGCTTTGCTTTTTAACTCAACATCGAAGAGTTGAGTGACCATGGCTGAGTTTTTTAATGTTCCCCAACATCTTTCCTCTCTCTGAAATCTAGTGAGAATTGTGATTTCTATGGAGTTGTCATCCCAGGAGGGGTCAGAACATGTTTTTGTCTACTCACCATCCACTTAGTTTTGTCTTTGCTCTCTGCTCTTGTAAAGATTTGCCATTCTCTTCCTCTGGATCCTGCACATTTGGGTGTCTGATTCATTATCACAGTTGTGTTGGTTCTTTGAAAACAATTGGGAGGACCTCCCTGCTGGACTAGGCGTTAAGCACTATCACCTTTTAGTCTGAGTTTGATCCCTGGCCAGGGAGCTAACTCAGATGTGGCACAGCAGAAATCTCCCCTTATCAGTGTATTTCAGTACATCTGCCTGTTCTGCTCCCTATACTGTCTCTGGTGAATTCTCTCATCTCCACCCAATACCCCACACCTCTGGCCTACACTCCAGTTCTTCTCTGCATAAATAAATATATGAAAAGAAAGAAAATGATTGGGAAGTTTTCCATATTTTTTATGTTCTGAGAAGGTTTATGCCACTTTGGGATTATCCACTTCCTTTAAAGTTGGACATATTTGCTCATAAGATCATTTTATTTTCACCTCTTGTAGAAGATAATTCTTTGATAACATTGTCAATATCTTCTTTAGTTTTTTTTATGCCAGTATATGATTCCTACGTTTCCTTCAGTCAATTTTTTTTTTTTAAATAGAGGCATGTTTTATTTATTTAGTTTATTTGTTTTGTTTATACATGCACTGGATACAGTCAGAAGCGCGGGAGGGTGAGAGAATTCACCAGAGCCAGAGCAGGGAGCACAGCAGGCAGAAGGACCGAAGTACACTGCTGAAGGGAACAGCGGGCGGCAGGAGAGGTCTGCGCGCCATGTGGGACCCTCCTCCGGTGGCCGGGGAGCAGCCGGGGATCGAACCGGCACCGCAGAGGCCGCGGGCAGCTTCGCAACCCAGCGCTCAACCGCTGCGCCACCTGGGAGACCCTCCTTCAGTCAATTTTTATAATTTATATTTTCCTAAAAATGTCTGGTTGAAATTTTAAAATACATTGACTATTATGTGGAATATTTATTTGCAATTCCTCCTGGGTTATAGGTTATATAACCCCAGGTTATTCTGATTCCTAATTTTGTTTTTCTCTTTCTTTATAAAAATTGATTTACTTTGCTCGGGTTATTTCTGTTTTATTACTGTTCTTTTCTCCAAGGAATAAACTCTTGGGTTTAAAAGTTATTTTTCTTTTTCTATCTCATTAATTTCTCCCCTTATTTTTATTATTCCCTTCTCCCAGATTCTCTTAAATTATATTGTCCTATTATTAAATTCTTGAATGCACAATTCGACATCTTTCCATTCTTTCTTGTTTGATAGTAAAAGTCTTTATTGCTTCTTTCTCCCTTCCGGATGTGTGCTTTGGCACGATTCCTCAGGCATTGATACGTGTTCTTTGTCTTTATTTTCAAGGCATGATATAATTGCTATTCTGATTTTCCCTTTGATTGTTGAATTATTTGTGAGTGTGTTAATATATGTTCTCTTTATCCTTACTTTCAAAGCACTATATAATTGCTATTTTGATTTCCCCATTGATTGAAGGATTAATTATATGTTACACAAGTAGTAGTTTTTTTTAACATTTACACTTCATTGTTAATTTCTGGTCTTTTACATTTTGGTATTCTTTGGGGGGATTTATTGACATTTTCTTAGGGCTTACTATTTGGTTAAATTTTGTGATCATAAAGTAGAGGGTATCTATATTTATCCATCACTTCTGTTTTTTGTTGTTTGCTTAATTGTATTGCTGTTTTTCTCAGTTCCTCTAAGAAATTTAATAGTTTTGTTTCACACTTTGATATGATATTTATCTTCATGACTGTTAATTGTAGATTCTAATTTTCATGAATAACAATTGGTTCACTTTATCCTGTTAATTATATTTTGCTTGAATTATACTTTGATGGTATTGTTCATTTTCTTGATTTCTTTGTGCTTCTCTCGACATGATCTGCCTTTGTCTGCTTTAGTTCTTAAAAGTTATCTGGATAACATTGCTTAGATGTACTCTAGGAAACAGCAGATGTGGAGAACCTTTTTTGGGCATACATCTTTTTTGAGTCGATAAATTAAGCAATTTACATTTGTGTTGTTGTGAAATGATTTTCCTGTCTTCTGTCATCATGTTATTTTTTTTTCTCTTTTTGATATGATTTGGTAGCCCATTGCTTTCTATCTTTTTATATACCAGGTTTTCCTTTTCACTAATTCAGGCAGTATAGATTTTACTTTCATTCTATAATACGCACAAAAAACCCCAAAAGATTCCATTTAAATGTTTATTTGTTTGATTACCAGTGTTAAGATGGAAATAATGTTAATGTCTCCCTGCATAAAGAAATAAGTGTTCTTTTCCCCCTTTTATTCCATCTCCCCTCTCTGCTCTTATGCTATTGATATAATATAGTATTTTATTGCCAGCTTCTTATTATTAATTAATTTTAACATGTATTACAACTTTAAGAAATTCATATAGATTTATAGTGATTTTTATAACAATTATTTAAACAGGTATATGTTTTACTAGTTTTAGAACTTACTGCCAGTGCTTTCATACCAGAGATTCTTCATTCTTTTAATGTAGCTCTTTGCACAATGATTTCTATCTTCTCTTTACTGAGGAGACATGAGAATGTCTTTTTGTTTTCTTCACAAATGAATGAATATTTGATTAAAGATAAAATTCTTAGGCTGCATGGTTTGTTCTTGGAATTCTGCAGGCATTTGTGGCTGACTTTGGGAATTTAAAATTTTGAAAGAGGAATTTAAAGAAGGTGTGATTGTGAAAAAATCCTATGTAGGTAATTTAACTTTTAAGCTTGGGTATCACAGGAGTTTGTGTGAAATTTAAGACTTTAATTATTTATTCATATACATGGTAAATATTTATTGAGTGAATGTGTTTGTCATTGTTTCAGGTTTGAAAATTCTATGGCAAAGAAGTCAGAAAGCCCTTCTCTCATGAAGCTTCAGTCTTGGGGGTGTGGAATATAAATGTTAATGTTTTTCAGTTTTCTTGGTATCCTATGAGTTTTATTATCTTCAGCTTTTATTTATTTATTTATTTTTAAGGATTTATTTATTTATTTATGCAAGCACTGGGTACAGTCAGAAGCGTGGGAGGGTGAGAGAATTCACCAGAGCCAGAATGGGGAACAGAACAGGCAGACTGACAAAACACAATGCTGAGCGGAGCAGTGGGCGTGGCAGGAGAGGTCTATGCGCTATGTGGAACCCTCGCCGGTGGCTGGTGGCTGGTGGCTGGGGAATTGAACTGGTGCTGCAGAGGCTGTGGGCAGCCTCGCAGCCTAGTGCTCAACCGCTGCACCATATGGGGAGGCCATATCTTCAGCTCTTAGCTACCTACATATAAGAAAAATTTTCTTTCATTAAATCTCTGATTGCTTTTTTTTGACTCTTCATATTCCACTATATGAAATATCCTGACTTTCGGCATCGGTCTTCTATTTTCTCTTTTTTGATGTCCTTCTCATTCTCTTCTGCTCCTGTGAGTGTGTAGTGTGTTCTCAACCACACATAACCATCTCTCATCTTCACTATTTCTAACACACTTGTAGTGTTGTTGTTGCACTTTTACTTCCTTTTGGCTTTTGGCCTCATCTGGTTCCCCTTTTCTTTTTGACTCTCAACCAGTTTTCTCTTTGCCATCACATTCTTTCATTACCTCATCCATTGGAATCCATTTAAAAAATTTTTTTTACTGAAAGTACAAAACAGATGCTGCCTAATTTTACCTCTCCTTTGTACAATATTTTTTTTCCAAAAAATGTGCTCATTCTTTGTTTCCTAAGCACGATCTCTCTTGTTTTTGTAGAATCATGTCATAGAATTTTTCTTTCCTTTTGATTATTTATCCTTGGAAGATAAAAGTTTTATCTGGTCTGATAGTTCCCTCATAATAAAATGGATGGCATTCCCTTTGATCTTACTTTATTTTAGATAATATTAGTATACTTATCGCAGATTTCATCTTGAAGGATTTATTGCCTGCAGGATGATCCAGCATTCTTCGGGGAGCAGCCGTGAGAAAGCCCACTGTGCTGAGCTTTATTTCTGACCACTTTGTCATTTTGAGCAGTGAAGTTGTTGCTTGGGGGGCCAGCTCAGTCTTTCCTGACTTCATTATGATGCTGCTACCTGCAGAGGCAGGGCAGAGCCAAGTCCTTCCTTCTGCAAACCCAAGCTCTCTGTCAGGTTGTCTCTATAACTCCGCCTTAGATGTCCTTCCCTGTTACTGGTCTCCAGTGTGCTCAGGAAGGATTGGTATTATTAGTAGTAGTACTTTTTATCCTGCCTGCCTATCAGAATGCCTGATGAATTTATTTATTTATTTATTTTTAAATTTAAAGTTTATTTTTATATTCCCCATACAATTACAACCCCCTTATTTTTACCCCAATCCCTCCTTTCCCCACTCCCTACCCCCATAGAGTGTCTCTTGTTCATAGTTGTTTGTTGATTTTGATATTTTCTTTTATAGTTATTCTTTTTCCTGGTCCCTTATTTAAGTTTTCTAGATTTCTGCTATGAGTGAGACCATCCGGTATTTTTCTTTTTCTTTCTGGCTTATTTCGCTGAGCATGATCTCTTCCAGCTCTATCCATGTTACTGCAAATTGCATGTGTTTATCTTTTTTGAATGCTGAGTAATATTCCATGGTGTATATGTACCACATCTTCTTGATCTAGTCATCTATTTTTGGGCAGAATGCCTGATGAATTTAAAAGAAGTGCAGATGTCTGGTGTTACTTCAGATCTGCTGTGTCTGGTGATTCTGATGAGCAGGTAGGATTTGGAAACACAGGACTAAATGGTTTGATGTGGAACATTCATCAGTTTTTTGTTCAGTCACTTGACCTTGCTTCTGGCCACCTCGCCTCTAGTCACCCAGTCTTCCTCCAGTTCCTTCCTCTGAAACTTGAGGCCATGCTCCTTTGCTTGGAAGACATATTGCAATGTATAATAGTTCTCAGTGTCTTCCTTTTGCTTGGTCTCTTCCACATCATACATCTTTCTGGCCATCTTCTGTTTCTGCAGCAGACCCTTCTTTCCAACCCCAATGCAAATTTTGACCCATTTTTACTATTCTCAGTCACTTCTGTCAGGATTGGGGGTGGGAAGTGGGAGCTAGATGCCTTTATTCATGTTGCCATATTCCCCCGAATTAGACTCTAACTGCAGTAAGTGGGAAAATCACTATTGCGATGGAACCGATGCAGGCAGAACTTCTGCTTTATGTTCTGTTTGTGTACAGATGTATATTTTATGGGCTATTTCTTACATACATATATTTGGTGCTCCTAAAAATAGCATGCATACATGTGGCAGTTTTTTATTTCCATTGTCCTTATGAAATCTTTAAAATAATAATTGTAAAGATAAGAGGATAGGTCTTCAAGTTCTCTCCCATAACTATATTTTTACATTTTCCATTTATAGCCAAGAATATTTGCTCCCAGCTAATTGCTTTGCACTACCTGTGTCAGTGATATTTAAAATGCTGTGGCCAATTCTGATTTTTTTTACAGAAGATTAAAGTTTGAGTATAATGCTAACTTTACACATTGGCAGTGCCTGACTTTGTGCCACATTGGCAGAACTTAGCAGTTGCCACAGAGACCATGCAACCCTCAAAGTCTAAAATATTATCTGGCCCTTTACTGAGAAAGTCAGCAGTGGCCTGCTCTGATCCATAACCATCAACTTATAACTTCTGATTTTCAGGAGAGTAATTTATTAACATTGTTATATCTTTTTTAAAAAAGATTTATTTATGCATACAAGAGCTGGGGTACAGGCCAGAGGTATGGGGGAGGGGGTGAGAGGATTCACCAGAGACAGAGCAGAGAACAGAACTGGCAGATTGACCAAAGCACACTGCTGAGGAGAGCAGAAGGAGAGTCAGGAGAGGTCTGCTGCGCCATGTGCACCATGTGGGTTGCCCCCTGGCTGACCGGGGCATCAAACTCATGCTGCAGTGGCTGTGGGTAACTTCATAGGTTGCATCTTAATCCCTTGCACCACCAGGGAGGCCCAACATTATTTCTTAGGTAGCTGAGACTCTGGGAGAAATACACATAAGAGGTAGTTGTAAAAAGCTTCTCTCTAATAGATATTTAAACTTTTTCTTAATGGTAGAAATTATACAGTCTTATTAGGAAATTTGGATTTTCTTAAAAATGATTTGTGGTACTCCTGGATGCTCTGGGAGTTCTTTTTTCATTAGTAACAAACCTCTTTTTTTGGTCAAAAATACAAAAGGAAGACAAAAAATGGAACATTGAAGAAATGAATCAGACCATGGGAGATATGAAATGACTATTCTATAAGTTTGTTCTCTGATTATTTTACTGCTTTACTACTCATCTGAGTAGCTCTTGAAATATTTACTGTCTTTTGTGAGAACAAACATCCTCTTCTGATCATCTGCTTTCTGGCCATCTTCTAGCTTTGAGAGTTCTCGTCCGTGGCCTTTGACTTTTATTCACCCTTATTCTCAGGCTTTCTGGATACTGATAAATTTACCTTCAGAATATTGGACTGTTCAAATCATAGGATTAACATTCTAAAAATATCACAGCTTTATTAGTTTAGTGATTTTAAAATACGAATTATTTCATTTGATTCTCTCAACATTCTGTGATGTAAGAAAAGCAAACTGGATTACTTGGTTTCAAAAATAAGGAGGCTGAGGTTCAGAGGGTTTAAGCAACTTAGCTGCAGTCATGCAATTGAGAAGCTGCAGAGCCAGGGCGTGGAGCAGATACAGTTGAATACCCTCCTTCTCTTAACTGTCTTCTCTTAAGATGTCAGTTTCACTTGTCCTTAGCCTGTGAAATGATTTGTTAAGGTTGTACAACCTTTGCATATGTTCTCTCTTATCTTTTAGAAGATGATCTTTAGAAGATGGTGGCATTTTCAATATTTCACTGCTTAATGAAGTTTGTTTGAAGTTGAACAGGCATTCTAGGAAAACTGGATCAGAGCAAATGTACCAAGTAAGAGAGAGGACCTCTTATGTGATCCATTAAAGAATCATATCTCTTAGAGATTTGGGTGCTCTCCAAGTGAGGTGAGGATCCAAAGTATTTAAAAAGTACAAATGGAATGAACTTCTGGACAGTTTGTTTTTGTCTCTAGACACGGATGTGAGATGTGAGGTGGCTGTAAGTGATGGACTAAATGGAAAGAAAATACTATATTTAGTATCTTCCTAGTGTTTTCCCTGCCTGGTATTTCACATGTATATTTTATTTTAGTGCATTTAATCATTGCTTTATTTTGCCATCTATTTCAGACTAGGGTGTGGTTTTTAAGAAATTCATTGTAAGGCTGTTGGTCTTCATGCCTGAAGTCTGGCTTGATTCAGGGGTGGGAGTAGGTTATTTTAGATCACTTGGAGGAATGACAGAACTCTGACTTTCAAGTAATGTTTCCTAAATAATGCTTCTTTCAACTCCAATTTGATACAGATTTGGTGTCATTGAGCTTGAAGATCATTCTCTCTCATCAGTAGCCAGTGAGCAGTCGTTCTGTGTTGCCAGTTGAATGACAAGAATTTGTGCTGAAATTAGAGGTTGCCTTCTCTGTTAGAAGGTTAACTTGAGGGAACCGAGCTAAGGAAATTGTTTGAATCTGCTCTGCATGGGTGAATGGGTGATTTAATACCCCATCCCCATTCCTCTCTCTGTAATACTATCATGCATTTAGTCTAAAACAGTTCATGATCGTTGTAATCAGATACTACATTTGTCTTAAGAAAAATTTTAACAAAGTAATAGTAAAGTTGCCTACTTGAAAAATATATCTTAAAAAAATATATATATCTTCTGAGTCACTTTAAGAGAAACTGTAAATGTGTATCAAGGATAACTAGAGGATAATAAAATGAGACCATTATGTATAGGGCAGTTATAAAAATAGTAACTTTGCTTTGAAAGTAGTTGACTTGTAGCCATTTTTTTTTCTGACAATATTTACCTTACAAAGCCAACTGTCTATCTTTGCTGCTCCTAATTAGAGGCTTTAAAACCTTGTCATTTATGAATAAGAGAATGCTTATTTTTCTGTTCTCTTTAGCAGAGGATGGCATACATTTAGATATTGCTGAAATAGTGTTGCTAAATTTAAAAAATATCAAAAGAAGAGGGGAACAAATCACTGCTTTCTCTGTCCCATTTTGAAAAGCCAGAACTGTTAAAGTGGCTTAGGAATAAGGTGGGGTTTTTAACAGCATGCATAATTTGAGATCTATGTTGACCTTATAAAACTTCCCCTATAACTCATTCCTGTTCATAGAATCAAAGTCCAAACAAAAGATAATAACGACAACAAATAATTTAATATTGTTTCTGTTATTTTCCAATGAAAGAGTTATATTTGAAATATGGCTGCTTCTCTTTATAAACCATCAATGTGGTTTGCAATTGGTCAAGCCAGAAATTGGCATATATTTTGCATAGAATATCCACACATCTGCCAAAAATGTTGAGGGAAAATGGGTGTTTGCTTTTAAAAGACATTGTTGTTGATTTAGGAAGCTGGGACCATACCGATGGGGTATAAATTGCACACATTTATTAGAATTAGAGCTTTCCACTAAATGGGTCCTCAGTAACTATGGAGGTTCCCCTCATTCTTTTCAGGACTACTATATTCTGATCACATGTACAAAGAGCCTCCAAGATTTCAACTCTTAGGCTGAAATCAGAGAAAAGGTGAATTACTTCTTTGTCTAAAATAATCATTAATAGGGGCCTCCTTGGTGGTGCAAGGGGTTAAGCACTGCACTATGAAGCAATCTGCAGCTTCTGCAGCACGAGTTCAATCCCTGGCAGGCCAGGGAGCAACCCACATGGCAAGGCAGATCTCTCCTGTCTTGCCCGCTGCTCCCCTCAGCAGTGTATTTCATCTGCCTGTTCTGTTCCCCACTCTGTCTCTGGTGAATCCTCTAACCTCCCCACCCCCTGCATCTCTGGCTTGTACCTCAGCTGCTGTATGCATAAATGGATAAATCTTAAAAAAATAAAATAAAATAACCATTAATACCATGGGAAGGAAAAGTAACAATAAGCTATTCTTATTTCATTTCCTTATAACTTTTAAATTTGATATAATTTAAAATTTCTCCCCCTCTCCCCTCCTCTTCTTTTCCTCTCTGAAATAAATTTACTTGGTCATGGTACTTTACTTCTTACATTGCATTGGATTCTATTCATTCATGTTTTCTTTAGAATTTGTTTTAGTTTTTTTTAAGTATTTTCTAAGTGACAATGGTGTACTGTTTTCTTTCCCTTTGTATACTGTCTTTATCAGGTTTAAGTGTTTATATTATCCTTGCTTCATAAAAAATTTGAAAGTTTTCTTCAGTATTATGCCCCTCATTATTTGAAAAGTATCTTTTATTCTTATAGCTCCTGAATGAAACTCATCTTCTAGTCGATTCTTCAACAGCACAGTATTCCCTGAGTTCCTGCAGATTTAAAGTTGTTTTCCTGTGGCTTTGATACTGGAAAGATAGTCTGGCTGGATATAAAAATATTGGTTAATACTTTTTGATTTGAATTTTCTTAAAATTTAGTTCTTTTGTTATCTTTTAATATAGCTCTTGAGAGGTCTGATGCAGCCTCATTCTTTGACCTTTGGTTATTATTTATTTCTATAAGTGAAGATCATGAGGATTTTTTTCTTTATCTTTAAAGTCTAATAATTTTACTTGGGTAAGTCTTAGGGTTGATTGTTGTTGGTGAACCTTTCAGTTATCTTGTAGACCCTTTCAGTATATAAATTAGGGTCTTCTTATTTTTGTAAAGTTATTTTGTAATAGTTTGGAGTATTAATTCTGTACTGGTGTGTTTCTTTTAGAGACTTAATTATAAATATATTGGATTTTTGCCTGTACTTTATTTTTGATCTTTCTACTGTTTTAAAATCTCATCTTAACTTTTTGTGGTTGTTTTCCTGTATTTTTTTAAAGAATTGTTTTTTAAAGATTTATTTATTTATTTATATAAGCACTGGGTACAGTCAGAAGTGCCGGAGGGTGAGAGAATTCACCAGAGCCAGAGTGGGGAAAAGAACAGGCAGACTGATGAAATACACTGCTGAAGGGAGCAGCAAGTGTGGCAGGATAGGTCTGCGCGCCATGTGGGACCCTCACTGGTGGCTGGGGATCGAATTGGTGCTGCAGAGGCTGTGGGCAGCTTCGCAGCCCAGTGCTCAGCTGCTGCGCCACCAGGGAGGCCCTGTTTTCCTGTGTTTTTAAAGGCTCTTTATTAGATTTTCATTCTGATCATCCTTGTTTGGTTATCATAAAATTGAACTCCATATCTGATATGAGTGTCTTTTCCTTTTTATTTCTTTCCTGAATTCAGTCACTTTTGTTTTATTTTTTCCCTGCTTTTCTGTTCTTAGTTTTTAAAATATCTGAATCAAGGTGTTTCCTTCACATTTGTGATGTTTCTTTGAGAACATCTATTTCAGTTTGTGTTACAGTTTTTCCCCTAGCTTGTGGGGGATTTTTAATGTAGAGTTCTTCATGAACTGAAATGTTTTAATTATAATTTTCTTATTTTGTAATAATTTTCTTTTTTAAATGAAAGTTGCTTCTATCTATTGATTCCATAGACAGACTGGTCGTTCAAGCCAGATTTCTAAGTTAAGAGTGCCCTCTTCTGTCATTAAATGAAGTGCAGTTTCTTTAAAGAATATTTTCAATATTTTCCGTTAAAGGTGGGATGAATTGTGTAGTCTTCTATTTTGGGGTTCTCTTTTGCTACATAGGATTTTGCATTCCCCCTGCCCTTGTTTCTTTTTTTTTTTAAGAGGCATGTTTTATTTTATTTATTTGTTTGTTTGTTTTGCTTATACATGCACTGGGTACAGTCAGAAGTGCGGGAGGGTGAGAGAATTCACCAGAGCCAGAGCGGGGAGCAGAGCAGGCAGAAGGACCGAAGTACACTGCTGAGGGGAGCAGCGGGCGGCAGGAGAGGTCTGCGCGCCATGTGGGACCCTCCTCCGGTGGCCGGGAGCAGCCGGGGATCGAACCGGCGCCGCAGAGGCTGCGGGCAGCTTCGCAACCCAGCGCTCAACCGCTGCGCCACCAGGGAGGCCCTGCCCTTGTTTCTTTTTTCCATCACCACTTGATTTCCAGAGGGTTCTTTTACCTCCCTTTTTATGGTCCTCTTTCCCAGAAGGAATAGCTTTCTCATGCCATTACCTGATGTCTTGTAGACTTTTCATCCTTTGTAGTGTTTTTGGTGTTTTGTGTTCTAGTTCTGATGACATCAGTTTTATTTGCTCTTTTTTGTTGTTATGAGGACAGTTTTGGAGAATGTATGGAAAGAGTTGAATATAAGGGGTCATCATTATCCTTGAACTCACTGGAACTCTAAGTTGTAATAAATTCTAGAATACTAGCGTTTCCACCTACTCTATCTTTGTCATTTCTTCCACCTGGCATGCCTTCCCTTTTGTCTTCCATTCTTATTGTTCCTCTTTCCATTATGAGCAAAAAATAAGTTTTTTCTTGCTGAAGTCACATACTCTATTTTGGGAGGAAGGATGGGTAATAGTTTGGCATAGGAATTAGGCTATAAATTCAAATCTTAGATCTGCTACTTACTGTTGCTATGCCTTTGGGCAAATTACTTAACCTCTCTGTGCCTAAGCTGCCTTAGCTATGAAATTAGGAGTAACATCATATGTTTCTTACGAGGACTAAATAGGTTAATGTACATAGAAAACTAGCATAATACCTTAAATACAATAGTCAGAAACCATATTTTATTCAGAGTGACTGCATTCCAGTGTGCTAACATGTTATCAGTTACTTAGCTTTCTCCTTATTGCTAACTGTTTACATTTAAACAATTAGGAATGCTGGGCCAGTCACTGTCCTGGAGTACAAAGATGGAGTATGGAATTGAACAAAACATTGTCTTCTTAAGGAGCAGTCAGTTCAGTGGGGAGATAGACAAGGATCAACAATAATACCAATGCATAAAATAAAATTAAGTTATTTTCAGGGTACTGTGGGAGTACTGAGAAAGTAATGATTGCTTTTTCCCAGAGTAGCTGACCCACATTGGTGAAGCAGGGACAAAGGTTCAAAGAGTTTGATGAACTAAAAGCCAAATATTTTCTTCTTTAAGATATTCTTGCAGGTCTAATTTTTTGACTTCAGGATTCTAAGTTAGACTAGTGTGATGGGTAGAGAAAAAAGAAAAAGATAAGACAGAAAGGGTCATTAATCACGAACCAAAGAAGGAATATTTGTATGAAAAACAGGACATGTACTGTCTATAGCGAAGAATCATAGAGCAGGGTAGGAGGGGACCTAGTAAGAGCTGTCCTCTACTTGAGGATCCTTTTCTCGCCAGTGAACTCATCGTAGGTTCAACCTGCCTGGGATTCAAATTTTAAGCCCCTTGAATGGAAGGGAGGGAATCCACAATGGGAGTGGCTCTTTGCTTGAGACAGAACTGAATTTAACCAGTTAGCTTTCCCCATGAACAGAAGTTGTAGACCTTCCATACTGTTGTGTTGTGTGTGTATTTATGTGTGTGTGTGTGTGTTTGTGTGTATGTATGTTTGTATATACATTTCTAAAAAAATGGAATCTGTATATGTATATATACATACCATTCTTCATCTTGTTTTCTTATTTTGTTTTTGGCTTTATAATGATCTGTGAACATTTCCCCATGCAATCTTACTCTTTTTAAGGGGAGCATAGTATCCACTCTGTGAAGACAAAGTAATTTGTAACTTACCCACTATGGAAGGATACTTAGGGTATTTTTTTCCCATCAAGTTTTTGTTATTACAGAGAATATTATGGTTAATCTACTTGTGTATATTATATTTTATTGATTCTCACATCCACTTCCTCCCCACATTTTAATATTTTTTGAATCTTACAATTGTTATTGTCAGATGACTGCCATGAACGTAATTTTTATTGCCCTTATATATACATTAGGTTGGTCATAGCTACTAGTAGTGTTGCTGCTTCTATTTAATTGTGAACAGTGGTGGTACAGTTTGCATTTTAGGTTTAATTGCCTATGAAAACTTATTTAAAGAAGTTTGCCCTATGATTTGATATTGAAACAAAAAGTTACTGTATATGTAGAAAACCGTGGAAACAGAACAGGGAGGTATAAAAGCAAATGCCAGTGTCAGAAGGGGTGTCAATGGGTTGCCCGAAAATCTAGGCGAAAATAGAGCATCCTTTTAAGCCATACTACCTCACCAAAACTTGTATGGCCCATTGAATGATACTATATGGAAAAATAAAGATGGTAGATGAGTACTTGTTTCACAAAACATTCACCAACACTGGACATAATGATTTTATAAAGTGTGAAAGCCTAACAAATGAACAGTATATTTTATTTTTTTTAATTTGTACCCCTTGATTATTTATAACTAATTACATTTTCCCATGAATCACTTTTTCTATTTCTTGCTCAGTCATAAAATTGTTCAAATTTGTTACATTTGTTTTTTGTTATTTTTCTTTCAAACTTGTTTGTCACATCTTTTGCCATAAAGAAAATTTAAGATTTCATTTAGTCAAGTTGAAACATATTTTCCAGTAGTTTTTTCTTACTTACCCAAGATTATAGAACTATATTTTGTACCCTATTCTAGCATATTTTTTTAACTGAAAACCTGAGCTAGAATCACTTTTGCCTGTTATGTGAAGGTGGGAATCTAACGTTACTTTATATGGATAGTGATTTCCCAACCCAGTTTGTTTCCCACCGATTCGAAATCCCTGTACTTAGCTTAGTTTGTGGATTCTACTCTGTCCTATTGTTCTAGTTGTTTATTCCTTTGCTAGTAACAGGCTGTTTAATTACTCTAGCATTCTCATTAGGGGTGTTATTGTCCTTAGCAGGGCAGTGTTACTCACAAAGGGGCAAAAATTGGTTTTTCAGGAGGTGAAAACTATTTTTCTTTTTATGTATGAAGCATAGATAAACATAATAGTACATAAAATATTGTAGCATATCTATGGTAACAACTTTATAGAGGGTGAGAAATTAGGGTAAAATGTTTTAAAAGGCTCCTTGTAGGACTGTAATAAAAAAGGTCGGAGAAATGCTGTTCTAGCTTTATTGTAGTTACTGATAACTAGTTCTGTCTTCTTTCAATATTTTCCTTTCAAATTTCTTTTTCTTGCTATTCTTGTAATTTTCCCAAAGGAATTTGGCAGTAATTGCTTTCTGTGCATTGAGTGTACTGAACTGATTCCTCTAACTATAAATTTGACCTTGGAGATCCTCTGACTGACCCCTCTTCCTCCATTCTTGGTGACTTATTCATATCTCAGGTCTCTGCTCACATATCACTTTTATGGCTTGCCCTGACCATCCTTTCTATCCTCATAAGATGTCTTACAGCAGCACAAGATTATATATTTTGTTTCATTGTTTGCTTGTTTATTTACTGCTTTTCTCACTAGGATGAATTTTCTTAGGCGCAGGGACTTTATTTTCCCACCATTTTATCCTTTCTCCTAAAGCTTGTTTGGCACATGTTAAGAAATTTCTAAAGATTCCTTGAATGAAAATGTGAACTTATGAATTTCCAGGAAGGTCTATTGGAATTGTCATTTGAAGTGTGTTCCATGTATAGATTAATTAGTAGAGAATTGACACCCTCTCACTTTTGTGTTTTTCTATTTAAGAATGTGGCTTTCTCTCTTTATAGTCTTCTATTTTATCCTTCAGAAAAAAAAAGCTTCACTTGAATCTTGAACATTTCTAGTTAGATTTGCTTCAGCATATTTGAAGTATGGTGGTGGTTTCTTCTCTTGTGAATAGGAATGTTTTAATTTTTCTACTGTATTTTGTGATTTATTTTAATTTTCTATTGGTGGAATGACAAATTACTGCAAACTTAGTGGTTTAAATGTGAATTTACTATCAGAAGTATAAATCTGTTTCAGTAGGTTTGGGGGCCCTCAGGGTGAATCCACTTTCTGGTCCTTTCCAGTTCCTAGAGCCTGCCTGCATTTTTTGGCTCATTGTCCCCTCCTCTGTCTTTCAAGTTCATCCATTTAACTTCTGCTTTCATCCTTATATTTTCTCTAACCCTGATCTTCATGTCTCCCTTGTATAAGGCCTTTGTTATCACACTGGGGACATCTGGATAATTCAGAATAATCTCCCTATCTTAATCACATTGCAAAGACCTTCTACCATGTAAGGTACCATAGTCAGAGTCTCCAGGTACTAGGATGTACACATTTTAGGGGGGACTCCAGTCTGTCATACTCTTGTAGCTGTTGAGAAGATGTTAGTTTTTGTTCATGTATTTGGCTGCACACTGTGAAACTCTATTTGTATTTTTTTATTGTATTAAAATAATTTCATATCTTTTTCTTAGTTGATTCACTCAGATTTACTGGCATTTGCTTCATTTGTGCCCTCTCTGATATTTATGCTTCCCCTGTGTGCTGCCCCCACCCCCCCACCTTTTTTTCTTGCCTCTTTCTGCATGGCTTGGAATCTCCTAAGGCTAACTAATAGCTATGAGACCATGCATCCTTGTATTTTTCTTAATTTTACTAGAAATTTTTTCATTGTTTTACTGCTCAGAATGATGGCTTCTGATAAGCACTTTTGAATTAAGACATTTTTGTCAAATTAAGTCCTAGTTTACCTAAGATTTTAAAGTCAGGAAATGTATATTAAATGTCCTAACTATTATGATCATAAAAGTAACCATATAGTTTTTCTCTCTTAACCTACTCATGGTTTTTCCAATAATGATCATCTCTGCGTTCCTGGAATAAAAGTCCCTTAGCTGGATTGTTTGAACGCCCTGCTGATTTCTACTTGCTAATATTTTATTTGGGATTTCTGTGAGTTTGACTTCATGTGTTTAATGATTGGTTTTGCCATTCTTGTCCAGTTTGTGCATTGTGGCTTACCTAATCATAGTGGATGAATTGGAAAACTTTCTATCCTTCTGTATGGTAGAATATGGAATACAAATAGAATTACTTGGTTTTTGGAAGTTTCATAAATGTGGGGTTCTTTAGACCCCCAATACTAATCTCTGTAATCACCTTATGTATCCCATAGTGAGGCTGTGTTACCCTGAATCACCTTTGCTTAAGTTCTTACCTGCTCTGTTTTGCAACATTTGAAGTATAGCTTGTGACCTGTGGAACAGGTTTCTCTGTGTAGAGCTGCTCGGTTCATAGAGAGGGGTCATGTCTACCAGTCTGGTTTCATTCAAAGGAACCTGTCAGGCCAGGGCTCACACAATGAAGGCTTGGCTTCCGTGAGACCTTCTTTCTTCAGTTGCTTTGGGAGTTGTCTTTATCATCAGAGTGTTCCTCTGAAACTTCTTGGCAAGTTTGTTTTATTTCCGGTTTAGGTAAAAGGGCCAGGGTTGCAGTTAGTGACTCTGATAGAGTTTTGAATACCTAGTATTGAACATGTAGTCCTTATTTTAATGAGACTGGAGGAGAAGCCCCGATACTAAACCACCAGATCTGAACTGTCTTCTGGATTGATTACCATGAAGTTGAACAGAGGCCATAGATGCTTCTTTGATCATAATAGATGAGGAAGCCCAAACCCAGCGGGACCCCTTCCTGCTTCTCATTGTGAAAAACTGAACTGTTTGCGATAGCCCTTTTCAGTTCCTCATGGAGCAATTACCAACCCTCCGCTCTCAGCTCAGCCTTTCACACTGTGCTTATTTGTATAAACGAGGTTGTCCGAGGCCAGGATAGTGAGTTGCAGCTTTAACTGAGTAAACCAAAGACATTTGCAGTAAATAGATTTAAATATTTTCATAGAGGAATACTTTGATTGGATATTGGATATTAGCTTTTCATTAGGACTGAGTTTACATCCGTATAAAAGTGGAGTTTCTTGGACAGCTACTGGTAATTTCTAAATGAAAATACTGCTGAAATCATCCTGTATAATTGTATATCTTTGGAAAACGGTACAATTCAAAGGCATTATTTTTGTAGAGGCCGGAAATTCATTTCTCATTCTTTTTTTCCTGCAGTAAAACAGACCATTGGTAACATTTCAATATTTAATGAAACCTGCTTGAAATGGAGAAGTATGAAGACCGCTGATACACAGGAGATGTATTTAGTAAGTCGCTAAAACTTATTCTAGTTATAGGTGTCTCATGTAGGAGGTTTAACAAATATCAGCAAACCTAAAAATCTACTTAGAAGCTGCCATTGTCAATGGGAGATTTGTAGTGACAATTGCAGTAGGAAAATGGGCACTTTTGCTGCAGATTTGAAGACAGAGTGCTTGGGGGTTGATGGGAAAGCTCCGGGAGTTTCCCTGGACCTGTCCTGGTGCAGAGTTGATGTTCGGGGGTGCCTGTGCATGTTTGTCTCTGACCGGGCACTGAATATATTGTCTGCAGAGTCAAGGGGACCTTTGAAACTAGATATGCTTGTTGAGTGAGAAAGGGAAAGATCACAAGGTGAACTGCTACTGGTTAAGTAAGAAAAAAGGTGTGTGCATTGGCCTGGCAGCTGGGTGTTACAGGAAAGCATAGGGTGTGTCAGGAGTGGGTAGGCAGAGGAGAACAACCCTTCCTAGGTTTTACCAGCCCAGTTCCTTAGAGTATTCTAATTCACATCCTGCTTTGGAAGAGGCTTCAATTTGCAGTTTTCTTTGTAGGAGAATTCTTTGGCCCTGGTCTTGCAGTTTTGCCAATAGACTTCGGTGTTGGGCATGTGCTGGTGTATGTGAGCACAAAAATGAGAAAGTGGCCAGCAAGAGGGCTTTGGCCTTTCATACATTTTTATTTAGGAATATATTTATTATCCTGACATTGTAACAATAATATTTATGGCATTACCACTCTAGTATTTGCTCACTTTTGCATTTCACTTTTTAAAGAAACTTTATAGTTGAGAGCAAGAGAGCTTGTTAGAAAAGACAAGTCAAGTATTCAGACATTCAGAGCCTTTCAAGCTAGCAATTTACCTTTCCATGTTTCAGTTCCACATTCAGGGCCAGAGATGTTATCAGAAGGAATTTGCCCAGGATATGATCTTTAATGTCACTATCAGCAGCCAGACTCCTGAGGTATGCTTGGACCTGCGTCCAGGCACCAACTACAGTGTCAGCATCCAGGCTCTGTCTTCTGAATTCCCTGTGGTCATCTCCCTGACAACCCCAATAACAGGTAAATCGTGAATAGCAGCGTATGGATGAATGAAGTCACTGTAGAGCAGTAGATATACTTGGATCAAGAGGAACACAGCTGCTTTCTATCATTATGTAATGAACTTTAAGAGAAAGAGGAAGGGTGTGGAATGGGAGACTGGTAACTACTAAGATTCTGCAGCTGTGACCGTCATGTTTTATTCTTAAAAAGATACCCGCAACAAAGAGTAACATTGATTGAATTGGGTGGTATCTTCATGAGTGTTGAAATTTGGGTATTTGAAATATTTAAACATTTCATACTTAGAATTTTTTCCTATTACTGTTTCTTTCAGTAACGTATTTAATTGTGATTCTGTCGCAAGAATCACAAGTTTACGAGTTGGTTACTCTCAGGGGAAGATGATTGTCAATCCCACTCCACTCCCCTAGCAAACTAATTTTCCACTTACTTTCTCATCTTCAAATCCGTGATACCCTTTTCTCCCTCTCTGAGCTAGTACTCAGCATATTCGCTTCTTGCTTCTTATTTCACCAAGAAATAAGCAAGCAGGTGAGGGCATGTCACTCCCAAATCTCCCATTGCTACCTGCGCTTCCAACCCCAACTACCAACAGGTGCACTGGACTCCAGCCCTTCTTGCCTAATCATCACATTTCCCCAACACAGAAAGGGTCACCACACTGTATAAGCATGTTGCAATATCTCCTTTTAAAATAAAAACAAAGTAAAATAAAAACACTTCCTTTGATCCTACATCCCCACCAGCTACTTTGTCTTCTGCCAGTGCCCCTTTATGGTAAACTCCTAGAAAGAAGGGCCTGTTGTGTGGGCTTTCCACATTCTTCCCTCCTGTTCTCTCTTTAACTGGCTCCAACTGGAGACCTGCTTAACTATAAGTATCTCCATCTTGCCAAAGCTACTGGCCAATTTTGTTCTTTCCTGATTTCCTTTACAGCATAGGACACTGTCCTTCTTGAAACAGGTCTCCTACGTTCACAGTTGGCTATAAATAACACCCCCCCATGTCTTACTCTTCACTGTAACTTTACTGTAACTCTGACTCACGAGTCAGAGTAATCTTTTTAAAATGCACACAAGAGCATGTCATCCCAGATCAGAACTCTCCAAAGAATTTGCATTCATGTTAGAATGGAATAGAATCTGAGCTCTTCACTGTGGTATATTAGTCTACCTCACTGACTCCATCTCCCCCACTCTCTCCCTTTCTCACTAAGCATTAGCTGCCTCCCTGGCCTTTTTGCTGTTCTTCAAATGGGTCATACTTACTGCTTATTCTTCCCGGGACACTTCTCCACATGGCTTCTTTATCTTAGAATCATCCAGACCCTGCTCCTTATCCACTTATCCACTTATTCTCACCTTAGAGAATCTTTGCCCATCCTTCCAAAAATAAACCCCCCTCCACCCCACCACTCTATCCACACACCCTACTTGAATTTCTTCATAGAGCTTGCTTTTTGAAATTCTATTTTAAAAATGTACATGTTCATTTTGTTGCTACCTTACTAAAATAGGAGCTCCTCAAAGACAGAGATTTTCATCTGTGGGTTCTATACTGAATCCCCAATAAGGATGGACTATGCTAGCACATGGCACAATGAGGAAATATTTTTGTAAAGACTGGTTACACAGGTGTAGTGCCAAGCCCACATGGGGCAGGTTCTCTGTCAATTGGGGCAGATGGATAAAGGAGAGTCCAGGAGCCATCAGTGGCTTTTTCAGGCTTTAATGCTCTTTCTAAGTCAATTGTTATAGGGCAGGCCTGTAGGCTGGCAAGCCTCCTAGCCCCCGGAGACTCTTTTATCTCTTTCAGCTCTCTCTGGTGTTCTTTTGTGCTCTCTTGTAGCTGTTCCGCCTTAGCTGTCTTCTGTCTCTGAGTGACTGCCCTTATAACCTCAGCTTCTAGGCTCAGGTGTGCACACATATGGGTGTCCACGCCATACTCCAGGTGTCCACAACCAGGCATGTGTGCCCCATGCCTTCGCTCCCAAGAGCCTCTGTATTCAAGGATGCAGGTGATGAACCTGACCAATTCACTTACCCTACAACAGGGCAACCCCCAAATGACTGGTGGATGCTATTGGTAATGAGGAGATGCCTGGTTAGTTAGAATTCACTGAATTTGGAGCTGCAAAAGAGAGTAATGTTCAAGTTGAGCATTCCTGTCTGTGTTGACTTATCCAAATGTACAGTTATTCGGTCTCCTGATCTTCAGTTCTTGTTGTGTTTGAGTGGCTTGTATTGCAGATTCAAATTAGAATTTCTTGTTTTTTTGAGCTGGGGCAGTGAGCCCCCTCTTGAGACACTTCTGTGTTTTGTGGCTTAAGTATAGCCCTACTAGCTTAAGTACACTGTGTCTGGGCTTACCACCACCAGGGGGCACTGTTGAGCTGTTTAAATTCTTTTGAGACCACGATTTTTCAACTCTTCCCTACTTTAAGGAATTTACAATTTAAAACAATGTAAATTCAAGTTGCTGAGATCTTATGAAAAGATAAAGCTCCCCCACCCTCCTTTTAATAGAAGGAGGGGAAAGAATCTTATATGTTGATGTGAAGAGGTACCCTAGCTGACTAATGCAAGTCTTTGTTTCAAAATCATGAACTTTTAAAAGATTTACCAGAAATGCAAAGCCAGGAATTTGGCCTTGGAAATACAGCTGATTTCCCAGAAGGAAAGCGAGTGGAATATCCCTTCTGAGTACCTTAAGTTAAGCTTAAACTTACGGATGGGAACAGGATGAAGACAAGCACTTTAAATATGTTGCTGACCTCAGAGGAGAGTTAAAGTTTCAGGCTGAAGGACAGAGACAAATGTCACAGTGAGAAAAGGGTGAGGGGAGGGAGAGATGGAGATGGGGGTGGGAGAGACGGAGATGCGGCACTTTTCTGACTGTGGCTGCTGTGCTTCCCCGGTGTAACGGCAGGACAGGGCACTGAGCAGGTTTTCTGATCCAGCAGACCGGGTAAAGGAGGAGTCAGAGTCCTCAGTGGCTTTTGCAGGTCTTTTATTTAGATTTACCAGGTACACGGCAGGCTGGGGGGATGGGAGGCTGGCAGTCCTCCTAGCCCCCAGCAAATCCTCACTCTATCTGGGCTCTCTGGCTTTCTCTCGGTTTCCGTTCATTCTTGTTTGCTTCTGGTGTCCCCGTGATGCCGCCCTTATAAACTCAGTCTCTCAACCCACTTCAGGTGCCCGCCATCAGGCATGCATTCAGGACCGCAGGGTTTCCTCATCTATCCTAATGGCGGGAGGGCAGAAAAGCCTGACACTTTTTACCTTACCCTACAGTCTGGCAGCCATGGATCTGCATTCTTCCAACAGCCATGGATCTGCATTCTTCCAACAGCCTGGCTCTTTATCCTCCCTCCAGGACAGGGTGAAAAACCCTTGATGCCAACCCAAGAGCCACAGGCGCTGTCATCGGTTATGCTGTTTTCTAGCCAAGTCAAAGGGCGTGTAGGCAATTTTCATTTTCATTGGTAGAGAAAACGGGAGGGGAGAGCCCTGAGACGATGCTGATGGGTCACAGGTGCCGTGGGGGGTCGGGGGAGGGGAGAAATCAAATATTGTACACTTGAGGGGAGAAATCAAATATTGTACAAAATGAATGATATTGTACAATGAATGATATTGTACAATGAATGATATTGTACAAAAATGAATGATATGAGAAAATAAAAAATAAATGAATAAGAAAAGGAAAAAGAAAACCTGCGAAGGAAAAGTGTGTGGAGTGGGGGCAGAGAGAGAGAGAGAGAGAGAGAGAGAGAGAGAGAGAGAGCGAGCGCGCAAAGGCATGCATCGGTGTAGAGATGAAACACTTGATGTTCATTTGAAGTTGAATGTTTCTAATAGTGCCTAGAGTGCTGGAGTGAAAAGACCTGAAAAAAGTGGTTCTGTTACAGGGGAACCCCAACATGAAATGGGTTGCCTGTGGTTGGCTGTGGGTCCTCACCATCACGCTTAAAAGGGACTTATAATAAGACTCAGCTGCAGGCACACACAAAAAGGTTAACAAAGGGTTTATTTACGAAAGAAGGGGAAATGAAGAAATGAATAACTCAGGGAGAAAAAGAGGAAGATAATTCGTGAACATGTCCTACCAGTTCTGCCCAACTAGAATCCCACCGGCAGCTGAAAGCTGGCGAAAAGCCAAGAGTCAGGCCAACTTGGCTGCGAAACTCCACCCTCAGGTCCCAGCAACCCTCCCTTCAGTGATGATGGGATTTATAGTTCCTGGTGTCTTGATGGCTTTGGTCTGGAGTGGGGGTGGCGCCCGCAAAACCCGTATGGAGTTTGCCCAGGACATCCTTTCCACCTGACAGTTCCTCCCATGAAATCTTTACCTTCAGCAGCAAGGCTGGCAATCTATGTGGGAAATGTCTCATCTTTACCTGCATTCATAAGATGTTGAGGAGGGGCCTCCCCGGTGGCGCAGTGGTTGAGCACTGGGTTGCGAATCTGCCCGCACTGCGGCGCCGGTTCGATCCCCGGCTGCTCTCTGGCCACCGGAGGAGGGTCCCACATGGCACGCAGACCTCTCCTGCAGCCCGCTGTTCCCCTCAGCGGTGTGCTTTGGTCCTTCTGTCTGCTCTGCTCCCCGTTCTGGCTCTGGTGAATTCTCACACCCTCCCGCGCTTCTACTGTACCCAGTGCTTGTATAAATAAATAAAAAATAAATAAAATTAATAATAATAATAAAAAAACCTAACATGAAAACTATTTAAAAAAAAAAAAAAAAAAAAAAAAAGATGTTGAGGAGAACACAGGTGTGTCCCAAGCCCTACAACTGTCCCTTTAACAGGGAGGTCCAGTCACCATACTTCTGACTCCCCTGCTGTCCAGGGGCCACAGCCCTGCCTCTCAAACCTCCCATCTTCCTCCTGGGGGTCCTCAGGAAGGACCACCGAGCACCTAGTCTCTTGATATCTTCTGCCATGAGTTTCTTTTCCCTGGTTGGTCACCCACAAACCTTCCAAGGACACCTCACTTTTGTGTCCTCAGTGAGAACTTCATTACTTCAGGCTGGTTCCAGAGCACCACCCCTATCCTTGTGGGTCCCTCTGGCACCAGGGGCAGACACTGCAGCAGAGGTCAGGAGAGAAACTGGTTTTCTGCACAGTTGTTTCTCTCTGTCCAGACTCTCAAAGCCTTTTGTGGACCAGGTGGTCTGGAGACCTCATGTTAGGCTGCGACAACAGTAGGGCAGACATATCCTCCCGTTCCTCCATGGCCGCCTGCTCCTCTCAGCCCTAGAAATTTTCCCAGCTGCTTTCTTGCTTCCAGTCAAATCCCGGTCCTCATGTGGGGATGGGTATCTTTCTCCCTACTCCTCTCCCTAACACGTCACATCTTAGGCCCCGGGCCGCACCGAGGCAAACTGATACAGCTTATGAAAAACAGGCTGGATGCAGTCTTTGTGTTAACTTTATTTTTTTACAAACTGTGAATGGGAAAGTTTCTTTAAACCAGAAGCTTAAAATTCAGGGTTTCTGTGGGTGGTAGGAGTGGGGGTGGGGCATGCTGCAACTTAACAGTTTAATTCGGCACATCATTATTGATTGGTTAAGTGCTAAGTGCTGATGGGGATGTAAAGATGAAAAGGAACTCCTTCCTTCTCCCTGGAAGGCCGGGTCTCCTAACTCCTGATAGGGGAGATGAAGGTTGCCATTGTTTTTTCTATTGCCACCAACTTTGATGTCTAATGCCTGGTGTATGTTCCTATTTATTTATGTATGTTATTTTCTTGCATTTACTTGAAGTTGATAGTGTAAAGTTAGAACCTTAGTTTGGGGCCGATAAAATTTTATTTTTGTTTTGAATTAACATTTTGGTGGGTTTTTGAGAGAGGAATTTCAACACTTTTGCAGTGCACTATCCCTATTGCTTACTGATTTTAATGGCTTACCCACATTAACAATACTAATCTTTTGTCATCCATATTACAGCTTCCCTCACCAGGTTATTTACTCTTGAACTTTCTCTTCCACATGCTTTTTGACATTTAGGCATTTAAGATTTTCATTTAATAAATTCCATTGATTCCTTTTTTAGTGTCTGCCACTGGCATGCCAAGAAAAGCCTTTACCAAATCAATTCATATTATCTAATATTTTCTAATGCTTCTTTGTAATTTAAATTTAGACACATTTGGAATTTGTTTCAGTGCATGCCATAAGGCTACATGTACATGGTAATTTTTTTCTCCCATCCACTCTTGAAAGCTGTTCGTATCACACACTATATTCTCATTTATTTGTTTGGATCTCTCTCTCTCTTTTTTTTTTAAAGATTTATTTATTTATTCATACAAGAAGTGGGGTACAGGCCAAAGGTACAGGGGGTGGGGGTGAGAGGATTCACCAAAGACAGAGTGGGGAACAGAACAGGCAGACTGACTGAAATGCACTGCCGAGGGGAGCAGTGGATGAGATAGGAGAGGTCTACTGTGCCATGTGGGTAGCTCCCTGGCCGGGGATCGAACTCGTGCTGCAGAGGCTTGCACTGTCTTGCACTATCTCTTTCTTAACGGCCTAGTTTCTGCCATTTCTTTGCATATTCTGTACTTACACCTTACTGTTTCAACTTTTGCAATTTTATAATATATTTAATATTTTGCAGAACACATTTTCCTACATTACTTCCCCCTCTATCCTTCAAAACTTTCTCTTATGGTAGCCCCCAGATATTTTTGTTGTTTGCTTCTAGTAGAAGATGGATGTTGCTGGCATCAGGGGATGATAATGAAGGTCACCCTTGTGGGTCTTTTCTAGTTCACATACACCTAGCAAAGGAACTGCATTCTCCAGCACATTTCTTGCCTTGGGTCTGATTTGGTTTACATCAATCACAGCGCTAAAGGAAAGGAGAGATCTGCCAAGGACAGCGCTCTGGGAAAGATGACTGGAAGTTGAGGTTACTGGGAAATGTGGCTGAGAACCTGTCTAAAGAAGTTCAGGCTTTTATTTTAGAGAAAGTCTTCTATTTAAAATGCAAGATGGGAAAGACTGAACCAGCAGAGCATAACTCAGACTCTAAGCTACAATTTGATTGACTCAACCAGATGATAGTGGCACATTTAGATCTTCAAGAATGATGCCAGACTGGAAAACAAGCAGGGAATGGCCTTTTCCAGGCTCAGTGGGTGCTTTGTTCTGGTGTTACTGAGGGTGATGAGAAATGGGGTGGTTTTAAAAGATCAACCAAGAGATTAGAAGAACTAGAATTATGAATCTTAGAGAAACGCAAACAGAGGAATAATTGAAAAGAAACTTAAGGCGGGTACTCACACAGAAAAGTGTAAGCAGTTTATCTCCCTTTGGGCTGAAAACAGGAAATCTGTGATAAAAGCCACTTACTTAACTGTGACAACAAAATATCACAAGTGAAAGGGCACTTCACTGACACCATAGAGCATTGAGGAGAAATTCTCAAACTGGAAGGGGCACCTTTCCCTGAGGGACCTGAGAGAGGCTTTTTGAACTGCAGCCTCTCCTAGTAGCTGCTGCAGGAACCTAGCTGTATTTTCTCCACAGACCTTGATGCCTGACTCAGTTGCCAAAACCAAGACTCATTTTCTTTCCCCTTCCTCACCTTTTTTTTTCTTAAAGATTTATTTATTTATGCATACAAGAACTGGGGTACAAGCTAGAGGTGTGGGTAAGAGGATTCACCAGAGACAGAGTGGGGAACAGAACGGGCAGACTGACTGAAGTACACTGCTGAGGGGAGCAGCAGGTTAGTCAGGAGAGGTCTGCTGTGCCATGTGGGTAGCTCCCTGGCTGGGTATTGAACTCATGCTGCAGTGGCTGCAGATAGCTTCATAGGTTTCATCTTAACCCCTTGCGCCACCAAGGAGGTCCTCCTTCCTCACCTTCTATCACAGACTAGCTCACTTCTCTCCTGCATGACTCTTCCTCTGTCCCCTCTGTCTCCATTCTCATATCTCAGGTGCTCCTTACCTAGATTTTGGACAACCTGTGTGTCTACTCTTTGCCAACCATGTAAATTATATTTCTAAACTAAATGTCTGCGTGGAATCTTTAAATAACTTCTCATTATGTTCAGAACCTCAGATCTGACTACTCCCAGCGACTCTCACTTCATTGCTTACCTCTACCCAGGACTCAGCCTACCTGTGGTCCTATCTCTGCTCTCGCTTACCTCCTGCCCCCACGTTTATCTATTTCTGCACTTGATGGGCTCCACCCCCTGCACATAGTCAGGGGACTTTCTCTGCACTCCCACAGCACGCTGTGTAGAACTTTATAATCACATTAAATGCTGCCTGTTTACAAAACTGTCTCTACCAGCAGACTCTAAGCTCTTGGTAAGTAGAAACTGTGTCTTCTGTAGCTCTTTCTCAGTCCCCCATGGTGCTGGGCACACAAATCTGGCTAATCAGTGTGTTGAATGGGGATACATGAATAACATGCTTGATAGGGCTTTAAAAACTACCCGGGCAAGCCCAAGTTTTTACTATCATTTGCATTGAGGATTTCTATCCCAGTGCTATTTTCTAATTGGGTCAGTAGAGTCTCGAGTATCTACTTTGGCTTCCTGACCCTTCATTTCATTGTGGCAGGGGCCAGTCCTAGTGTGGGGAGAATGCTTATGTATTTTTTCTCTTTCGCTCTTTTTCTCTCACTCCCGCCTTCCTTCCCCTTCCTGAGCTGATGCTGTAATAGACCTGGAAGGACAGAAGGTTTGTTCCACAGTCTGGTTAAAGCATGACTCCTTGATGTCTTCCTCGTATCCAGCACCCCAGGATGAGGGGGGTCTACTTCAATGATCTTGTCCTTGGCCTTCGCACTACGCTTCTTACACAGATGCACAGAGCTCCTTTCCTCCTGCGTCCTGCTGGCCCAGTACTAGAGTTCCTGCACCCCTGCTGTGCTGGGCACCTGCCGAAAATCAACACTGGGGTGCCAGTGTGTTCTGTATCAGGCTCTTTTGGCTGTTACAGCCTCCAAATTCAGATCTGCTCGAGCAAGTGGATTTGTTTGCTCACAGAGCTGGGAAGTCCAGGAGTGGATGCCACGTGGAGCACAGCTAGATTCAGCCACCCATGAGGCAACCAGAGCTGTCTTTATCCCAGCTCTGCACCTTTGAGCTCTTATAGACTGGCCTGCAAGGATGAACTTTGCCCTCTGTGCTTTCCTGGTATTCACATTTATACCCCAGGAGGTGTAAGGCCCTCAGGTCTACCAAAGTTAAATGGTGACTCTCACTGATCAACCCTGTGGTTGGGGAGTGGTGGGCCTTGACTCGGCTTCAGGTGGAGGGACACTGGAGCACTGTGAAGACACTCTCCCAGAAGTATGGATGTGAGCATATAAAACCAACATGCAACATATGTGATATGTAAAGAGGCCATGTACATGTGTTTGAAGATGGGCCTGATTCTCCCATCTTCTGAGAACTTTGCAATGATGGGGTTACTTTTGGCTTCGCTTTTGGCTTGCTCTTCATTCAGTGGAAGCCCTCTCCACCCCCGTTAGAGACACTGTCTCTCTTCTGGTTTATGTTGCCAACCCTCATACTGTGGAGAACACCCTTGCTGTGTTGTAGACCCCAGCTTCTTAATAACGTTCGCTGTGCACTGGTTGGAGAGGGGCTAGATCTGTCACCAGGGTCTCCCTGCCTGGGGCTGTTCCCAAGTTTTCTTTTCTAGTCTCTTCTTCCTTTTGAACACCTGTTCCTTAAGGGATCCTTGGTCTCTGTCACCCTCAGGCTCCTCAACCTCTGTCCTTATCATCTGAGGCTGGGATGGCAGGAGCCCCATCATTCCTTCAGGGGTTGTAGTTCTGGGTTTCCACTTCGAGGACACAGTTTGGTCTTTGGCAATGTAAACACAGGCATGGTGATGGCATGGCGATGTGGCAGAACCGCCTTCGGAGTGAATTTAACTGGGTGCCACCCAGAGCTCTGCTGTCATCATCGATGATGTGACTCAGCCTGACTGGGCAATCGATAAAGCAGAGAGAGCATTGCATGCAGCTGCCATGGGGATTGGAGGAAACACCAATACTCTGAGCACAATACTCAGCACACAGTAGATGTAGCTCAGGTGCTGTTATGGAAACCACTCCCGGGCACTCAGTGTGTTCCTGACACTGTCCAAGCTCCCTTCTTGTGTTGACTCGTCCATCCCTCAACTGGCCTAAACGGTGGGATTATTTTTATTCCCGTATTATAGATGAGACAGCTGGAGCCATGAGTGATAGGACCGGCACACTAACACAGAGCCCCTGGTCCTCCTCACTACATTAGAGTGGTGATTCCTACTGCTTCATTATAGTCCAGCTTCTCAAACATGAGCTGCATAGAACATTTTCTCCACAGTCATGATGCAAACAAAGTCTTTTCTTGAAATTGATGTGTTCATAGAATCTTTATGAATTCAGGTTTTTAGAAGAGATTTTATTAGTTCACTTGAAGGTGATTAAAAACCTGCTGGATCAATGTGGTGAAGCCAAACCCTCAGGGGGCCCCAGGTGAGCAGGACAGGCATGTAGCAGATCATGGGGTCAGACCCTGACTCTGCCGCATGCCAGTGGTGCTCTCTGGGCAAGTTACTTAATCCCTCCATGCTTCAATTTCCTCATCTATACAATGGGATTTTTCTTTTTTTTTTTATAAATTTTATTGTTATATTCCCCATACAATTGCAGCCCCCCATTCTGACCCCAATCCCTCCCCTCCCGCCCCCGCCCCCCTAAAAGTGTCTCTGGTTCATAGTTTTTTGTTGATTTTGATTTTCACTTTCTTATAGTTATTCATTTTCCTGGTCCCTTATTTAAGTTTTCTAGATTCCTGCTATGAGTGAGACCATCCGGTATTTTTCTTTTTCTTTTTGGCTTATTTCGCTGAGCATGATCCCTTCCAGCGCCATCCATGTTGCAGCAAATTGCATGTGTTTATCTTTTTTGAATGCTGAGTAATATTCCATGGTATATATGTACCACATCTTCTTGATCCAGTCATCTATTTTTGGGCATTTGGGTTGTTTCCAAAGCTTAGCTATTGTAAACAGTGCTGCTATAAACATAGGGGTGCAGGTGTTCTTTGGAATTGATGTTTCTGTGTCCTTTGGGTAAATACCTAGGAGTGGAATTGCTGGGTCATATGGAAGCTCTATGTTTAGTAGGTCCAGAAATCTCCACACAGCTTTCCACAGTGGTTGGACCAGTTTGCACTCCCACCAACAGTGCAGAAGAGTTCCTTTTTCTCCACACCCTCGCCAACATTTGTTGTTGCTAGTTTTTTTAATATGTGCCATTCTCACTGGTGTAAGATGGTATCTCATGGTAGTTTTGATTTGCATTTCCCTGATGACAAGTGATGTTGAACATTTTTTCATATGCCTGTTGGCCATTTGCATTTCCTCTTCAGAGAAGTTTCTTTTAAGCTCTTCTGCCCATTTTTTGACTGGATTATTTTCTTTGTTGTTGTTGAGACTCATCAGCTCTTTGCAGATTTTTGTGATCAGTCCTTTATCATTAGTGTTGGGTGCAAAAATGTTCTCCCAGTTGGTGGGGTTTCTCTTTGTTTTTGTTATTGTCTCTTTTGCTGTGCAAAAGCTCTTTAATTTGATATAGTCCCAGCTGTTTATCTTTGCCTTCACTATCACTGCTTTGGGTGATGTGTCTGTAAAGATGTCTTTGATGTGCAAATCACGTAGTGTTTCGCCTATATTTCCTTCTATATATTTTATGGTTTCAGGTCTTATGTCTAGTTCTTTAATCCATTTTGAGTTGATTTTTGTGTATGGTGTGAGGTGGTGGTCAAGCTTCATTCTTTTGCATGTAGCGACCCAGTTTTCCCAGCACCATTTATTGAACAAACTTTCTTTGCTCCAATGCATAGTCTTTGCTCCTTTGTCAAAGATTAGTTGACCATAAACCTGTGGGTTTATTTCTGGATTTTCTATTCGATTCCATTGGTCTGTATGTCTGTTCTTGTTCCAATACCATGCGGTTTTGATGATTATGGCTTTGTAGTATAGTTTGAAGTCTGGGAGTCTGATGCCTCCATTCCCTTCTTTTTTTTTCAGGAGAGCTTTGGCTATTCAGGGTTTTTTGTGATTCCATATGAATTTCATCAATAATTGTTCTATTTCTTTGAAGAATGACATTGAAATTTTGATTGGAATAGCATTGAATCTGTATATTGCTTTTGGAAGGATGGCCATTTTAATAATGTTTATTCTTCCAATCCATGAGCAGGGGATGTCTCTCCATTTCTTTGTGTCTTCTTCTATTTCTTTTAACAGTGTTTTATAGTTTTCTTTGTATAGGTCCTTTACCTCTTTTGTTAGATTTATTCCCAAATATTTGATTTTTTTTGTTTCAATAACAAAAGGGATGGTCTTTTTGATTTCTTCTTCTTCAGATTTATTGTTTGTGTATAGGAAGGCTACTGACTTTTGCGTGTTGATTTTGTATCCTGCCACTTTACTGAACTGATTGATGAGTTGAATTAGCTTTTCTGTGGAGTTTTTGGGGTTCTCTATGTATAATATCATATCGTCTGCAAATAGTGATAGTTTGACTTCTTCTTTTCCTATTTGGATTCCTTGGATGTCTTTCTCTTGTCTTATTGCCCTGGCTAGGACTTCCAGTATTATATTGAAAAGCAATGGTGAGAGTGGACATCCTTGTCTTGTTCCAGATCTTAATGGAATTGCTTTCAGCTTTTCACCATTGAGAATGATACTGGCTGTTGGCTTGTCATAGATGGCCTTTATGATGTTGAGGTATGTTCCTTGTATCCCAAGAATTTCAAGGGCTTTTATCATGAATGGGTGTTGCACTTTGTCGAAAGCTTTCTCAGCATCTATTGATATTATCATATGGTTTTTATATTTCTTTTTGTTGATGTGTTGGATAACGTTGATTGATTTTCGGATGTTAAACCATCCTTGTGCCCCTGGAATGAATCCAACTTGGTCGTGGTGAATTATCTTATGGATACATTGTTGGATTCTGATAGCTAAAATTTTATTGAGGATTTTTGCATCAGTGTTCATTAGGGAGATTGGCCTGTAGTTTTCCTTTTTTGTGTTGTCCTTGTTCGGTTTTGGTATTAGTGTAATGTTGGCTTCATAGAACGTGTTTGGTATTGTCCCTTCCTTCTCAATTTTTTGGAAGAGTTTGTGAAGGATAGGCACTAATTCGTCTCTGAATGTTTGGTAGAATTCATTTGTAAATCCATCAGGTCCTGGGCTTTTGTTTTTGGGGAGGTTTTTGATTACCATTTCAATTTCGCTAATTGTAATTGGTCTGTTTAGGTGTTCTATTTCTTCTTTATCTAGCTTTGATTGTAGAGTTGTAGGAATTTGTCCATCTCCTCTAGATTGTTAAACTTGTTTCCATATAACTGTTCATAGTAGTTACTGATTATTCTTTTGATTTCTGCTGTGTCCGTTGTGATTTCTCCTCTTTCATTGATGATCCTGTTTATTTGTGCTTTCTCCCTTTTTTCCTTTGTGAGCCTGGCTAGGGGTTTGTCTATTTTATTGATTTTTTCAAAGAACCAGCTCTTGGTTTCATTGATCTTTTGGATTGTTTTTTTAGTTTCAATTTCATTTATTTCTGCTTTGGTTTTTATTATTTCTTTTCTTCTACTGGTTTTGGGGTTTTTTTGTTGTTCTTTTTCTAGATCTTTGAGCTTCGAGATTAGGTTGTTTCTTTGCGTTCTTTCTTGTTTCTTGATGTGAGCTTCTATTGCTATATATTTTCCTCTTATTACTGCTTTTGCTGCATCCCATACATTTAGGATATTGGTGTCCTCCTTGTCGTTCAATTCAAAAAATTTTTTAATTTCTTCTTTGATCTCCTCATTAGTCCAATGGTCTTCCAGTAGTGTGGTTTTTAATCTCCATGAGGTAGGAAAGTTCCTTGCCTTCTTTTTATGGTTTATTTCTAGTTTGATGCCTTCATGGTCAGAAAAGATGGTTGATATGATTTCAATCTTGGTGTATCTGTTGATGTTTGTCTTGTGCCCCAGTATGTGATCGATCCTGGAGAATGATCCGTGTGCGCTTGAGAAAAATGTGTACTCCATTTTTTTGGGGTTTAGTGTTCTATAGATGTCTGTTAAGCCCAATTGCTCTAGGTCTTTATTTAGAGCTTTGGTTTCTTTACTTATTTTTTGTCTTGTTGATCTATCCATTGTTGATAGTGGTGTGTTGAAGTCTCCCACTACGTATGTGTTTTCTCTGATGTCTGTTTTCAGAGAGGACAACAGTTGTCTGATATATTTTGGTGCTCCTTCGTTTGGTGAGTATATGTTAATGAGTGTTATTTCTTCTTGAAGTATTGTCCCCTTGATCATAATGTAGTGACCATTGGGGTCTCTTTTTATCTTTTTGAGTTTGAAATCTGTTTTATCTGATATAAGTATAGCTGTTCCTGCTTTCTTTTTTGGTCCATTTGCTTGTAGGATTGTTTTCCATCCTTTAACTTTGAGCCTATTTTTATCTTTTGTAGCTAAATGTGTTTCCTGGAGACAGCAAAAGGTTGGGTTTTGTTTCTTAATCCAGGCTGCAACTCTGTGTCTTTTTATTGAAGAGTTTAGTCCATTTACATTTAGAGTTAATACAATGGGATTTTTCTGAGGTGATAAAGATACTTGTCCTGCTTCCCAAGTTTTGGGTAATTGAAAAATATACAAAAGAGTAAGATAGGAATCAAATGAGTTGTACTGGTGGGAGAACTGGTATGGGCCTGCGGTCCACATGACGTTTCCAGGGATTTCCTCCCACATGGAGATTTGGGGCCCCACTCCTGGGGAAATTGAATCTATGGGACGAATGTAGACCTACCTTGAATCAAGGTTGCCTAGTGCATGGAGTAGGAGCTGGAAGAGAAAGTAGGCAGGTGTGCCCAGCCCCAGCCAGGAGAGGCACCAGTGGGAACAAGAGCCAAATTCTAGCTGTGTCCCAAGTCAGGGGGGTGGAGAGCTCTTCCCCTAATAGTTTGGAAAGATGTTCCTATTGCACTGGGCCCATGTAGGCATGTCAGGACAAGAAGGAAGCAATTGCTTCTAGTAAATCTCATTCACTTGCTAGCACTGTTAAGAAGATAGCACAAGAGGAGGCAAATAGAACACATCAAGTATATTTGGTTAGTTCCCAGTACATCCTAGCTGTGTTTTGCATAAGGCAGCTGCTGGGTTTATTCCATGAATGCAACTCCCGGTTAGCTGTTAGTACACTGATGTCAGTGTTCAGATTTCCCAGTGGAAATCTACTTGGGAAATCCAGTTGCTGGGAGAGCAAAATAAGGGCAGAGAGCTCTGTGATTATAAAGGATAAAAAGTCTAACCTGCTGGTCTTTCCCACCTGATAGGAACCTATCCATTAAGTATTCTGCAAGGACCACGGTTTCCACTCTTTGTCAGTTCTAGGGTATCACTTCTCTTACTGATTAAAAATTTTTTTTTGTTGTGGTACTATACATATAATGTAAAATGTACTGTTTTGACCATTTTCCAGCGTATGATTCATCAGCGGTCAGTAATTCTCAATATTATACAGCCATTACCACTGTCTATTTCATCATTCTCGACAGAAGCTCTGGGGCCAGTAAACAATCCATTGCCATTCCCTCCCCACCCTCTTAACCCTTGGCAACCTCTGCCTCTTTGAGATATTTCATATAAGTGAAATCATATGATGTTTGTTCTTTTGTGTCTGGCTTATTTGACTTAGCAGAATGTTTTCAAAATTCATCAGTGTTGTGGATGTTTCAGAATATGCTCACTATTTCTTACATTAAAACTTTCTTTTGGGGGCCTCCCTGGTGTTGCAGGCAGTTGAGCGCAGCACTGTGAAGCTGTCCACAGCCTCTGCTGCACAGGTTCAATCCTGGCGGGCCACGTAGATAGCCACATGGCGCAGTAGACCTCTCCTGTCTCACCTGCTGCTCCCTTCAGCAGTGTATTTCAGTCAGTCTGCCTGTTCTCTTCCCCACTCTATCTCTGGTGAATCCTCTCACCCTCCTGCACCTCTGCCCTGTAACCCAGTTCTTGTATGTATGATTAAATACATCTTAAAAAAACAAACAAACACTTTCTTTTTGTTGGCTCATGGGGATGCCTTCCTTCTTCTGTGTGTTCTGATGATAACCCTTTCTTCTCTTCAATGTGTTTGCAGAGCCTCCTCTTCCAGAAGTAGACTTTTCTACAGTGCATGGATGGCCTCTTCCACGCCTGAGACTGAGGAAAGCTAAGGAGGATAATGGGCCTATCAGGTCAGTAGCTGTCCATTTTCCATGGCTTCTATGGCATGTTTTCTTTGGCAGTTGCAATAGAGTGGTTGAGGCAGTGTGGTCAGAACATCTGTTTTGCTTTCTTGGGCCCATGCTGGGCCTTTAATTCTAAGCGGTGTCCTTCCAAATGAGTAATGAGACATCTAAGGCACCAGACACAAGCATTGGCAGCTTAGCTCAAGAAATGAGGTCATTGGACAAGCATTGGTTGATTAGGTCATTGAACAGGCGTTGGTTGATTGTCTTATTACATTATCTTTCACATTCACGGCTTCATGCATATCTGTTGGTGATGGTGGATTGGGGACCAATCAATTTCATTTACCAAAGACAGAATATATTTTCCTCTAAGTATGATCTTGGGGTGCATGTAGTGGTTTCTGAAAGGGTTGTATGGATAAGCCTTTTAACTTATCCACATATTGAATTATGTTAATGGCTGCTTCTAGGATACTAGGTGGTATTAGGATGGAATTAATTGACCTCAGTTGAAGGACTCTGTTGTGTTCAATTAAGCATTTTCTTTACAAAGGTCATAGTAAGACTGGGAATGTGAAATCATTCCCTTTTTAGAGAGGAAGATTGAGGTTCACTTGGAGAGATACTCACAGGAATAAGTCAAGGAGTTGGCAATAATCTGGTTGCCCTTGGCGTGACCTCCATTATCCATGTCTCTCTTGACCCTTCAATCTAATGACCCTTAAGTAAGATCATGGTAAAAATGAAGAAAGATAATACAAAATTGTAAAAAAGTAAGTCTGGAGGTGTTATCTGTTTGAAATTTAAGCTTCTTAATGCAGCTTAGGCTTTTTCTGCCTTTCCATTAGATTGAGTTCAGTAAGTGCTCAGAGATCTTTCCAGGGATGGATATTGAATACATTGTTCTGTTCCTTGATTCCTGACAAGTTACTGGAAGGCACTGTAATTGTGTGCCATAAGGAGAACAGAAGTTGTGATATCACTGCCCATGAGAATTTACGAGAGCAAACGTGATATTTAAGCCAGTTACGTAAGGCAAAAGGAAAAGCCAAATGACAACCTGGCCTTGTGGCTCTGTGTTGGCCGGTACCTCCAAAACAGGAAATGGAGGTCTGTGAGTCATTCAGGGGAGGGTGGTGGTGAGAGAGAGAAGAGAAGTCTTTCCAGAATAGTCATGTTTCATGCAGCCACAACTGCTTCCCTTACGTCATCAGGATTTACCAGCAGCAAGTCGGGCAGCTCTTTGGTCTGACTACCTGTTTTGAGCTGGGGGTACAGTTTTGCCACAGTGAGACAGGCCTGAGTCTGCTTTGTGGATTTTGGGGGGCATGGTGGGTGGGGCCCCAGTGGAGTGGGGGCTCTGGGACCAAGACTTCCTTCTTTCGCTTGGTGATCTTTGTGGATGATAAGCTCTCTTGCTGGGCTCCCTTCAAGCTAGGGTCTCCTGTACCTGCCAGATTACAGAATCACCTGGCATGCTTTACCAACAGTACAAATTCTCATATTCTGCTCTGGGAGATTTTGATTCAATAGGTCTAGCCTGGGTCCTGGGGATCTGTTTAATTATCAAGGAACTCAGATATGATCATGATAATTGGGAATCATGCTTCATGCTTGGTCAATAGTGCTTCCTGTGGGCAATGTCAGGAAGGAGAATTCAGATGAACTTTGAATTTGTCCTTGAGCACTTCGACCTACATGGAACTACCAGGGATGTGAAGATATGCTGGTGGACGACATGGATTGCTGCCACATTGACTCAGTTACTGCCACATTGACAACATTTACCTGAGACCATGACTCATAAAGGTGTCCTCAAGTTCCGAGGAAAGGGTGTTGTTGCAGGTGTTTCCTGCGTGCATTGGAGGTTTAGTAAATGTTTACTGGTGAGGGAGATGACAACGCATTGCCTGCAGGCTTTGCTTTGTACCTTTTGTAGAAAGCCCTTGACTGAAAGTGAACCCAGATGAGGCAAAAATCAAGACCCTGAGGACACCCAGGATGTTGGTTGCTTAGTGAGCCAGCACCTACTGTGGAGAAGGGCACCCTTTTCTTGAGTAGTGGCTCCTGGATTCTTAAAGAGGGGAGCTAGGGCATGAGGAACGTGGAGCAGGAAGTGCATATATTTACTGGTAAAATAGGAGTTTTAGCAATTATCCTAATCCTGTTTGGATTCATGTTCCTCCTCTTTATCAAAATTTCAGCTCAAGAAACATGAATGAGAGTCAATTGTGGCCAAAGAACTGTGTAAGGATTTGTAAGGATATAAGAGCAAATCTTTCAAATCCCTGTTTCAAAGCCTGATTGAGAAAGTGGATGTTCGCACACTTGCTATAAGAGGCAGGAGAGAAATACTGAATAGACAGGAATCAAAAGGAAGGCATGTTTCAGTCCCTGCAGTTTTATTCTTTCAGTTACTTTCACTGACAGATTTCTATTTGATTAAATAAATAATTATAAACCCCGTGACAGCTGATGACTTGTGTGTTTCTGTGTCCACATTCAGGGAGCACTTTCATGGTATACATAAGACATTTTACTTTTCTGGTTCTTTCAGGATTTTGTCAGACTAAATGAGCTCATGATGACTTTGCACTTCTTGCCTCTCATTTATTTCACATGAACTTTGGTATCACTCTGAACTGTAGGGCATGTGATCATATGAGTTCCATTTTAGGTTGCCATGTGAGTATCTGGAGCCTTTTTGTATACTTTGTGCATTAACTCATGTAGGAAGTTGGCCACCATGTGATTGCTAAACACTTCCCACAGCTGAGCTTTATTTGTCCTTGTGCAGATCACCAATTAGGTCCACCTTCCGATACTCTGCACAGGACAGAATATATGCAAACCCTTTTCCCAGCTAGAAATTTCACCTGCCTCCACAGCCAGAACTTGTCACCCATTGTCAGCCACTATTAACACACTGCAGGTTAAACCTGATGTTGCTTAAAACTGATGTTGCTAAAGCCCTCAGACCATAAATTCTATGCAGGCAAGAATTTTTTCTTGTCCAGTGCAGTGTCTCCTATATCTAGAAGAGTGCTTGTCTCATAGCGGGTGTTTAATAAATATAAAAATGAGTGACTGAGTCTGATAGGCATTTTCTCTTTTCTTCCAGTTCTTATCAGGTGTTGGTGCTGCCCCTGGTCCTCCAAAACACATTTTCTTGTGCTTCTGTACGGGCTACCTCATTTTTTAGCAACACCTCTGATGCTGATGGGTATGTGGCTGCAGAACTACTGGCCAAAGATGTTAAAGATGATGCCATGGAGATCTCTATTGGAGACAGGCTGTACTATGGGAAATATTATAATGCACCCTTGAAAACAGGCAGTGATTACTGCATTATATTACGAATCACCAGTGAATGGAATAAGGTATGTTTCTTTAAAAGCTCTGATAAACTCTGTATTTTCTTCCCATGAAATTTAACAGTTAATCATTAAATGTTTGAATATTTGTTTTCCAAGTGTTTGAGATGGACACTGCATGTTATAGCTTAAAAGTATGTTGGGGCTTCCCTGGTGGCAGAAGGGGTTAAGTTGCAGCACTATGAAGTTGTCTGCAGCCACTGCAGAGTGAGTTCGATCCCCAGCCAAGGAGGTGATCCACATGGCACAGCAGACCTCTCTTGTCTCACCTGCTGCTCCCCTCAGCAGTGTATTTTAATAGATCCACCTATTCTGCTCTGCACTCTGTCTCTGGTTAATCCTCTCATCCCCCGTACCTCTGGCTTACATCCTGGCTCTTGTAAGTGTAAATAAATAAATCTTTAAAAAATATGTTGCAGGCCTCCCCGGTGGCGCAGCGGTTGAGCGCTGGGTTGCGAAGCTGCCCGCAGCCTCTGCAGCGCAGGTTCGATCCCCGGCTGCTCCCCGGCCACCGGAGGAGGGTCCCACATGGCGCGCAGACTTCTCCTGCCGCCCGCTGCTCCCCTCAGCAGTGTACTTCGGTCCTTCTGCCTGCTCTGCTCCCCGCTCTGGCTCTGGTGGATTCTCTCACCCTCCCGCACTTCTGACTGTACCCAGTGCTTATATAAACAAACAAACAAACAAACAAACAAATAAATAAAACATGCCTCTATTAAAAAAAAAAGTGTTTAAAAAAAAATATGTTGCATACTTTGTCTTTATAAAAACAGTATAGAGAAACCTTCATGGAGCTTTGGTGGTGGGCAAGGTGTGATGACATACATTTAGTTTGGTGGGGGCTATACCCCTAAAACATACAATGTTATAACCAGTGCTTATAACTATATATATAAAAAAAGTAACTGTGTAAAAACAGAAAGAAATCATTGCCAAATCCAATTTCCTAAAGTTCTTCTGTGTTTTATTTTTTGGAGTTTTGTTTATATTAGGTTTGATCCACTGTAAGTTTTTGTGTGGCATTAGGTAAAGGTGTCACTTCAATATTTTGTATGTGGATGTCTAGCTTTACCAGCACTATTTGTTGAAATGATTTCCTTTCCCCACTGAATGATCTTGGTATCCTTGTCAAAAACCACTTGATGGGCCTCCCCGGTGGCGCAGCGGTTGAGCGCTGGGTTGCGAAGCTGCCCGCGGCCTCTGCGGTGCCGGTTCGATCCCCGACTGCTCCCCGGCCACCGGAGGAGGGTCCCACCGGCTGCTCCCCAGCCACCAGAGGAGGGTACCACATGGCGCGCAGACCTCTCCTGCCGCTCGCTACTCCCCTCAGCAGTGTACTTTGGTCCTTCTGCCTGCTCTGCTCCCTGCTCTGGCTCTGGTGAATTCTCTCACCCTCCCGCGCTTCTGACTGTACCCAGTGCATGTACAAACAAACAAACAAACAAATAAATAAATAAAATGCCTCTATTAAAAAAAAACAATAATTTATTCTACTCCATTGGTCTATATGTCTGCCTTTATGCCAGTGTCATACTGTTTTCATTACTGGTGCTTTGTAATCAAATGTGAAATCAGGAAGTGTGAATTTTCCCTTTCTCCCATTTTTTTCTGTTTCCTTCCATCACTTTGTTCTTCCTTGCTAAGACAGATTCTAAGAATTATTCTTGTCTCCTTCCCTTTTCTTATCCTCATGTCTAGTCTGTCATCAAATGGTGTCGGTTCTATCACCTCAGTGCTATTTAAAATCATCCTTCTTTCTCCTTCACTAGCACTGTTGAGCTTTTGTCATCTCTTGTCTGAAGATCAATTTCCTAGTTCATCTCCCTGTCTCTGATTCTACTTATTTTCTTGATCCATAGTACTGCTATAATAAGTTTTATAAAACACAAATCTGATCAAGACACTCAATTTTCATGAGCTGACTTCTTCACCTCACCCTGCCAATTTCTCTCCTTTAATGCAGTCTGTTCCCTATTAACTGCCTTGCTATTTGAGGTCCCCTTTCCTTACTTGTTATTCTTGCATATTAACTTCCATTAAATGCATTTGATGCACTTAGTTAGCATAGAGGCAAAATTTAGTCACAATTTAACCTTATAGCCATTTAAACCTTTCCCCAGATTTTTTTTCAGTATAAATGTATATTTTTTCAATTTTTAGTAAAATAAAAATCAGAATGTCCAAGGCTGTCATTTGAAGGGGAAACTCTGAAGGAAGTTGGAAAAAATCTTACTCTACTCCTGCTATTCATTTTCCTCTGGGGAATATTCTGCTGAGTTCCATCATAGACAGTCATCTCAGCATCCTGCCTAGACAGACATGCACATTGTAACGGTGCGGGGCACTAAGAGAAGGTGCTTCATTCCAGTGAACTCGTGGGTCCTACAGATCAGCTTTCACACATGCCCTTTTTGCTTTCTTCCTTGTTCTTGGCTACATTTTGCGTAAATGAGGTGGCAGGTAAATATCATCTAGAAAGATGAAGTATTAGTAAACACCAGGACTTCTCACAGCCTTGCCGAAATATGCACCACTACTTACAAACCTGGCAGGTATGTTGATCCTTTGCAGCATAGTTCTCTTGGCAGCCAGAGCCAACTGCTGAGAGCTTTCCTTTTGTTTATCCACATGGTGATCATGTGGCTAAGTTGTAAGATGATAGAGTTAGATGAGATTTTAAAGCTCTTGTAGTCTAAATTAAGAGAGAAAACTGTGAAACTTGTAGGATGACCACGTATTATTGAAATTGATATCATGTGCCTCCTAGTGAAATATGTTGCTGTGTTCCTTTATAGGTGAGAAGATGCTCCTGTGCGGTGTGGGCTCAGGTGAAAGGTAAAAACCATGTTCTGCCTAAGAATGATGTCCTTATTTCTCCTCATTCCAATTTGCCTCATCAAGCATATGTTAATGAGATTTCCTTTTAACTTGTCTGGGGTGGCAGAAACTGGTCTCACACTAGCTTAAGCAAAACCGTGGCTTGAAAAGGATGGGGGCAGGGAGCTTACAGAATCAGAACAAAAGCAACATCACCAGGACTCCAGGACTGGGACCCGGACTTGACACCATCAGTGGGAATTTGCCTTTCTCGCCATCTCTTGTCTCCTCTCTATTTCTAAGTGTGCCTTGGTCTTATTTTCTTATAAGGATGTGGGAGGGAGGGAGGTGCACCAGACACTCCAGCTTAGCAATTTCAGTGTGAACAGAAAGTTTTCCTATTCAGGGAGTGTCTTTTCTGCTAGTTTAATTGACCATCCAGTGGATGGATGGTCTTGAACTTTAGGCTTACTCATGTGGCTGGTTGGGGGCTGATCATTGTGATTGACAATCCCACCAGGGTTGTATTGAGAAGATATGGTCCCCATTAGGAAAAGGGGCACCAAAAAACATGTTGGTAGACTAAAGCAAAGAGCTACAACAGTCACTACCTTCTACCACTGGGCTGCTTAGAAGGTATTAAGAGCCTTCTTCCCCCCTCTACCCCCACACACAGTTAAGAAAGAGGACTTATTGTCTGTATAACCAAAAATAGAACCCTAGTGAGAGAGAACTCAAAGGTAAGCGATTACTGCATCCAGCCCCAGGACAAGGATTCTTGCAGATGAACCATTGATGAAATCCAGATGTGCTTCATGTGATCCATTTAGCAATCTATGACTAACTGGCAACTTTAACCATCTTCAAGCCATAAAATAGAATATGAAAAGGGAAAAATGGATAACCACAATGAGTACTTTTATTTAGAGGAAGGGGAAGATAAAATAATATGCACTGGGGACTCAAAGACCATATCCTGCTGGAAGGAGATGCAAGCATGCCCTGGCCTGGCAGCACAGTAGGTCACTTGATTAGGGAGTCTGACTGCCTTGGGGTCTTCCTGATGTCTGTTTCCTTTATAGCCAGCCCTAGGACATGCAGTGGAGGAGCTCTGCTGACTTCTGTGCAGCTTAAACCTTCTACTTCACACATGGGCAGTTATCCAGGCAGGGAATCCCCTTAGGGATTGAGCAATCACAGGACCTTGTTTGCCAGGCTTGGGATTTCCCTGGCAGTGTAATTCTTTAAACCAATAAATTGCCAGCCAGGGAATTTGAGTCTCAGGAATTCCATTAGTTTGTAGCTAATAGCAGAAATGTCAAGTTTATGACCTTTGAATCTGGACATTTTCTTGTGGTTTATGAGTCTTAACAATATCCTGAGGAATCCTGCTCTCAACTCACAATATTAGTTTAACCCCTAATATCTTATCTCTTATCTCAGTGCAGCATAAAACAATAGGCTGAAGTGGTGAGGAAGAGCCAACATAACCTCTCTTCCAGGAAGATTACAGTGAATGGTACTTTACAATGGGGGATTTGTTACCATGTCAGCAGAGGGTACTTAGCAGGAAATGTTTGGGAGAAACCTAGGGAATTGGGTTTCCTTCATTTGTCTGCTTAAGCCCTAATCTCATTTCTTATACCAACTTCAACAAGGGTAGACAACTTAGTTTTTCAACTGGGTAAGACATATTACCTTACTGTCAGCCATCTTAGATTGTAGATCAGTGAGACCTCTTTTCCCCCACCTCCAACTTTTTGAGATATACTTGACATGTAATATTGTTTAAGGTATACAGTGTGATGATTTAATACACACACATATATTGCAAAATGATTACCACAGTAAAGTTAGTTAATACCTGTATCTCCTCACGTAATCACCATATACATATTTGTATGTGTGTGAAAATATTTAAGATCTACTCTCTTAGCAGCTTTCAAGTATATAATCCAGTATTGTTAATTATAGACACTTTAGATGCCCCAAAACTTACTCATAACTGGAGGTTTGTACCCTCTGAGCAACATTTCCCCATCCCCAGCTGCTGGCCACCACTATTCTACTCTCTCCTTCTGTGAGTTTGGCTTTTTAAGATTCCATATATGAGATCAGATAGTATTTGTCTTCCTCGGTCTGACTTAATAAATAAGTGAGGGCCTCTCTTAACAAAGATGTGTGTGGTCAGCTTCCATTGCAGATAGGCTAAGCTCCCTTTCTTGGTGTTTAATAAAGCCCATAAGAAAACCACACATCCCATTATTTAGAGATTTTCTGCCTATCCATGTCCTAAAGCTGTAAGGGTGTGAATGGAATTCTCATAAGGAAAAACAGGTGCTTTTATCAGAAGAATCAAGGTGTATGAGTGACCAGGACAAACACAGGATCAAGATCTTCCAGAGTCCAATCCTTTAAGCTGTTGTTTGGTATAATCGGCAGATACTCAAACTAGTGAAAGAAATGGCCGAAGGGCCAGCTGTAGACATTTTACTATGATTAAGTTAGCAGGAAGGATTTTGTTTTGGAAATAAATATCTAAGTTGCTTTTGGAAGTGCCCACTTAAGAATCAGTATTGAAAAATAGGTCAGACCTTTGAATTCGAATTACTGGAAAACTCTGGTTTTGTTGAAATTCTGAAGATGGTTCTAGCACATATTTGTCTCTGTACAAAATTGTTGTGGCCTCACCTCTGGCAATTTTCCTTTGCAAAAGTTTTAAAGACTGACATTTTAGAAAGTAATTTGGAGAAAACTGGTATCTAAGCAAGTCCTGAAATTGTTTCAGTTCACACATGCCCAGCAACAGCCCCATTATTGCATTTGCTCAGCAACAAATTATGCTATTTACCTTTTGCTAAGTCACCCGAAAAGAGCTTTGTGATGATTAAGAAACCAGTGGGTGGATTGATGGGAATTGCAGACGCCTGGACTTCCTTGCCACTAAGGCTTAAATCAGCTGAGTGTCTTTGAAATGATATTTAACTGGACGGTTCTCAATTACCTCTTTCTGAGACCCCTGAGATCTCTTCCAGCCACAAAGTGCTATGGGTTTGTGATGTCTTGAGTAACATAGCAAGGTCACTTGATATATGTGATAATAAACTGCACCCAGGGAACATTCTTCAGTCATAAGCATGAAACCTCTGAGTCATAGCAACTGCTCTTCTTTCTCTTACAGACCACATTTTCCACCTCGAGTATGCCTTTCTGACTTTCACTGCTGGTTCACCCCTGAGCATAGGCCTTTATTTGTAACATGGGTGTAAGGGCAGGACTGGGCATAGTGCAGGTTTTCTGATCCCATGCAGACCGGGTAAAGGAGGAGTCAGAGTCCTCAGTAGTTTTGCAGGTTTTTTATTTGGGGTTCACCAGGCATATGGCAGGCAGGGGTGCTGGCTGGGGGACTGGGAGGCTGGCAGGCCTCCCAGCCCCCAGCAAGTCTTCACTCTATCTGGGCTCTCTGGTGTTCTCTGCTTCTGCTTCGGCTTCTCCTTCAGGTTCTGCTGCTGCTGGCTGGGGCTGGGGCTGCTGCTGCTGCTGGCGTCCCCCTGTGACGCCACCCTTAAAAGCACAGTCTTAGCTCAGCTGAATCCCATCTACCTATGCCCACACCCTATTCCAGGTGCCCGCCATCAGGCATGCATTCAGGACAAGGATCCATCATCTATCCTGATGGCGGAAGGGCAGAAAAGCCTGACATTTTCTTTACCCTACAATGGGCCACTGGCAGAGCCTCCTTTCTCATTTCTCATTACAAGTGTTCAGGATTCCCCTCTTCAATCCAACCTAAAGGCCACACCCTAATTCACATTTCTGCACTGCAGTACTAATTTTATTACTTTCCCTGATAGTTCTTCCATAATTCTCCATTGCTTCCTAACCTGGTTTCAAGTACCTCCACTTGACACCATCTGTAAAGGGCAGGACAGGACACAGTGCAGGTTTTCTGATCCAGCAGACCGGGTAATGGAGCAGTCAGAGTCCTCAGTGGTTTTTTTGCAGGTCTTTTATTGGGGTTCGCCAGGCTGGCAGGCCTCCCAGCCCCCAGCAAATCCTCACTCTATCTGGGCTCTGGCGTTCTCTGCTTCTCTCTTGGCTTCTCTTTCGGCTTCTACTGCTCAGCTTCTGCTTCGGCTTCTGCTGCTGCTGGCGTCCCCATGACGCCGCCCTTAAACGCAGTCTTAGCCCAGGTGAATCTACCTATGCCCACACCCTACTCCAGGTGCCCACCATCAGGCATGCATTCAGGACCAGGATCCTTCATCAATCCTAATGGCGGGAGGGCAGAAAAGCCTGACATTTTCCCTTACCCTACACCATCATACCCTTCTCATTGCATCTTTCATTCCTCTCCATTCAATTGCATGTGCCAGCTCTCCTTTGGGGGCCCCTGCTCAGTCCTCAGTGTCCTTGCTTATACAATTAATTGATCACTTCCTCCTGGATTGCCCTAGCCCTTGGAATGTCTGCTTACTCCAGTCATGCCTGTTCTTCAAGATGAAAATAAAATTCTGTCTCCTCCCTAATTTTTTTTTTTAATTTCCTCAATGGGTCAGGTCTCCCTCTGTCCCTTTCTTTAGCCATTCTGCCATGTTTTAGAGCAACTGATGTCCTTGTCTCTTCTTACTAGATGTCATGCTCTTGAGGGGTGTGTTTGAAGGCTGGAGCCATGCCTTGCGTATCCTAGGTACTTAATCAGAACTTATCAAATTGGTTTGAATGATTACCAGGGAACCAGAAGTACAGTTTGATAAAAAGTGAGACACTAGAGGTACAATACTTATCAAATTAAGTAAATCATAGACGTTTACACAGGATAGATCCTAGTGTATATGTACACACACATGCCCGCACATGTACAACTTCCTAATTGTAGTAGACAGAATTGTAAGATGGTCTTACAAATTCTTGACTCCTGGTTTCCACCCACCTGTCTTAGTTATTCATTCAAGGATGTTGCTATGAGAAGACTGGAAGATGTAATTAAGGTTACAACCAATGAGCTTATCCAGCTGGATCTGACCTCATCACTGAGCCCTTTCCATCTGGGGCCTAGAAGTCAGAGACTGGAAGTTGGAGATTTAAAGGGTGATGGATTTACACCAGGGTGACTTTCAAAGCTGGCTCTGAAGATCTAGAGATCACATGGAAAGGAATGAAAGTGGCTTGTAGTTGCTGAGAGGCCCATGGCTGACAGCCAGTCATGTGGGGACTGTAGTCCTACAACTGCAAAGACTGAATTTATCCCATCACCTGAATCAGATTGGAAGTAGGTTCTTCCCCTAGAGCCCAGGAGGGAATGCAGCCCCCCTTGATTTCAGCCTTGTAAGAACCTGAGCAAAGGAACTTCTGACTCACAGAACATTGAGCTAATAAATGACTGCTTGTAGTTAAGCCTATGATAATTTGTTATGCTGCAATAGAAAATAAAATCAATAATGTTGCTGAATCATTGGCTTGACTTAGCGCTAAATTAGTTGTCTACTTTGGTCTCCTGTGTCATTTCTTGCTTGGAAATTCAAGTGAGGGGATGTGAGAACAGCAAGGAGAGACTGAACACACTAAATGAAAGTCACAGTGCTAATTATGTGTACCTTTTGGAGAATTGTTGCTTTCAGGAAATTAGCCTGGTTGTGTAAATTTGTGAGAAAATGTCCATACTCATAGGAAATCCTCAAGCTATAACAGAGTCTGGGAGTAAGATAGGGCCTTTCTAACTTGCTCTTTGCATCTGTGATGGTTCCCTAAGAGAAAGGGTTAACGATAAGCCTATGGAGCCCTATGACTCCTGAGCACTGCACCAGGAACCACTGGTTACCTTTAAGCCTGATGGCTTAATGAGTAACTGAGAACCTAGATTATAAGACATGGTTCATTGAGAACCTAGGATATAACACATCAGTCACCACTTGGTAACAAGAGGATGGTAAAGTTCCAAAACAGAAATTCAGATTGTCCAGATGTGAATTTTCTCAGTAAGGGATGACATGGGAAGCCCCTAGAAGCCTAGGTGGTTACACCATGGGCTCTCTTGATTGGATTGACTCAGATTTTCAGATATACAAAGTAAACAACAAGAAAACATAATTGGGAAATGTTCTACCAAAATGAATGGGACCTGGAGCCAAAACCCAAGTCCTGTTATGCAGAAGAAATAAAGATGATTTTCCAGTACTAGTCCACAGTGCTTAGGCTGAGAGATGTCCTGCTGGTGGGTGGTCAAGAGAAAATCAAGTTCCTCAACTCCTACTCACTTCTGTTGGCTTGTGAGAGGATATTTGAAAGCCAGAGAAGCACTAACTGTCCTACAGAAGTTAAAGTGTTCTGACTTGGATGAAGCACATTCTAGCATCTTCACACAATTTGCAAATGAGATGGATAAACCACTGCAAGTGATCTTTGAGAAGTCATGGACAGAAGAAGAATGGAGATAAGCAATGAACATGGAACTTTCTACAAAGGAGATAGAGTTTATAAAGCGTGCATGATGATAACTTGAAGCAAGCCCAGGTAAGAGCTTTAAAAGAGGAGTCTCTGACTCAACAACAACAAAGAAAATAATCCAGTGAAAAAATGGGCAGAAGAGCTAAAAAGAAACGTCTCTGAAGAGGAAATGCAAATGGCCAACAGGCATATGAAAAAATGTTCAACATCACTTGTAATCAGGGAAATGCAAATCAAAACTACCATGGATACCATCTTACACCAGTGAGAATGGCACATATTAAAAAAACTAGCAACAACAAATGTTGGCGAGGATGTGGAGAAAAAGGAACTCTCCTGCATTGCTGGAGGGAGTGCAAACTGGTCCAATGACTATGGAGAGCTGTGTGGAGATTTCTGGACCTACTAAACATAGAGCTTCCATATGATCCAGCAATTCCACTCCTAGGTATTTACCCAAAGGACACAGAAACATCAATTCCAAAAAGCACCTGCACCCCTATGTTTATAGCAGCACTGTTTACAATAGCTAAGCTTTGGAAACAGCCCAAATGCCCAAAAATAGATGACTGGATCAAGAAGATGTGGTACATATACACCATGGAATATTACTCAGCATTCAAAAAAGATAAACACATGCAATTTGCAGCAACATGGATGGCGCTGGAAGGGATCATGCTCAGCGAAATAAGCCAAAAAGAAAAAGAAAAATACCGGATGGTCTCACTCATAGCAGGAATCTAGAAAACTTAAATAAGGGACCAGGAAAATGAATAACTATAAGAAAGTGAAAATCAGAATCAACAAAAAACTATGAACCAGAGACACTTTTTGGGGGTGGGGGGGGTTGAGGGGAGGGATTGGGGTCAAAATGGGGGGTTGCAATTGTATGGGGAATATAAAAATAAAATTTATTATTAAAAAAAAAAAGAAAAAAAAAGAAATTCTGTTTCCCCTGTTTGTTAGATAAACTCCGTTGTTGTTTTACCCTGGAAAAAAAAAAAAAAAAAGAGGAGTCTCTGGTAGAAGCAGTTTCCAGAGGTTGGCGTGGGAGCTAAAAGCAGATTAGCTAGGCTTCTCACTTTTCTTCTTGTGTGTAATCACTAACTGGTCAGGAAAATTTGGCAGGCATCACATATTTTGACTTCAGCCTACACTTAGCAGTGTCCTGTGGACAGTGTGGGAAACACGGGCTGTGTACAGGCTGAGAAACAGCCTGAATGGCTATGCAAAGTTACTTATTAGTGAGTTGAGGTCAAATCTAGGAATAGTCAGGACATGGGTCACTGTCTACAGTCATCTTTGGTTCATTGTTTCCATCAGTCAGTGACTAAACCTATATAAAAGATGAAGTTATCAAAGAAATAACAGAGAAAACATTGATGACCAGCTTTGGGAGGATGAAATAAGCAATGTGGGAAAGAACCGGCTTCTGTCCACTGCCAGCAATTTATTTTGTTATATAGTGTAAGCTCTAGTGATCAAAATTACTATCTCCTAAATGGTTAGCCAGTTTTCTCAACAATAGTTATGAATAGCATATCATTTCCCCAGTGATTTAAAACAGTAAGAAAACAATAATGCAGGCCTCCCTGATGGTGCAGGAGGTTAAGATGCAACCTATGAAGCTGTCTGCATCCACTGCAGCACGAGTTCAATCCTTGGCCACAGAGGTATCCACATGGCACAGCAGACCTCTCCTGACTTGCCCGCTGCTCCCCTCAGCAGTGTATTTCACTCAATCTGCCTGTTCTCCCCACTATGTCTCTGGTGAATCCTCTCACCCCTCACACTTCTGGTCTGTACCCCAGTTCTTGTATGCATAAATAAATAAATGTTTAAAAAAATGCCAGTAGTCATTAACAATAACCAATATTTATTTATTGCTGCTTTATGCCATGCACTGTTCTAACAGGTTTTTTTTTTTTTTTTTTTTTTTTCCCTTGGTATTTATTTTTTATTTTTTTTTTTTAAAGATTTATTTATTTATTTATTTTTTTTTTGAATAAATTTTATTGTTATATTCCCCATACAATTGCAGCCCCCCCATTCTGACCCCAATCCCTCCCCTCCCGCCCCCCTAAAAGTGTCTCTGGTTCATAGTTTTTTGTTGATTTTGATTTTCACTATCTTATAGTTATTCATTTTCCTGGTCCCTTATTTAAGTTTTCTAGATTCCTGCTATGAGTGAGACCATCCGGTATTTTTCTTTTTCTTTTTGGCTTATTTCGCTGAGCATGATCCCTTCCAGCGCCATCCATGTTGCTGCAAATTGCATGTGTTTATCTTTTTTGAATGCTGAGTAATATTCCATGGTATATATGTACCACATCTTCTTGATCCAGTCATCTATTTTTGGGCATTTGGGTTGTTTCCAAAGCTTAGCTATTGTAAACAGTGCTGCTATAAACATAGGGGTGCAGGTGTTCTTTGGAATTGATGTTTCTGTGTCCTTTGGGTAAATACCTAGGAGTGGAATTGCTGGATCATATGGAAGCTCTATGTTTAGTAGGTCCAGAAATCTCCACACAGCTTTCCACAGTGGTTGGACCAGTTTGCACTCCCACCAACAGTGCAGAAGAGTTCCTTTTTCTCCACACCCTCGCCAACATTTGTTGTTGCTAGTTTTTTTAATATGTGCCATTCTCACTGGTGTAAGATGGTATCTCATGGTAGTTTTGATTTGCATTTCCCTGATGACAAGTGATGTTGAACATTTTTTCATATGCCTGTTGGCCATTTGCATTTCCTCTTCAGAGAAGTTTCTTTTAAGCTCTTCTGCCCATTTTTTGACTGGATTATTTTCTTTGTTGTTGTTGAGTCTCATCAGCTCTTTGCAGATTTTTGTGATCAGTCCTTTATCATTAGTGTTGGGTGCAAAAATGTTCTCCCAGTTGGTGGGGTTTCTCTTTGTTTTTGTTATTGTCTCTTTTGCTGTGCAAAAGCTCTTTAATTTGATGTAGTCCCAGCTGTTTATCTTTGCCTTCACTATCACTGCTTTGGGTGATGTGTCTGTAAAGATGTCTTTGATGTGCAAATCACGTAGTGTTTCGCCTATATTTCCTTCTATATATTTTATGGTTTCAGGTCTTATGTCTAGTTCTTTAATCCATTTTGAGTTGATTTTTGTGTATGGTGTGAGGTGGTGGTCAAGCTTCATTCTTTTGCATGTAGCGACCCAGTTTTCCCAGCACCATTTATTGAACAAACTTTCTTTGCTCCAATGCATATTCTTTGCTCCTTTGTCAAAGATTAGTTGACCATAAATCTGTGGGTTTACTTCTGGATTTTCTATTCGATTCCATTGGTCTGTATGTCTGTTCTTGTTCCAATACCATGCACTTTTGATGATTATGGCTTTGTAGTATAGTTTGAAGTCTGGGAGTCTGATGCCTCCATTCCCTTCTTTTTTTTTCAGGAGAGCTTTGGCTATTCGGGGTTTTTTGTGATTCCATATGAATTTCATCAATAATTGTTCTATTTCTTTGAAGAATGACATTGAAATTTTGATTGGAATAGCATTGAATCTGTATATTGCTTTTGGAAGGATGGCCATTTTAATAATGTTTATTCTTCCAATCCATGAGCAGGGGATGTCTCTCCATTTCTTTGTGTCTTCTTCTATTTCTTTTAACAGTGTTTTATAGTTTTCTTTGTATAGGTCCTTTACCTCTTTTGTTAGATTTATTCCCAAATATTTGATTTTTTTTGTTTCAATAACAAAAGGGATGGTCTTTTTGATTTCTTCTTCTTCAGATTTATTGTTTGTGTATAGGAAGGCTACTGACTTTTGCGTGTTGATTTTGTATCCTGCCACTTTACTGAACTGATTGATGAGTTGAATTAGCTTTTCTGTGGAGTTTTTGGGGTTCTCTATATATAATATCATATCGTCTGCAAATAGTGATAGTTTGACTTCTTCTTTTCCTATTTGGATTCCTTGGATGTCTTTCTCTTGTCTTATTGCCCTGGCTAGGACTTCCAGTATTATATTGAAAAGCAATGGTGAGAGTGGACATCCTTGTCTTGTTCCAGATCTTAATGGAATTGCTTTCAGCTTTTCACCATTGAGAATGATACTGGCTGTTGGCTTGTCATAGATGGCCTTTATGATGTTGAGGTATGTTCCTTGTATCCCAAGAATTTCAAGGGCTTTTATCATGAATGGGTGTTGCACTTTGTCGAAAGCTTTCTCAGCATCTATTGATATTATCATATGGTTTTTATATTTCTTTTTGTTGATGTGTTGGATAACGTTGATTGATTTTCGGATGTTAAACCATCCTTGTGCCCCTGGAATGAATCCAACTTGGTCGTGGTGAATTATCTTATGGATACATTGTTGGATTCTGATAGCTAAAATTTTATTGAGGATTTTTGCATCAGTGTTCATTAGGGAGATTGGCCTGTAGTTTTCCTTTTTTGTGTTGTCCTTGTTCGGTTTTGGTATTAGTGTAATGTTGGCTTCATAAAACGTGTTTGGTATTGTCCCTTCCTTCTCAATTTTTTGGAAGAGTTTGTGAAGGATAGGCACTAATTTGTCTCTGAATGTTTGGTAGAATTCATTTGTAAATCCATCAGGTCCTGGGCTTTTGTTTTTGGGGAGGTTTTTTATTACCATTTCAATTTCGCTAATTGTAATTGGTCTGTTTAGGTGTTCTATTTCTTCTTTATCTAGCTTTGGGTGATTGTAGAGTTGTAGGAATTTGTCCATCTCCTCTAGATTGTTGAACTTGTTTCCATATAACTGTTCATAGTAGTTACTGATTATTCTTTTGATTTCTGCTGTGTCCGTTGTGATTTCTCCTCTTTCATTGATGATCCTGTTTATTTGTGCTTTCTCCCTTTTTTCCTTTGTGAGCCTGGCTAGGGGTTTGTCTATTTTATTGATTTTTTCAAAGAACCAGCTCTTGGTTTCATTGATCTTTTGGATTGTTTTTTTAGTTTCAATTTCATTTATTTCTGCTTTGGTTTTTATAATTTCTTTTCTTCTACTGGTTTTGGGGTTTTTTTGTTGTTCTTTTTCTAGATCTTTGAGCTTCGAGATTAGGTTGTTTCTTTGCGTTCTTTCTTGTTTCTTGATGTGAGCTTCTATTGCTATATATTTTCCTCTTATTACTGCTTTTGCTGCATCCCATACATTTAGGATATTGGTGTCCTCCTTGTCGTTCAATTCAAAAAATTTTTTAATTTCTTCTTTGATCTCCTCATTAGTCCAATGGTCTTCCAGTAGTGTGTTTTTTAATCTCCATGAGGTAGGAAAGTTCCTTGCCTTCTTTTTATGGTTTATTTCTAGTTTGATGCCTTCATGGTCAGAAAAGATGGTTGATATGATTTCAATCTTGGTGTATCTGTTGATGTTTGTGTTGTGCCCCAGTATGTGATCGATCCTGGAGAATGATCCGTGTGCGCTTGAGAAAAATGTGTACTCCGTTTTTTTGGGGTTTAGTGTTCTATAGATGTCTGTTAAGCCCAATTGCTCTAGGTCCTTATTTAGAGCTTTAGTTTCTTTACTTATTTTTTGTCTTGTTGATCTATCCATTGTTGATAGTGGTGTGTTGAAGTCTCCCACTACGTATGTGTTTTCTCTGATGTCTGTTTTCAGAGAGGACAACAGTTGTCTGATATATTTTGGTGCTCCTTCGTTTGGTGAGTATATGTTAATGAGTGTTATTTCTTCTTGAAGTATTGTCCCCTTGATCATAATGTAGTGGCCCTTGGGGTCTCTTTTTATCTTTTTGAGTTTGAAATCTGTTTTATCTGATATAAGTATAGCTGTTCCTGCTTTCTTTTTTGGTCCATTTGCTTGTAGGATTGTTTTCCATCCTTTAACTTTGAGCCTATTTTTATCTTTTGTAGCTAAATGTGTTTCCTGGAGACAGCAAAAGGTTGGGTTTTGTTTCTTAATCCAGGCTGCAACTCTGTGTCTTTTTATTGAAGAGTTTAGTCCATTTACATTCAGAGTTATTATTGATATGTTAACATCTGTATTTGCCATTGTGTTTGTCTTTCCTTTGATTTTATTTATTTATTCTTTTAATAACTTTTTTTTTTTGGCCTTCTTTCATTGTTATTCGTCCCTCTGAGGTTCTGGCTTTAGGACTCCTTGTAGTATTTTTTGGAGTGGGGGTTTAGTTGCAATGAAATTCCGGAGTTTCTGTTTGTCTGGGAAGGTCCATATTCTTTCTTCAAAGAGGAAGGAGAGCTTTGCGGGATAGAGTATTCTTGGTTGGCATCTGTTTTCTTGGAGTCTGTTGACTATGTCCCTCCACTCTCTCCTTGCCCGTAGTGTTTCTTCGGAGAAGTCTGATGTCAGCCTGATTGGTTTTCCTTTGAATGTTATCTGTTTCTTCCCTCTTGCCAGCTTCATTATTTTTTCCTTGTCCTGGATTCTTGGGAGCTTTACTATTATGTGTCTTGCTGTATTTTTCCTTTCGTCGTGGAAGTTTGGTGTTCTTCTTGCTTCTTGTATATCAATTTTCAGCTCCTTCTTCACATTTGGGAAGTTCTCTTCAATTATCTCTTTGAATATTTTCTCTGTTCCTACATCTCTCTCCTCTCCTTCTGGTATTCCTATAACTCTTATATTTCCTTTCCTCATGGAGTCAGATAGTTCCCGAAGTCTTTCTTCGTTCTTTTTCCTTCGTACTTCTCTTTCCTTTTCTGTTTTGGTTCTTTTTATTTCTATGTCTTCAAGATTACTTATTCGTTCTTCCATTTCATCTATTCTGCTTTCATTGCTTTTCCCAGAATTCTTTAGTTCTTCCATTAATTCTTTGATCTCCTGCATTTCTTTTACTTCCCTCTTTAGGGACTCAATTTCTTTCTTCTGACCATTGTTTTCCCTCTCTAGGGACTCAATTGCATTCTTCTGATCGTTGATTATTTTTCCCTTATCATTGTTTTCCTTTATGACTTCTGTTAGTTTTTTAATCACGGCAATTTTAAATTCTCTTTCTGGAAGGCTCAGAAATTCTTCCAAGTTATTGTCTTTGCAATCTGGGGGCTGGCTTTCTTTTTGTGGTGTGCTTTTTCTCTGGAGAGTTGCTAGGTTGCGTGTGGTTCTTCTCTTCCCTACTGTCTGTTTTCTAATTTGCCGTATGCGTTGGGACACTGTGTAGTTGGGACTGGCCGGCATCTTGGGTGGGCTTCTCTGTTCCCCTCTGGTTCTTCCAGGAGTCATCTGTCAGTTTCAAGCAGTCTTTACTGGAGAAAGGTCCCTGTTCTAAAATGCCGATGTAGGGACACACTCCCCTGTGCGCCTGGTCTGCCCCGGCGGTGGGTTCCTGCTCCCCTCTGGGCTTGGACTGCAGGCCAGAGGGGGTCTGGCGTGGGCGAACTTCCCCCGCTCACCTCTGGCTCCTGAGGAAGCCTTCTGCAGGTAGTCTTTACTGAAGAAATGTCCCTGTTCTAAAATGGTGATGTGGGACACACTCCCTGCGTGTCTGGTCTCAGGCACACTCTTCTGCGCACCTGGTCTGCCCCGGCTGTGGGTGCTCGCTCTCCCTGTGGGCTCAGACTACTTGTTTGGAGGGGGCCCGGTGTGGGCAAACTCCCCAGCTGGCCACTAGCTCCTTCAGGAGCCTCTGCTGGCTTCAAGTCGCTAGGTGGTGCCAGAGATCTCTCCTAGAGCCCTTGGGGAGCTGATTTTCCACCCCGTGGGACAGGGAGCAGAGCGGGGATGGTAGGGTACACCTCAACGGCTTTGGGGTGCTGTGTCTGCCTTGTGCCCCACCGTCGTGGGGAACCTACGCCCCTAATTTCGTGCCCCGGGTCTCTGTTCCAAAGCCCTCAGTTCCAGGACGCGGGCTGTAGCCCAGATCAGTGGGGCGGGAATGGCGCCTTTTGAATCCTGCTCCCCTGCCTGGGCGCCTTGTTCCTGCTCACTCAGGATGGGCCTCCGCCGTCTCCCCCTAATTTCGTGCCCGGGTCTCAGTTCCAAAGCCCTCAGTTCCAGGATGCGGGCTGTAGCCCAGATCAGTGGCGCGGGAATGGCGCCTTTTGAGTCCAGCTCCCTTGCCTGGGCGCCTTGTTCCTGCTCACTCAGGGAGGGCCTCCGCAGTCTTCCCCTAATTTCGTGCCCCGGGTCTCAGTTCCAAAGCCCTCAGTTCCAGGACGCAGGCTGTAGCCCAGATCAGTGGCGCGGGAATGGCGCCTTTTGAATCCAGCTCCCTTGCCTGGGCGCCTTGTTCCTGCTCACTCAGGGAGGGCCTCCGCAGTCTCCCCCTAATTTCGTGCCC